>NC_138971.1:155347500-155875000 GCF_055761805.1 Camellia sinensis
GTCTTGTTCAACTATTACAAAACATGAACAAAAGGGTGAATCTGAACACCCCAAAACAGCCGTGGCATGGACGGACTTGGAACCTCAAGGCGAGGCACATAGGTTGGATTGACAAAACAAGAGCTAACCCGACGCTCCTTGCTCCGGTCCAGTGCCTGGACACCTACATATATATATATATAAACAGTGAGCTAAAGCCCAGTGAATAACAGTTATGTAAAGGGGTTAAGAATGAATGCCCTTTCAGTAATTAAACAGTCATATCAGTCACTTAGAAACCATAGCAGTCATATGTAGTGCATCCTATAGCAAAACAGTACAGTAGGTCTTAACAGACTGAACAGTCAGTTGATGGCCATCATAACAGTAACAGTAGTGGTTCCAAACATGGGAACCGACAGAGATCTCTGTGACAGTAGCAGTAATAATACAGTAACAGTAAATTGCTATGGATGTCACGGATATAGTTTACAAATCTAACAAACATTCATTCATTAAAAAATAACGTTTCAGTAAGTAGAACAGTTGATCATTTAGAAAATAATCATAATTGAACATATCTTTACAACATTGTTACTCACAGAGCACTGGGCTATAGACAAGCTAACGAGCGTCCTCGGATGCCAACCCTACAGTTGCAGAACGAACACACACTCGGGATTAATAACTTAGCCCCTAATTATACATGGTGTGGTTCAATGACATTATCCTCATTAAGATGCCTTAAATTTGGCTTAGGAATGCCTAGGATGGAATGAGGATGCAAAAAATGCACTTTAAAACACTTTTCAAATTTTTGCTGAAATAGGAGTCTCGCTCGGGCGTGACTTCCTTCATTCGAGCGAGCTTGCCAAAATAGTGGGGTCGCTCGAGCATGGACTTCCTCGCTCGAGCGGTCTGTAAAAATGCAAAAAGTGCTGGATGTTGAAAATCTCCACTCGATGCTCGTTCGATGCTCGCTCGAGCGTGAGACACAGTCCTCGCTCGAGCGTAGGTTCCTCGCTCGAGCGTAGGTTCCTTCGCTCGAGCATGTTTCTGCACACGCAGAAAACCTGAGAGCTTGCAATTCTCGCTCGAGCCAACATTCCGTCGCTCGAGCGGACCTCTGAATACACAGGTGCTCGCTCGAGCGTGAAATCCTTCGCTCGAGCGAGGAAGCCAAATTCAGGGTTTTCCAGATTTGCCTTCAAAGCTCAAACCAAGCTTTCAACACATCAAAACTCAACCTTTTGGGTCAATTTTCTGGAAAACACTTGGAAACTCATAGTATAACATGTCTTTGAAGATCAATTTGTAAAATCAAGCTCATAGGTAAGCCAATTTGAACACAAATTCAAGGAAACTTGAAGAACAATGCAAGAATATTGCATGCAAGTGTTCTAATGAATTCCAATGCTCCTAAATGTAACCAAATGCAAGTTTGAACTCCAAAACATGGTGAATTCATGGACTACAACCAAGATGTGGACATGCATGTGGAAATTCTCACGAAAACAACCTCAATTTCAAAAATGTGTACATGCATGCATGAATAAGCTACTCAAATCAACTCTTTAAATCAATTCTTGACTCTAAACACCAAATTTTCATGAACCATGTAAGAAATAGCTTAAGTTCACAATTAAGAAGATGATTTTCCTACCTTAGGCATTGAATCTCAAGTGTGCTAGCTCAATTTTGCAATTAACCTTCAAATCTTCTAAGTTCAAGCAAAATTTGTTGAATTCAACCTTGTTCTCCCACTCTCCCTCTCTCATACGGTTTGGTCTAAGAAAATGGCTGAATAATGGTGCATCAAATGTATATATTAAGTCCTCAAACAATGACCCTAAGGTGGCCCACTCAATGGCATTAAGGTAAATAACTAGGTTCAATTAATCTAACATTAACAATGCTAATTTAACTATTCCAAATCAACTTTTAATTAAACTTACCATAAAATCACATAAATTCTAACTAGCATAAAACACTAACCAATTTCTGATTCGGCCGCCGATAAGGCCTTCAATTTGCAGTTCGAAATTAAAACGTGAATAAATCATTTAATGATAAACAGATAGAAATACAACTAATGCAACACACTCATGCAATCAGTTCAGACTTTCAGCTGCATCAGTTACTTATCATGCTTAATCACAGATTAGCACTAATCAGAGGTGAGAGTTGTCACAGTTTTCCCTCCTTAAAAAGAGTTTGGTCCTCCAAACTCGGATTACCTTAATCTTAGATGAATACCAGATTCAGGGGAAACAATTCAGGATATCTCTTCAACATATCATCTTCCCTTTCCCAAGTGGCATAGATGCCACCATGGTTTTGCCAGTCCACTTTTACTAACGGAATTTCTTTGTTTCTTAACTTCTTGATCTGTCGGTTCACAATCTGAATAGGCCGTTCTTCATAAGTGTAGTCATCACTTAGCACTACACGGGTAGGCTTAATAACATGGAAGGGATCCCGAAGATAATCCCTCAACATTGAAATATGGAAGACATTATGCATATGCTCCATTTCAGGAGGAAGCGCCACTTGATACGCCACCGGATTAATCTTTTCAATGATTTCATATGGTCCAACATACCTCGGTGCTAGCTTACCCTTGACTCCAAAACAAGTCTGACCCTTCATTGGTGTCACTTTAACAAAAATGTGCTCACCCACTTCATATTCCCTGTCTTGCCTTCGGACATCTGCATAACTTTTCTGTCGGCTTTGTGCGGTTTTCAATCTTTGCTGAATCAGTTTCACTTTTTCAGTGGTTTCTTGTACAATCTCGGGCCCAAGCAAAGGCCCATCCACAACTTCTGCCCAGCAGATAGGAGATCGACATTTTTTGCCATATAAAGCCTCGAAAGGCGCCATACCAATGCTTAAGTGAAAGCTGTTGTTGTAGGCAAATTCAGCTAAAGGTAAATGGCTTTCCCAATTTCCTTGGAAATCAAGAACACACATACGCAGTAGATCCTCCATAGTCTAGATGGTCCTTTCTGACTGGCCATCTATCTGAGGATAGTATGCACTACTCAGTCTCAGTTCAGTACCCAATGCAATTTGCAGACTTTGCTAAAATCTCAATGTAAACTTCGAGTCCCTGTCAGAAACAATAGATACAGGCACTCCATGCAATCTAACAATCTCGTTAATATAAATTGTAGCCAATTTGTCCGCATTATAGATTGTTTTGACAAGTAAGAAGTGAGCAGATTTAGTCAATTTATCAACAATAACCCAAATTGAGTCCATACCTTTACTGGAGTGAGGTAAACCGATAATGAAATCCATAGTAATATGTTCCCATTTCCACTCCGGTATTGGTAAGTGCTGAAGTAAGCCTGCGGGTCGTTGATGTTCGGCTTTGACTTGTTGGCAATGTAGACATTTCGATACAAACTCGGCAATTTCTTTCTTCATTCCCGGCCACCAGAAATTCAGTTTCAAGTCTTGATACATTTTTGTATTTCCTGGATGGATGGAAAGTTTTGAGTTGTGGCCTTTTTGCAAAATTCATCTTTTCAGTTCAGAATCATTCGGTACACACAACCTTCCCGGGAATTTCAACACATTGTTCTCAAATTTAAAGTCCAGCCTCGGTTTGGATTCCCGTTCATCAATGATTTTCTTCAGATAGTCATCTTGGTGTTGTTTCTCCTTAATCTCCTCAATAAGTGCCGATTGAGCAGAAATAACAGCCAATGTTCCACCTTGTTAACGCAAAACAATTTCAACTCCAAACTTTTCAAGATCACATAACAGTTCTTTCTATCTGGTGAGTAAACAGGCTAAATTCGCAATTGATTTTCGACTTAGTGCATCGGCAACGGTGTTAGCTTTTCTCGGATGATACAAAATTTGCAAGTCATAGTCTTTTATCAGTTCTAACCATCTCCGCTGCCTCATGTTCAACTCTTTCTGTGTAAAGAAATATTTCAAGCTCTTGTGATCTGTGTACACTTCACACGTTGCCCCATAAATATAGTGACGCCAAATTTTCAACGCAAACACTACTACAACAAGTTCCAAGTCATAGGTAGGGTAGTTCTTTTCATGTGGTCTCAGTTGTCGGGAGGCATACGCAATAACTTTACCATTCTGCATTATCACACATCCTAAACCCTTGTAAGAAGAATCACTAAAAATAGTAAATCCATCCATACCTGAGGGTAGGGTGAGAATCGGCGTAGTCACAAGTCGAGTTTTCAATTCCTAGAAAGCTAATTCTCTCTGGTCGGTCCAGTCAAATGATTTTCCTTTTTGAGTCAACTGAGTCAATGGTAAGGCAATTTTGGAGAAGTCTTTCACAAACCTCCTATAATACCCGGCCAAACCTAAGAAACTTCAAATTTCAGTAACATTAGTCGGTCTAGGCCAATTCACTATTGCTTCAATTTTCTGCGGATCAACTGAAATGCCATCCTTATTAATCACATGTCCCAAAAACATAACATTATCAAGTCAAAATTCACATTTTGTTAGTTTAGCATACAGTTTCTGTTTTCTTAAGGTCTGCAATGCAATTCTCAGATGATGTTCATGTTCCTTTTCACTCTTGGAATAAATCAGAATGTCATCTATGAAAACAACTACAAATTCATCGAGGAACGGTTTAAAAATTCTGTTCATAAGGTCCATAAATGCAGCAGGTGCATTAGTAACTCCGAAAGGCATAACAAGGAATTCATAATGTCCGTACCTCGTTCGGAAGACAGTTTTTTCAATGTCCTCAGGTTTGACTTTCAGCTGGTGAGAAAACCTGGGCACCCTGTAATTGGTCAAATAAATCATCAATACGAGGTAATGGGTATCTGCTTTTGACTGTTACCTTGTTCAATTCACAGTAGTCAATGCAGAGTCTTAGTGAGCCGTCTTTCTGTTTTACAAATAAAACTGGTATGCCCCACGGTGAAGTACTGGGCCTGATGAACTTCTTATCCAGCAATTCCTGTAGCTGAACTTTCATTTCCTTCAATTTAGTAGGTGCCATTCTGTAACGAGCTTTAGAAACTGGCTGTGTACCCGGTAATACTTCAATGGTGAACTCAATCTCCCTATCAATCAAATCTCCTGGAAAATCATCTGGAAAAACATCTGGGAATTCTCTGACTATAGGAATATTGTCCACATCAGCTTTAGTATCAGTAGGTACAGTCGATATGCAACATAGATACCCTTTACACCCTTTTTTAATCAGTTTAAATGCTTTCATAGATGAAAACAGATATGGAGGAGGTACTACTCCAACTCCGCTAAACACAAATTCAGGTAATCCAGGTGGACGGAAAACAACTTGTTTCGTTACATAGTCTATGGTAACATGATATTTTGTTAACTAGTCCATTCCTAAAATTATATCAAAATGGTCAATGTTCAATGGCAGTAAGTCAATATATAAATGTGCATCCCCCACAATAATCTCACATGCAGGATACATATACGCACAAGTCATGAATCCCCCAACGAGTGAAGATACAGCTAACAAATAATTCATGGGTTCCAGTGGTCTATTTAATTTCCGTGAAGAAACATGCGAGACATATGAATGCGTAGACCCGAATCAATCAGAACATAAGCATTTTGAGCACAAATTGAGAGTATACCTGACACAACTACCTCAGTATTCTGCACATCCCCCAGTACGAGTGCAAACACCCGGCCTTGCCTTAAAGGCTCCTTCCTAGTAGCTTTGGGATTGGGTTTCAGTGGAGCAGTTGATGCTGCGGCGCTAGCTACAGTTTTACCAATGTCTTGAGAAATGGAAGGGCAATCTTTGACCATGTGGCCCACCTTGCCACACCTGTAACAAGCACCCGAAATTTTGTAGCAAACTCTCTTATGCCTCTTCCCATATTTAGAGCAAGGTGGTATGGAACCACTTCCCTGACTAGAACTATTCGTTGACCCAGTATTCTGCTTTTTATTCGATGAGCTATTCCGACCTTTCTTAAACTTGAAGCCCCGTCTCCTACCGCGCCACTCGGTCGCGGGTGTTTCAGTTTATTTCAGTGCTTCAATATTCGACTCAACTATTATTGCTCGGTCGAGAACATCCACATATTTAAGCAATTTCAGGACATTAATTCGATCAAGTATCTCAACATTGAGTCTGCCTTCAAACTTCCTGGCCTTTTTGTAATCAGTATCCACCATGTGTGGTGCATATCTGGCGAGTTTAGTGAATTTAGATTCATACTCTGCTACCGACATGGTGCCCTGTTTCAACTGTTCAAACTCAGTCACTTTGCGGTTTCGGACACACTGGGGAAAGTATTTTTCAAAGAAGGACTCCTTAAACTGAGCCCAAGTCATGACAGTATTTGCATTACGGACAAGCATCCACCACTGTCTAGCTTCTTCTTATAAAGTGAAGGTAGCCAGTAACACCTTGTGCGCCTCCGAACACAGAAACACTTCAAATAATTTCTCAGTTTCAAGAACCCATGCTGCGGCCTTTAATGGTTCAAGGCCTCCTTGGGAGAATGGTAGTTTCATTTTGCTGAACTTCTGTGTCAGAGCAATGATATCATCATTAACATTCTGTTCGGGTTGTACTGGAGGAGGTGGGGGCTGTTGGTTCTGTTGTTGTCTTAAAGCTTCAGTCAACAGTTCAACTGTTCTTTCTAATCTTGTCATTCTGGCATCAGATGATTCTGTTTCATCGGCATTCCTTGCATTGTCCATTTCACTATATGCAATATAATAACCATAAACATAGGAATTGCTTACTTAAGCATATTAGCACATTAGCACATATATTCATGTCATGGCCACACACACTTTTTCAATGCTCATACAATGCCCTAATCACTTTTCTAGGACATCCTATAGCTCATTTGGACACGTGTGTGCGGTATAACTCGTGCTTGGTATCGCTCTGATACCACTCTGTCACGAACCAAACCCGCCCCTATGGGTTTAGCATCGCAACCAGCTAGTAATCCGTGATTACCAAAGGCCTACTTAACAGTAACGACAGAAATACAAAGTAAAGGGGCTGGCGGAAGCCAAAACGGTAAATAAAAGATGTCCAATGAGCTGCTGTGACAGTCTGAATGCAAAAAGACTTTTTATAAACATGCCACATTGACAACTAAAACATATATATATGCAACATATACACAAACATCCATGTCAGGGATCAAATCCCTAACTATAACTGTATAGTTAAGTCTTGTTCAACTATTACAAAACAAGAACAAAAGGGTGAATCTGAACACCCCAAAACAGCCGTGGCTTGGACGAACTTGGAACCTCGAGGCGAGGCACATAGGTTGGCTTGACAAAACAAGAGCTAACCCGACGCTCCTTGCTCCGGTCCAGTGCCTGGACACCTACATATATATATATATATATATAAACAGTGAGCTAAAGCCCAGTGAATAACAGTTATGTAAAGGGGTTAAGAATGAATGCCCTTTCAGTAATTAAACAGTCATATCAGTCACTTAGAAACCATAGCAGTCATATGTAGTGCATCATATAGCAAAACAGTACAGTAGGTCTTAACAGACTGAACAGTCAGTTGATGGCCATCATAACAGTAACAGTAGTGGTTCCAAACATGGGAACCGACAGAGATCTCTGTGACAGTAACAGTACAGTAAGAGTAAATTGCTATGGATGTCACGGATACAGTTTACAAATTTGACAAACATTCATTCATTAAAAAATAACGTTTCAGTAAGTAGAACAGTTGATCATTCAGAAAATAATCATAATTGAACATATCTTTACAACATTGTTACTCACAGAGCACTGGGCTATAGACAAGCTAATGAGCGTCCTCGGATGCTAACCCTATAGTTGCAGAACGAACACATACTCGGGATTAATAACTTAGCCCCTAATTATACATGGTGTGGCTCTATGACATTATCCTCATTAAGATGCCTTAAATTTGGCCTAGGAATGCCTAGGATGGAATGGGGATGCAAAAATGCACTTTAAAACACTTTTCAAATTTTTGATGAAACAGGGGTCTCGCTCGAGCGTGACTTCCTTTGCTTGAGTGAGCTTGCCAAAATAGTGGGGTTGCTCGAGCATGGACTTCCTCGCTCGAGCGGTCTGTAAAAATGCAAAAAGTGCTGGATGTTGAAAATCTCCGCTCGACGCTCGCTCGATGCTCGCTCGAGCGTGAGACACAGTCCTCGCTCGAGCGTAGGTTCCTTCGCTCGAGCGTGTGTCTGCATACGCAGAAAACCTGAGAGCTTGCAATTCTCGCTCGAGCCAACATTCCGTTGTTCGAGTGGACCTCTAAAGACACAGGTGCTCGCTCGAGCGTGGAATCCTTCGCTCGAGCGAGGAAGCCAAATTCTGGGTTTTCCAGATTTGCTTTCAAAGCTCAAACCAAGCATTCAACACATCAAAACTCAACCTTTTGGGCCAATTTTTTGGAAAACACTTGGAAACTCATAGTATAATATGTCTTTGAAGATCAATTTGTAAAATCAAGCCCATAGGTAAGCCAATTTGAACACAAATTCAAGGAAGCTTGAAGAACAATGCAAGAATATTGCATGCAAGTGTTCTAATGAATTCCAATGCTCCAAAATGTAACCAAATGCGAGTTTGAACTCTAAAACATGGTGAATTCATGGACTACAACCAAGATGTGGACATGCATGTGGAAATTCTCACGAAAACAACCTCAATTTCAAAAATGTGTACATGCATGCATGAATAAGCTACTCAAATCAACTCTTTAAATCAATTCTTGACTCTAAACACCAAATTTTAATGAACCATGTAAGAAATAGCTTAAGTTCACAATTAAGAAGATGATTTTCCTACCTTAGGCATTGAATCTCAAGTGTGCTAGCTCAATTTTGCAATTAACCTTCAAATCTTCTAAGTTCAAGCAAAACTTGTTGAATTCAACCTTGTTCTCCTACTCTCCCTCTCTCATACGGTTTGGTCTAAGAAAATGGCTGAATAATGGTGCATCAAATGTATATATTAAGTCCTCAAACAATGACCCTAAGGTGGCCCACTCAATGGCATTAAGGTAAATAACTAGGTTCAATTAATCTAACATTAACAATGCTAATTTAACTATTCCAAATCAACTTTTAATTAAACCTACCATAAAATCACATAAATTTTAACTAGCATAAAACACTAACCAATTTCTGATTCGGCCGCCGATAAGGCCTTCAATTTGCAGTTCGAAATTAAAACGTGAATAGATCATTTAATGATAAACATATAGAAATGCTACTAATGCAACACACTCATGCAATCAGTTCAGACTTTCAGCTTAATTAGTTACTTATCATGCTTAATCACAGATTAGCACTAATCAGAGGTGAGGGTTGTCACATAAGTTCACTTCAAGATTCTGGTAGAGTCTACAACAAGCTCTGGGAAGCGAGTTGAGACTAGGCAGTGCTTACACTACAATAAAAAAGACATTTAATACCATTTTTTTTGTAGAATTCTTTTTCAAATGCTATCAAATATATGCATTTATAACGTTTGGTAATAGCACGCTATAAAAAAACTGCAGCTTATAACATTACGCTTTTTGTCTTATTTGATTTTAATTTTAATATCTTTCGATAAATGCTATAAAAAATTATATAAGTTTGAGATTTCATAGTATTTTATGAATGCTATCACCAAAATATGAATGCTATCACAATCATTAAAAATTAAAAATCCTCAAAAAAAGTTGGCGCTAAAGATTTTCGCATTAATCTTTCCAGCAATTTTTTAGAGACCCACTACTTGTCAGTTTCCAAATTTGCAAGGAAACCTCTTTTGATTGGGTTTCACAATCATAAAAACGTAAGTTTTTATTGATTCAAACTATTAGGTTCTTATCTCTCACGATTCTGCTATGGTAGCTGTACATACAATATAAATATATAATCAAGATTACAATATATTCACAAAAGGAATCTGGTGGTTTGATGATTATATAGTTGTTTTGATATGATGAAGCAGAGCATTGGAGTAACCTCTAGTTCAATTGAGAGAAGAGACGTTGAATCTAATATTGAGTATTTTTATGACTTTTCTCTCTAGCTTTCTTGTGGTTATTTTGGTGAATTATTGATCTTTGGTATAGTTTATGAGATTTATAGTTTTTGATTATGTATATGCATACATGGATTGTGTTGATATTGATTGTGAATATATTTTAGATTATGCAAGTTGTGTCAATTGTGAGTTTGATTATCACAAATGACATAACTCCATATATATATATATTTTTAATTGGCAAATGTTAGTTGTTAGTTGTTAAATTAGCACTGTTAAGGATATATGTATTTGATATTATTATTTATTATTAAGGGTAGTTTACGAGTCTCAAACATTTTGTTTAATTATTTATTTAAGATGGACTTCTACATACCTTTGTTTAACAACCATTCTGAAAAATGATAATTATGCTTGCTTACTTATCGTTAGTTTAGTAGTATAAATATCTTTTTTATAGCTTTCTTGTGAAATGAACTGACTGTTAATACTAATAAGTGGCATTATACTGTTGACTGTAGTGATAAGACCCAAACATCACACCTGATAGTCCACTAAGATAATCCTTTGATCTTATAACCTTCATTACTAACAGTAAAAAAAATCGTAAAATATTATTTGATAGCAAAATGGTTCTAATAACTGGTTCTAATAAGTGAATTTACTAACAAGAGTTGTGATTGAATTTATTATTTATTGAAATAAACCTATCAGAGCAACATATAATTGTGGTGATCTTTTCTATACAAGATAAACAATGATATTTTTTGAGATTTATGGTCCATGTATTATTTATTGAACTGGTGGCGTTCATGACTTGAATTTCATATGAACCCAATAACTAGATGAAATTCATATTAAACCTTAATTGAATATCTTAGGTTTATGGATTGCTTATTTATTTTATTTTTTTGCATCAATGGATTATTTAATTGTTCATCCATTTTTTTGTAAATGCTTTTACTAATTGGGGAATTTAATAATTATTTTTGCAGTTGTTGACTTTGGAAAAAGAGGGACCGAACTTGCTAGAGAAGCAAGTTTGAAGAATGAAAAGCTTAGGGTGTGTTTGGTAACGTTTACGTTTTCAGTTTATATTTATAAAAATTTTATAAACTGGTTTTTGTTTATTTTTAAAAAAACATAAACTACAAACGTGTTTGGTAATTGACAAAATATTTAAAAAAATTTAAAAATATAAAAAAGAGTGAGAAATGACAAGTAGTGGCGAGTAGTGGCAAGTGGTGGCAAGTGGCAGCGAAAGACGGTGGTGGAAAGTGGTGACGGTGGGTGGTGGGTAACTGGTGGTGGTTGGTGGTGGCGGGTTAGTGGTGGTGATGGGTTGGTGGGTGACGGTGGCGGGTGGTGGGTGGTAGTGAGTGGGTGGCGGTGGCGGTGGCGGCGGGTGGTGGGTGGTGGTAGCAGGTGGGTGGCGGATGGCCGGTGGTGGTAGCGGGTGGTGGTGGTGGGTGGGTGGGTGGGTGGTAGCGAGTGGGTGGCGGATGGCGGGTGGTGTGGATGGTAGCGGGCGGTGGTGGTGGGTAGATGGGTGACGGTGGCGGGTGGTAGCGAGTGGGTGGTGGTGGCGGCGGGTGGTGGTGGTAGGTGGGTGGCGGGTGGTGGTGGGTGTTGGCGGATAGGTGGCGGGTGGTGGTGGTGGTGGGTGGGTGGGTGACGGTGGCGGGTGGTAGCGAGTGGGTGGTGGTGGTGGGTTGTGCGTGGTGGTGGTGGTGGGTGGCGGGTAGGTGATGGGTGATGGTGGTGGTGGTGGTGTTGGGTAATAGTGGCGAGTGAGTGGCAGGTAACTGGTGGTGATGGGTGGCTGGTGGAAGCAGGTGGTAGATGGTGGTGGCAAATAGGTGGTGGATGGTAGTGGCAGATAGGTGGCGGGTGGTGGTGGCGGGCGGTGGATGGTAGTGGCTGGTGGTGGTTGGATGGCAAGTGGGTGGTGGTAACGAAGGATGGGTGGTGGTGGCGAGTGGATGGCAGGTGGGTGGTGGTGGCGGGTGGGTGGTGGGTGGTGGTGGCAGGTGGGTGGTGAGTGGTGGTGGCAGGTGGTGGTGGGTGTGAGTGGTGGGTGGTGGTGGCGAAAGACGGTGGTGGAAAATGGTGGCGGGTGGTGGCTAGTGTTGGGTGGTAAAAAAAAAAACTGAAAACTTAAAATGGAAACACATTTTTTGGCCAAATTTATAAACTGAGACCACTGATTTATAAATCAAAAATTTTACCAAACAAGTTTTTATTTGAGTTTTTAAAATTTTCGTAAATATAAACCGAAAACTGAAAACGTAAGTGTTACCAAACAGCACCTTAATAACTATTTTTATAGTAGTTGGCTTTGGAATAAGAGGGACCAAACTCACTAAAGAAGCAATTTGAAAGATGGAATGAATTGGTCATTTTTACTTGTACATGATTCATTTGGGACCTAATCTTTTATGTTTGATTGATATGTAGAATATATTTCGGGACCTAATGTTTTATATTTTAGAATATATTTTGGCGCTTTGATAAGATGTAATTATTTTTATCTTTGAATGAAATTTGTGTTAGATTTTCATTGCAATGGTATAGTTTTTTGTGTGATGGATAAATAATTATTACATTGATAGCAATGGGTTTTTGAATTAGAAAAAAACTAATGATAACATTTAAAACGATTTGAAGAATGCTACATAAATTGTTTATTGTGGCATTCATACATAGCTCAACATTGTTAAATTGCTAGAGTAGAGATTTCATAGCATAAACAAAATGCTATGATTATGTTTTTTTAATAATTTCTAACTATGTCATAGCGTTCTAAAAATGCTATTATATATTTTTCATAGCATTTTAATAGTGCTATAAAACCTTAGAGACTTTTAATAACATGGGCTAACATAGCATTCCAACAAATGCTATCTTTTACTTAAGATAGCATTCATTGCACGCTATAAAATGTGTTATTTGTTGTAGTGTTATCATCCACAGACAGATAGCCAATCTAAATAGACCGTTCAAACGTTGGAAGACTTGTTACGAATGTGTGCCCTAGATTTTCAAGGCAGTTGGGAAACCTACTTACCATTAGCCGAGTTTGTATATAATAATAGTTACCATTCGAATATCGGCATGGCTCCTTATAAAGCTTTATATGGTAGGAGGTGCCGTTCTCCGATTTGTTGGGTTGGGGTAGGTGACAGACCATTGTTTGGGACCGAAACTGGTGCAAAAAATGACTGAAAATGTGAAAATGATTCAACAAAGGTTGAAAACTGCACAAAGCCGCCCAAAGAGTTATGCTAATGTTCGGAGAAGAGATAGAGAATATGAAGTCAGAGATCACGTGTTTATCAAAGTAACCTCGATGAAAGGTCAGACGCGATTTGGGGTAAAAGGAAAGCTAGCACCAAGATACGTTGGCCCGTATGAATTTTTAGAGAAGATTAACTCAGTAACATACCGAGTGGCCTTACTTCAAGTGATGGAACAAATGCACAATGTTTTTCATGTCTCTATGCTTTGAGATTATTTGAGAGATCCATTATATGTGATCGAGCCGACCCGTGTATATCTGAAGGATGATTATATGCACAAATAAAGGCTTATTCAAATTGTGAATCACTGTATCAAAAGGTTGAGGAACAAAGAAATACCGTTGGTAAAAGTTGATTGGCAAAACCATGGAGGAACATATGCTACATGAGAAACGAAAAAAGATATGATGAAAAGATATCCACATTTGTTTCTGTTGGACCCAACGTTCTTTTGAAATGAAGGTAACTCGAGTTTGGAGGACCAAACTCTTTAAGGAGGGAAGATTGTAACAACCCCAACCTCTAATTAACGTTAACCCATGATTAATTACGCCTAATAAGATCTTACATTCATTACATGTGTTATGTGTTATATGAGTTTCTATCTGTTCTGTGTTGGAATATCTGTTTCTAATTTTGTTCTATTCTGCGAATCTAAGGCCTTATCGGCATCTGATCATGAAATTGACTTGGTATACGTGTTATTTAGAATTTTTGAAAATTTATGGTAGGTTCAATTGAAATTCGATTTAGAACGATTAAATTCGAATAATTTAATACTGATTAGATTAGTAGTAAGTTAATTAATTAATTTTTGATCAAGCCTATATAAGGCCACTCCTACCATTTCCTATACACTTTTACACTTTCATTCCCTCATCTTTTGAGTTCAAACGAGAGAGAGAGAGAGAGAGAGAGAGAGAGAGAGAGAGAGAGAGAGAGAAGGAAGACTTGATTTCAACTAGAGTATTGAGGAAATTAGAAGAACTTGGAAGCTTAGCTTAGAAACTCAAACAATTAGCTATCTAGCATTCAATTGAAAAACCAAGGTAAGAACTCAACCATTTAATTATGTAATTGAAATAGCTATTGTTGTTTCATGTGAATTGGGTGGTGAATTACAAGAATTGAGTTAGAATTAAAGGGAAATGAACCATATCATGCATGCATGCTTATCTCATCATAATTTGAAGTTGTTTTTAAAGAATTCCTTCTTACATGTCCTTATTTTGACCTTGGTTTGAGAATTCAACATATTTTTAAGTTAGACACCTCATTGGATCATGTTTTGGAAGCTTGGAACTTACACCTTTACATGCATGATGTATATAGTTATGTTTTCAAAGAATTGGGTTTGGTTTTGCATACATCACATACTCTTGAACCTTAATTTTGTGGAATCGATTTTGAATTCACCATGTTTTCCAAGTTTACAAGAGTTTCCTTAAGTTTTTGGCCCAAGAAACCATAATTTGCAGCTTTGGGGTTGAATTCGAAACTTGGAAGCAAATCTGGAAAATTCCAAAATTCTGCTTCTACGCTTGAGTGACAGATCCTGCGCTCGAGCGACCACCTTCATTTTCACACTTTCACTCGAGCGACCAAAAGTTGGCTTGAGCGTAAAATGCATGCTTCTAGAAGTTTGCGTATTTTGTAGACCGCTTAAGAGACAGAAGTTGTGCTCGAGCAAGGGTACAAGTCTCACGCTCGAGTGAATGTCGAGCGAGCATCGAGCGGGAAAATCAAGTAGCCAGCACTTTTGCAAAACTTTACAGACTGCTCGAGCGGCAGAAGTTGCGCTCGAGCGACCACTCACATTTTGCATCTTCGCTCAAGCGAAGGAAGTTGCGCTTGAGCGAGGACCCTGTTTTCAACAAGTTTTGTTAAGTGTTTTCAAGTGCATTTTAGCATTCTCATTGCATCCTAGGCATTTTTAGGCCAAGATTAAGACACAATAATGGGGATAAGAAGTAGAAACACACCAAGACAAGAAAGAACTAAGTTAATGATTCCGAGTGTGTAATTTAGTACGTATTCACTCTATATCTTTATAGGTCACGCGCCACAAGATATCTGAATTGCCAACTCTGTCTGTTTACTTGGAGCCATTCATTATCTGTGAGTAATAACTTTGTAAAGTTATGTTCAATTTATAAGTATTTTTTGAATGATATAAGATGATCTGTTTTCTGAAATATTATTTTCTACATGAATGAATAGTTGTCCAATATTTCTGAAATGTATTCGTGACATCATTAGTTTCAGATGACATTTGTTATCTACTTTGTATACGTCTCAATTATGGGCCAATTGTATGTCTCATGAGCCAATTGTTATGAATCTTTTTGTATACGTTTCATTTATGAGAAAATTGTACATCTCATGAGCTAACTGTACGTCTCTGTGCACGTGAGTCAACTATATGCCTTTATGGCTATCACTTTATGGGTCAATTGTTTCTACTAGTGCTAATGAATATACCATGTATGATTAACTGCAAATTCTGATCATGAATATGATTATGAATCTGTATCTGTTATGAACAAGAATTATGTTTTCTGTTACTACTTTAGACAACATTCATTGAACCTTTTACTCTGTCATTATTCATTGGGTCTCGCTCACTATTTATATTATATATGTAGGTGACTAGGCGCATGACCAGGCTTAGAATTGAGGACCTGGCATTTCAGTTTTGTCAGCCAACCATTGTGCCTCTGAGGAGGTTCCCTTTTGTAAGCCTAGCCAAGTTTAAGTGGCTTATGTTTAAGACCTTGTCATCCTTTAAGTATAAAACAAGTTTTCTGTTATCTATATTTTGGGCTAAGCCCTCTTTTGGCTATATCTGTAATGAATGTGGCGTAAGACCATTACATAATGACATCACGTATATGTGTATAAAGTTTGAAATTTCTATCCCATATAAGTCTCCACAGCTCAATGGATTATGTATGTTTCCATATTTGCTTTCGTAGTCCCAAATTATAAGTTATTCTGTTCAAAGGCCTTTGGTAATCTAAGAATTATTGGCTGGTTACGACGCTAAACCCATAGGGGCGGATTCGGGTCGTGACAGTTTGCAACCTCAGATCTGAGATCCTTCATTTTCTCCATCTCTCTAATTCTGATGGTTCGTTCTCTCTCTCTCTCTATGTATGTGTGTGTGTGTGTGTGTGTGTGTGTGTGTGACTCACCATTTCTGCCCTTTATGTTTCTTTCTCTCTCTTTTCTTTTTCTTCTTTCTCATGATCCTCTGTTTTTGAACTCTGTCTCTCTATCTTCTTCTCATGATGCTCTGTTTTTCGAATAATAAAATCTTGCTCTAGTTCATAACGCAATACTCTCTTGTAAAGTCATCATCGCAACTTGTTTCAGAGTAAATTTTACTTTGAATCATATTAAACTTTATTCTGATTCAGAGTAAAATTTTACTCTGTAATAAAAAAAAAGTAAAATTTTATTTTGAATCAGAATAATATTTACTATGATTCAAAGTAAAATTTTACTGTTGTTAAACAGATTAACATGTTGTTAATCAGAGTAAAAATTTACTATTACAAAAAATAAAGTACATACGAAATGAACAAATCGTAGTCAAATTTTACTTTTAGATTTATGAACAAACAAACAAAAAACTCTTAATTTTTCATTACAATATCTCAATTTCTCATTTTTCTATCAAATCTAAGTTTTTTTTTTTAAATCTCAAATCTTAAGTTATTGATTTCAAATATGACTTCGTAAGTATCAAATCTGAAATGGTAGTGGTTTGACGGTAAAAATGGTAGTTGTCAACTGACGATAAGGATGAGTAACGCCAGTAAATGATGAAAATTGTGGAAATGATAAACAACCATTGAGTGGTGAAGAGAGAGAGAGAGAGAGAGAGAGAGAGAGAGAGAGAGAGTGTGTGTGTGTGTGTGTGTGTTGTAAAAGAAAGAGAAGAAAAAGAAGGTATAATGGTCAAATAAAATATTCAAATAACAAATTTTGTCCTTCATACAAGACTGTATAATATGAGGGGGTTTTGAAAATACTAATTTTTTTTTGGGTCCTTTTAACAAGAAAAGGAAACTATGAGGGGTTTATGGCCAAATTTCCCTTTCTTGGGACCCCCCACTAATAAATTGTAAAACCCTTAAAATTTATTTTTTCCTCCCAAATAATACCAAAATTATCCTTATAAAAACATTTCATACATTCAAATCACACCCCCACACCCCAAAAAACCTCTCTCCCAAAACTGTAACAAAACCCACGAAGGTGGAATCTTCCAAAACCAGTTGAAAAAATTTGTGGTAATTAAGAAGTTTTTTATCTGTTTCATTATGAGATTTGTTAATCTGTTTTGATTTTTTTCCTACTCTTTTCACACACACAACACAATCCACATTTCATACTTCTCTGGTTGGTTTGTTGTCATTCGTCCATGACCTCATTGTACTTGTATGCTCACAAAACTGGGCAAGATTTCACCCACCGGTTGACCACCCAAAGATGGTCTAATCTCCTTTGTTTGCTTGCTTCTGCTGCTACTTTGGTTATCTGTTCCCGAACAAATAAGAAATATTCAGTTACCACCCGAACAAATAAATAATATTCGGGCTTGTGTTTCCAAATTTCGATCATATGTTCAAGAGTTTAATCCTGAAAAAATGACAAATAATTTTTATTATTTTTGCTAATTTTTAAAAAAAACTTACCTTTACAAAGCCAATCTTCTCTGAATTAAGAACACCATTAAAGTTATGAACCTCTTTCAAGTTTTTATTGTTGTACTCCTCTCATCTCATGGAGTTGTGGTTCTTGGAAAAACTTTCACTTATTGTCATTATCGGAGAAGTATATGTAATCAAATGGTTGTCACCGTTGCCATCGAAATATTGTCGCCAAAGGATTTTCAAGATTTTGAGGGTGTGTAGGTTTTGAAAGTGTGATTTGGGGAAGATGGATAGGTGGTGATGGAGGTGAGTGTTTTCATAAATCCTAACTCATGATGTAGTGGGTGTGTAGGCTTAATTATGAGATGGGGTGTCCTCAAATTATTGATATCTTTTTTAGTAATTTCATTTGAGATTGTTATTATAATAAAAAAACAAAAAAATAAGAGTTTAAAATAATTAGAGTGCTAATAACTGCACTAAAAATAAATTAATAATTTTTTGTAAGCTTAATTTTGGAGCCATACAATTTGTCTTTAAAATAGAAATAATATTATATGTACCAATTAATATATACACTAATATACTAATAGACGATGTGACATTATTTGTATAATTTTAAATATTTGTAACTTGTATAATAAATGTGATCAATAATAATATTATAATATTAATTAATATATTAATATGTATATTAATCGGTATATATAGCACCACCGTTAAAACGGTGACTGCTGGTTTTGGAAAGTGGGATAATACCCTTGGGATACAAAAAGGATTGCTAATATGTAATAGCTGTGTATTGATTTCCTTCTTTGGTGATGGAAATGGCATTGGTAGATTAATCTTCATTAATCTTTGTCTAATTGTCATTGCTCTATCTGGGGAAAATGAAAGGTCTACCCAAGTGGTTTGGCTTGGGAAGCTTAATGGAAGAGAGTTGAAGATTTGTCTAAAGAGTTGTGTTAGGAATTTCAAATAATTTATTAAATTTTTTATCAACACATTAATATAAGAGATGTGGTAGAAAATTTAGTAGATTATTTAGGGTTTATAGCATTTCCCTTGTCTAAAACCCCAACTTAGTCCATTCGAGAAATTTTATAATACACTTTAAAATGAGACATGTATCATATGTTCAAGTTATAATGTTTGTGTTATTTGATTATGACTTATTATAGTGTTAGTTATAATTTGTTGTGCCCGTTTGGTAGAGTTGTGGAAAAGTGATTATAAATTATTACTTAACAGATTATAGATTATAGCTTTAAATATTAGTTGTTAGCATGTTTGGTGCAGCTGTGAGATTATGGATTTAATCAGTAGAGTAGTGTTTGGTTGAATAAGCTGTAAAATAGTTTTTTTCCTTGTAATATCTTTTTTGCCCTTATAAGATGCAAAAATTATTATTTTTTCATTTTCTTCTGTTTTAATTTTAAAAAAAATTATTTCATTAATAGAAGTTAATATAATTAGTAACAATTAATATAAAAATTGATACATTTCATTACAACAATTGTTTTTTTTTTTTTTCATTTAATAGAAGTTGTTTCATTTTTTTATTATTTTGTTTTGTTTGCATTAATATCAATTAGAACATTTGTTGTTGTTGTTGTTGTTTTTTTTTATATTATTATTACAATACCAAAGAAGTTATTTAATTGAAATAAATTTATGTCGATATTAATTGAAATAAAATTGTGCAATTTATTTAAATTGTGCAATTTATTTATTTATGTTTAATTTATTAATTCATTACAATTAATTATTATTATTGTTTTTATTATTTAATTATTATTTTTGTTTATTATTATTATTATTATTTTTTCTGAACCATCCGTACGCCGCCAATGGTCTGCAATCCTAGCCATCGTTGCGATTTGGAACGGTAGAGAAAGAGTGCTGTAGCTCGTCACCATTCACCTGTCTGAACAATACCGAAGATGAGAACTGGTTCGTGAGAAAGAGAGAGAGAGAGAGAGAGAGAGAGAGAGAGAACGGCAACACGACGGCGACTTTAGTTCAGATCGCGATGCATAGGGTTTTGTCTTGAGATCGCGACGACGGCGACTCTGAAAACACAGATCTTTATCTTTGTCGACGATCAATCCAGACCTTCATTTTCATTAACGAGTAATCCAGATCTCGTCGTGTTGTCATCCCCGTCACCATCGCGCTTCCAAACCCTATTGACCCAACCATGTGCAGAGAGAGAGAGAGAGAGCACAACGCCGGAATCACCTCCACACATCGGAAATCGCCAATCACTCTCTGAGAGGAGTGAATAATGTTTTCATTTTTGTTTATATAGTTGGCATTTGGTAATATTTGATATTGACGAGGGGCATTTAAGTCATTTTGTCCCTCAATTATAGCTTCCTGCTTAAGTTGCTTCAAAAAAGCACCTCCTTCCCCACTCAAAGAATAATCACCTTTTTGACTTAATTTAAGCTAAAAGCTGATTATTTAAGCTAGATCAAACACTCAAAAACTACTTAATTTAAGCTAAAAACTGAAATAAGCTGATTTTAAGCTTTACCAAACGAGGCTATTGTGATTTTGGTTATGACTTATTATAATTATTATTTTAGTTATAATAAAACAAATCTTTACTTATACTTTATGTGGTATTTAGTTATGTCTCATTATTTTTTTTAGTTTTGATTAAAAATAATTTAATTATAATATTTATAATAATCCAGTATTACAAATATCATAACTCGCACTTTGATGGTGTGCATTCTAGTTCTAGGACCTGTGTATGTAACAACAGTGTGCAAAACGGGTAAGCAACATTGTGGTGTAACAATGCGGGTTGCGAGGTTGAAAGTAATAACATTATGGGCGCGCGGGAAAATATTAAGAATTGCATTTGTCTCACGATATGTTTTTTTAATGGTACAGCTTGTCTTATGGTGTGATTAAGACTGGACTTGTTTAATTCGGTTCATAGATTTATTTTTGGATTCTGTTTTGATAATTCAAACCGTTTAATATGTAGAATTCATCAAGTATTATATCTCTGTAAAAAATTACGTTGATTGGATATCGATACTATTTGATCGGATCAAAATTCTATCAACCGTTTATTTTTTTATCGTTCATTTTTATTAATACAAATCTGATCCGATCACTGTGATTTTTTACAAAAATATAGTACTCGATGAGTTCTACACATTGAACAGTTCGGATTATTGAAACGGGGCCCAAAAACAGGCCCATGGACTGGACTGGATGGGTCTAGTCTTGATCTCAAGATGAGACAAGCTGGATCCTTTTTCAAAAATACTATATGCATCAATTAGTGTACTAACTAGTATATTAACAAATGATGCAACATAATTTTAGAGATTTTAAGTGTTTTTAATTTGTATAATAGGTAAAATTAATAATAATATCATATTACTAATTGATATATATAATACCACTGTATTTTTTTACCGTTAGTGAATTACTTTTCACTCACCCAAAGATGCAGACATTTTACCGAATCATGTAAATTGTATATTCCTAATTTTCTTGTGACATTTTTTTATTTTATTTGCTTTCATTGCTTGGGTGATAACATTTAGTTCATGGGTTATTTTTTTCTCAAGAAAATGACAAACACATGACATGCTATGGCACCACACACCAACATTCGAAAGGGAAAATTAAGCCAGAAAATATCCTTCAAATCAACCAAAATTAAGAAAACAAAATCACAACAAAATGTTGTTAAGAGCATAAAATTTAAATAAATTTTTTTAAAAAATGTAGTTGGTGTGAGAATGTATTGAGATGTACAAGTCGTTTAGAATTCCTTTGATCTTTTTTGTTACTTTTAAAAGTCATCACAAATTCACCATAGGACCACATAGAAGATATTAGTTAAGACTAAATTACACTGACCTGGAAGTTGGAAAAAATATATCAAGTTTTATAATTTTGGTATGATCACACCAATCATCTTTTTAATAAGATTAAAAGAATGAATTTAATGCAAACAATGTCAAAAAGCAATGACAAACATTGAAAAACATACATTTCAATATACAAGAAATAATAAAATATTTTTTTTCCATTATATGATCAACAAATTATTGATGAAAAGGAGATTAAGTGTTATGTAAATTAAAACTTAAAAAAAGTACAATATAATTATGACAATTATAAAATTTGCTGTATTTTTTGCAAACCTCGGAAGATGTTAGTGTAATTTACCCATTAATTAACAACCCCTAAATGGCATTATACATTCTTATGCAAATCTATTAAATTTTAAAAAATGTTACATACAATTTCATTTCTTATATTATTTCCTAGACACAAGTAAGTGATTTCATGTACATTTATTAATATAAATACCATTACTTTGTGCTTAGGGAGTGAGAAAATGAAATAAAAAATTATAGATTATGTATAACATTACTCATAAATATTTTCATATATTTTCCTAAGAAATGAATGTACCACACCCAACTTAATTATATTCTTGCAAATTATGAATGATATTTTACAACAAATGCAAAATTTATTTACACAAAAACAATCACAATATTGGACACATAATACAAATTTTATGTGACAAGATTTTATAAGATTGTTAATGAGGTTCACTTTTGAAAAATCTTATCTGTCCATATATGCATTCCGTGTCCAGTAATTTTGTAATCATTTTGTGTTTGTAAACCTATTCATACATAAACCAAACCAAACTTTAAGTCCTATCAAATGGGTCAGCTGACTTATTCATATATATATATATATATAGCTTGCTCTCTTGAACTGCAGCTGGCCTATACAGGTCCTTCTTCAGTAACTTGTGCATCTGCATTTGCCAAACTAGGCCTCACAGTTCCTTCAAGGTGAACCTCGTTGGTACATGTTGTAGTGATCATAATATTCAAAATAGGAACAGTGGAGAGCATAGCTTGGACCCAACATAGAAAGCTCACGAACACATTGGCAAGCCAAGCATACCATAAACAAAGCAAAACAATAATGGGGTATGCATACCAAAAGACCACTTGTGGGAGTAGAAGTGAGGACGCGACTGTAACAACAAGGGTGACTGAGAAATTTCTCAGTCGGAATCGTATGTGCCTCGCATTGGAAGGACATGTTACAACGACTTCCACGGCGGCGAAGGGGAAGAGGAAGAAGAGAAAGAAAAAAAGCCCTAACTTTGGCCAATTTGGGATGGTTAGCATGTTAAATGGATCCCAGTCCCATGGCCAGCTTGCATGGGACTTCAACATGTTGATTCCAAGAGGGACAAGGTATCTTACATCAACATACATTCTTGATTGTTTTGTTCTCCTTTATCATGGTTCATTATTGTTGTCAACCATTTATATAGAATGTTGAGGACACTAACAAATGAAATTTTAATTAGATTTTCTTATTAGTAGATAAAAACGAAATTGAATGCCACTGCAGGCTTACCAACCCCTTAGGTGGGGTTTACATCGGAATCTATATTGTCAATTATGCAAAAAATAAAATTAATTTGGCATTGATAATTACATGATTGAATCACATTTGTCTTAAAAAATTAAAACGCTAACAATTAAAATCACATTTTTCTTCTAATTCTTTTTTTATGACAAATGTGATATGATCAAGTGATTTTTGAAGTTCAATTAATCCAAAATTTTACATGAATGATATATTCAATATTTTTTATAGGTTGAGCACAGTTCAAATTAATCATCTTGGTATATTCGTAAAATGGGCCCACCTAGAATGGACAACTCCATCTTAAATTAAGGTTTTTGAGAGGAAAAACAATTAGAGGCAAAATTATTTTTTAGAAACGAAATATTTTACTTGTCAAAAATGTCATTATTGTATTTTTAACGATGAAATATAACTTTTAGTGATGAATTACTATTTTTTTGTGATCAAATTTTTATCTCAAAAAGTAAATTTTTTTTTTTTTTGGGTATGAAATTATTGTATCCCTAAAGTGCATTTATTATCGAGATTCTCAAAGTTGTGTGGCTATATTTTTTTTTTTTTTTTTAAAAAAAACTTTTTTGTGTTGACCTTTTGGTGATAACTTTTGTGACAACAGAAATTGGTGACTGAATATTTTTGTAACAAAATTTTCAATTTTGAGAACAAAATAATTTAGTCTATCAAATCCTTATATGTTATAATGTTTGTTGTGATTACGGCATAACTGATATCCTAACTCTACACGTAAACGTAGTGAGATTTTTTATTAATAAATGCATGTAACTCACTATCTTTGTATATAATGATGAGAGAATAAATTTGTTTATGTATACAATCACACTTTATATAAGAGGAGATGATATTTGTATTGTAACTTTTCTTCTTCTTTTTTTTTTCTTTTTTTCTTTTTCTTTTTTTATAAAGTTAATTAGCAAAGTTGAACTCCCCAAATCTTAGTTAGATTTTCTCTCAAAGACAATGATATCCCTGAGATTGGGAACTTGATTTTCAATATTTTTTGGACCACGACATTTAGATTTGAAGGACAGTGTGAACTAAATCTTGATTCACTCAATTTGAGATTTCAACTTTAATGGTAAAGTTTAAGAAATTACAATCGTCTCTTAAAAAATAGATGCTCGGATGAAGGTATAAAGGAAGTGATTTATTTTTTCCACATGAAAAAGAAAGGAAAGTAAGTAGTTGTTGGAGAGTTAGGCAGTTGACACCACCTATTTATTTATTTTTTGTTTTTATTTTAACTGAATACACTAAAATGAATCTCAAATTCGACAATGGAAATTACTAGAAACTCAAAAGTCCTCATTATAGTAAGGTGCGTGGTGTGGAAATTTTTTTGATACCAACTAACACGGCAAGATGGTTTGTTGCTATTAGGTAAGTCGTGTTAATGCAACACATAAATGAAGGAAAATGTTAAAAACTGTTGTTAGTATTATAAAATGGGTTAAAAGTATATTAAAATGTGTAAAAGATGTGTAAAAATATATAAAAATATTTTAAAATATGTTTTAAAATATATTGAAATTATAAATATTTTAATATATATTTTTTTTATTGACAACTTTTAATATCGTCATTAACAACACTCATAAATGAATAGGAATAATGAATAATCACATAACTTTGTGTTGTCAATTCACAAATCAAAAGAAGACAAGATGAAAGGGTTTCATAACTTAATTCAATAATCAAAACTAAATTTATTGAGTGAAAACATACGACTACAATTTATATTATTTAAAAAGGAATAAAGTTAGGGACTAAAAACTATAGACTAAGAAAAAAATCACACACTATTTTTCTTTATTTTTTTTTCTTACCCTGAGTTATTGGTTCCTAATATTATTAATACTATCACTAACATTATCATTACCAACATTGCTATCTCTTCCATCACCATTGTCACGATTACAAATCACCATTGTTGTTGTCACTATTACCTCTTCTACTGCCATTATCTCGAGCCCTTCTACCCTTCTACAATCATCACCGCCACTCCCACTGTCATTGTTAACCACCGTTGTCACCCTTATCACAAGAGGGTACCTTTATCTCATGTTATCAACGCCGATCATATATGGATCGCAAAAATAATAGAATAAAAAATTACCCTTTTTAGGAATCTATTTACTTGATCATCTTTTTTTTTTTTTTGGGTGAATAAATTACTTGATCATCTTGCTTCTTAAACAATTAAGAAAATATATCACTTTAATGGAGATGACTTTGACTTATTGGTGGAATATCAAATTAATCAACTTCGGGGAATTTTTATTTGCTTATTATCATTTAACACTTGACATATTTTTCACTGAGGTGGGACAAAAGTACAATGAACATTAATTTATAATGGGGCATACTTGTGGAATGAGTGATTGTGCAGATCTTCGTCAAATGAACATTAATTATGCAGATCTTCGCCACAAGTTTCAAATGAACATTAATTTATAGACTGTATCTTCGTCAAGGATTCTGTATTTTGAATAGGTGATTGTGCAGATCTTCAAGCTGATTCTTTCCAATGTTAAAAATCTATCTGAGAAGTTTACTTTTGTTTTAATGTCGCATTTGAACTTTTAATTCTTCAATTTAAATTTAAACCCTTTAACTTTGTTTACGTGATTAACAAATACCAACGAAATTAAGAGAAATTTTTTGTAAAACAGTTGTTAGCCAGCAATACGTTACAAGAGAGAGTGTTAAACAACTTAGAAACAAAACGCGGATAAAATGGATGTAATTGTGATGAAATGCTTAAACAAATATGTGATGATAAGATTAGAAATGATAAAATTATAAAGAAATATATTAAAAAATGGTAGAAGTAATACATACTGAAGATAACTTAACAGGCTAAAATGATTTGGTCATGTATAATGAAAACTTGTAGATGCAATGGTAAGTAAAAGTAATATGTTCACCATAAATTGAGATGTTAGCAGGAGGGATAAACCTAAATTAACATGTGACGACGTAGTAAAAAAAATGACATTTAATTTAACTGAATATATACTACTTGATACATATAGTACTAGATAGAACAAAATGACAAAAAATTATTCATGTAATCGACCCTCTTAAATGGGAGATGCAAGGTTGAATTGGGTTTGATTTGCTTTAAATCCTAAAATTAATGAACTCAAGATCACGATAGTTTTTTTTCATCTTCTTCTTTTCATATCTAAAAATGAATTGGAGTACATTGACTTCATTATAAAAATTGAAGATGTGAAATAGAAAAATAAAAAATTTAAAGGTCCCATTGAAACTAAAAAAATTAGACCGTCTGAATAGAAAATCCAAAATTTGAGGCTCATATTGAAAATTAGACCAAATTTAGGAGAAGTTACTTGTTGGTCTTGCAATTACCTTCACTACAAGAAAAATCACTATTGGCGACCAAAAAATCACATTTCATCGCTGAAAGTATAGCATTTGACGACTAAAAATGTATTAGTAGCCAAAAGTAAAGGTTTTTGGCAACTAAAAAAATTGAGTAGCCAAAAGTATAGGTTTTGGCGACTAAAAATCTGTTTGGTCGCTGATATATGGCTTTTAGCGACTTAAAAAATTTTTGAAGCAAAAAATAAGGCCCTTTGGTGACTAAAAAAAAATTAGTAGCCAAAAGTGAGGCTTTTTAGCGACTAAAAAGAAGTTTAGTTGCCAAAAGTGATAATTTTAGCGCGAAAAATTTTTATTTAACAACTAAAAAATAATTAGTAGTCAAAAGTATAAAATTGGCGACTAAAATTATGTTTAGTCGCCAAAAGTGGTGTCCTTTTTTTTTTCTACTAAATAATTTAATTTTACATAAATTATGTTCAATAAAAAATAATTATCTTTATATATATATTATTATATTAACACGGGTCTAAGTACTATATAAATAATATATGTTGCATATATAATTATATGATGTTATGGAGGCGTAGTAAAAAGAGTGTGTTGTATAAGGTTTATGGTGTGGGAGGTTGATGGTTCGAACCTCCACAAGAGCGTGGTGTAATTTTTTTTTTCGAAATGAGCTTTTGGCAACTAAATCTGTTTGGTCGCCGATTCCTTGAGTATTGGCGACTAAAACATTAATCGGTAAATGTATAATTTAAAAAAACATAATTGACTATTGGCGACTAAAAATTTAGTTGCCAAATGTATAATTTAAAAAATATAATTGACTATTGGCGACCAAAGTTTTAGTCACTAAAGACTTGCTTTTTGGCGACTAAAAATTTTTTAGTCGTCAATACCTTTTGCGACTGTTTTCTAGCGACCAAACCGGCGACTAAAAAATTTAGTCAAGAAAACTTAAAAACCGACTTATGGCGACTAAAAATTTAATCGCCGAATGTATTTTTTCTTAAAGTGCTTCACATCATTCAATTTGTGACATTTGTCCTCCTGCCTCTTAAAATTTAACATAAAAGTGATGATCGACTCCTATTATTTTAATTGATAAAATGCAAATAGCTTAGTAATATTATAAATTCAGGTTTAATTATCAAGAAATTATTTAGAATTATCATCTTATGGTACAAATTTATTAACTATCTAGAATTATTATCTTATGATTCATATTTATTCTACATATGAATCCTATACTATACAAATTTAATCCCCACCACATAATCTTTTACCCAAAAAAATCTTGATGGTTAAGTAGTTGTTTGGCATGTACTATTTTAGCACATTGTCTTATTTAGGTCACAATCATCTATTTAAGTCATATTATCTCTCTACCACATCATTTCAAACCCAACTCATATTTTACCTTTTGTTGTATAAAAAGTCAAAAAATATACTAATCTAACACTTCTCAAACAACCCCTAAGTTTGGGACTCCAGACTTTTTTGTATGAACTTGTCCAAAACCACTGATTAATTTCCCCAAATTTGGAGAAACTAATTAATTAATAATTTACCCTTTACTTTGTTGTGAGTAGGGATGGCCACGGGGCTGAGTTTGCCATTCCCGACTCCTATCTCTGTGGACAAACTCCACTCCCACCCTCACCCCACCCCCGCTATAGGTAGAAATTTTCAATTCCATCCCAGCCCTTGTAGATACCCAATATCTATGGATATCTGACTATATTTCAAATAGTCAAAAAAATTGAGAACCATTAAATCCTTAACACACTAAATAATTTTTCTTATTTCTATATATATAAATAGTGAGACTTTTAGAATTATTATTTATTATATTTAAAAAAATTAATATTCATTTCTTATATCTAGTTATATTATATATTATATCGGGTCGGGTTTAGATCGGGAGAGGCGATACCCCCTCCTGTCCCATCCCCATTACGGGTGACTAAAATATTATCCACCCCTACCCCGACATAAGTGTTGGGTTGAGTAAAATCCGCCCATTTGGGTAGGTATGGGCGAGTCCCGCAAATTGGATTGAAATAGACATCGCTAGTTGTGAGTATGTTAGGAGATAGTTTTGTACTTTCCAAAAAAAAAAATTGTGAAACATTCCTATCTAACTTTTGGTAGTATGAAAGGTCTAATATTTTTTTTATTAGTTAAAGTTTTTCAATAATATTATTAGAGAAATTTTATTTTATCATAGAGAAATTTTAGCTATTCATAGAGAATTTTTTTTTTCTCTCTATGACGAGCTAAATTATTTATGTAAAGTTGAAATTTCTTTTTGAAAAAATAAGGTAGTGTTTGGTACAGTTTTCTAAATATGATTTGAGAATAGAATTGTATTTTGAGTTTGTGAGTTTTTTAATTATGATTTGAGTGTGAAAAATTTGTATGGTTATGAGTTTTGAAAAGAGTTTTGAAGAGAGTTTTGAGTTTTTGAAATTATAAAAGTTATTTGATTAAAAAACTTACAACTCGTAACCAAACATACAACATAAAATTCTATTCAAAGTTCATATAAAAATTAAAAAAAAATTGAAAATATTTTTTATTTACAATATAAAAATAACATGTGTTAAAAAAAAATAAGAACAATGTTCCGGTCAACTGGCCGGACGTCCAGGGGGACGCCCAGGTTAGCCAAAATTTCCCGCATAGAATAGAGTTTTCGAAAGTGGGTGTGCAATTATAATTTGAAAGATCAAAACAAACACCACACTTATGAAAGTGCGTGGAAATATGTTTGACAAACATAGCCAAACACTGTCTAAATTTTTCTGTGAAGAGTTGAAAATCTCTATATTTTTATAAAATTATTGAGGAATCTCAACTATTATAAAAATATTACATATTTTTTATTTTATAAAATTATAACATCATGGATCTTAAATTAAAAAAAAAAAAAAACAGAAAAAAATAGGCAGATGGAATAATGTGACAATATCTTCCACTTTATTAACTTCTGGATACTACAAAATAAAGTATGATATAAATAAAAAAGTCGCAGCATATCTAAAATGACCCGCGCGTCGTGTATTATTATTTCACATGAACTTTCCTCAATTACACGTCAAGTTAACCAACCTGGGGTCACAACACCGTCTTATAACGTAAGATTAATAGATTATTTATGAAAAAATTTAAATTAATTAGATATTTATAATTCATAACAAGGGCACATCTATATTTAAAAAAAAAGATAAATTATATTTACCTCTCCTGAGGTTTCTAACAAATACAGAGTTTTTCCGTGTGGTTTGAATAATTACAGTAACCTCTCTTATTTTACTTGACAATGTCAAGATTCTCCCTTTTGTCAAATTGTTCCAAACAGTGTTACTTTTTTTATAGTAAATTACCTTATTGCCCTTCCTTTTAAAATATTAAAAAATATTTTTAGACTGGAGGATAGGTTTGGAAGAAACAAACAGTGTTTGGAACAGTATTTTTAGATTTATTTTTTTTAAATATTAAAAAATGTTTAATTATTTTTTATTTTAAATATATAATTTTTATTTCAATATTTTTAAATATTTTATTTTATTTTGTAAATATTTTAATTTTTTTAATTTTAATATTTTAAACTCAAAACACAATTTCACACTCAAATCGTAACTAAATACATAACTCAAAACTTAATTCAAAAATTATTTTCAAACCTCAAAACCAAACACATAACTCGACACTACTTTCAAAACTCTACACTCAAATCGTTACCAAACGCCTAACAAAAAAATTAAAATATTTAAAAATATATATTATAAAATAAAATATTTAAAATAAAAACTATATATTTAAAATAAAAAATAAATTTTTTTAAATTTTTTAATATTTAAAAAATATATTTAACGTAAGTTTGTGTTTGGTTATGAGTTTTAAAAATAATTTTTGAATTGAGTTTTGAGTTGTTTATTTCGTTAAGACTCTTTTTGAAAAGATTTTTAAAAATTTCTAATTGGAATTGTGATTCTAAAAGAGAACCAAACATGTTTCTAAAAAAAAAATTTCGGAACATGTTTTTACTTAAAACTCAATTCAAAAATTATTTTCAAAACTCATAACTAAACACAAACTTAAAACTCAATTCAAAACTCAAAACCAAACTTTTTCAAAAATTCTATTTTAAAAGAAAAAAAATTCAAAAAAAATTCAAAAAAATTTATTTTATTTTTTTAAATCATGAATTGAGTGTGGAGTCGTATTTTGAGTTGTAAGTTTTGAAAAGAAAAAATTTGTTTGGTTATAAATTTTTAAATTTTTTGAATTTATTTTTTTAGGGTAAATATTTTATATTTAAATATTTATTTATTTATTTTAATGTGCATTATATTTCATACATTTTTATTTTTTTTAATATTTTAAATATTAATTTTTTTAATTTTAATTTTAATTTTAAATATATAGTTTTATTTTAAATATTTTATTTTATTTTATAAATATATTTTTAAATATTTTAATTTTTTGTTATGCGTTTGGTTACGATTTAAGTGTAAAGTTTTGAAAATAGTGTGGAGTGTCGAGTTATGTATTTAGTTATGAGATTTGAAAATAATTTTTGAATTGAGTTTTGAGTTATGTGTTTGGTTACGACTTGAGTGTGAAGTTGTGTTTTGAGTTTAAAATTAAAAAAATAAAAATATTTATAAAATAAAATAAAATATTTAAAAATACTTAAATAAAAATTACATATTTCAAATAAAAAAATAATTTTTTAATTTTTTTTAATATTTTTTAAAAAAAATCCAAAAATACTGTTCCAAACACTGTTTGTTTCCTCCAATCCAAAAATATTTTTTAATATTTTGAAAGGAAGGGCAATAAGGTAATTTATTATAGAAAAAGCAATACCGTTTGGAACAATTTGCCAGAAGAGGGGAATCTTGACATTATCAAATAAAACAAGGGATGTTACTGTGATTATTCAAACCACAGGAGAGATCCTTGTATTTGTCAGAAACTTCAGGAGAGGTAAATGTAATTTACCCTAAAAAAATAAATAGTTCATATAATTTTGATAAATTTTATGATTATTATTTAACTTGATCATAGGAATATCTTGTCCAATCAATTTTATTTTTTATATAATAGATATATTTAACAAATCTTATAATTTGAATAATTTAAATTATATCAAAATAACCCTTAGTGACAGCAACAACCCCCAAATCCCAAGTTAATAGAGTTTTGATTTGACTTATAGACAATATATCAATGATTACTTTAACTCTGTTTTAGGAAAGAAAATTACATCTTTAGTGGACAGAAATTTTGTTTGGACAGAAATTTTGTTTTTAATAAATATATACCCAAAGTAACCTCGTTATGTGTACTATCAAATATCTCAAAAAAAAAAAAAAAAAGACAAATAATTATTTTAAAAAATATATATATAAAGATCCCGTATTAAAAGTACAGAGCCGGCTATTCTCTTTTTAGGAACAAGTTAGAAAATGATCAGACCAGAGCAGAGCAAAATGGGAGTGTGTGAACAAATATCCTATGTACAGGTTTATGGTATCTAGATCATATGGTGTTTTAATAAAGGGAATAGTTTTTGTCCGGTCCTTAATTAATCAGATTAGACCGTGTTGTTAGACTTGTAAAAGTCCACCATGAGTCTCGTTTTGATAATCTGAACTGTCTAATGTGTAGAACTCGTTGAGTAATATATGCCTGTAAAAAATCACGTTGATCGGATATCGGTAGCTATGTGATCAAAACAGATTTTTGTCAACTGTTAATTTATTCACCCTCTAATTTTTTTATACAAAACTGATTTGATCATATAGTTATCAATATCCGATTAACGTAATTTTTTACAGGCATATAGTACTCGATGAGTTCTATACATTCAACGGTTTAGATTATCAAAACGGGACCAGTAGTGAGTCCCCACGGACCCAACAATATGGTCCAATCCGATTAAGGACTGGACAGAAGCCATGCCCTTTATAAAAAGGGGAAATATTTACTGTGTTTTGTTGTAGTTTTTTGAACATGATTTTTTGAAAATTTTATACAACCTATTTGGTTATTCTGATAAATCAATCCCGTTTTTAAATTTTTTTTTCTAGATTTGATTCTAAGAGCTAAGGCATTAGTACACTGTACTTGTGTACTCCTCACGTGATGCGAAGAGCTTTGCTTGCTTCTTTTTTTTTCCTAATTTGTTTCTCTCCCTCTATCAGCCATGGGTTGACCATGGTACGTATAGGTATAATTTTTTTTTTTAATTATTCACACAGACAACCCAAATTTTTTTTTTATCAATTTGACTATTTATTTAAATTTGAACATAATTCAACGATTTTGAAAATAAATTTAAACATAAATATACAATTTTGCAAATAAATTTGTAAACAAATTTATGATTTTCTAAATAAATTTAAACATCGATTTACATATTTTTTTTAATGCCAATTTTAAATAACTGAGTGTTTTTATTCAATTATGGTTTCCGAAATTTTGTACATAAATTTACGTTAATTGGAAACTTGTATAAATTAACGTTTTTTTTGAAATTTGTATAAATTTACATTTTCCGCAAATTTGTATTTTAATTTTGGTTATTCCAAAAATGTGTACATAAATTTGCCAATATTATGATTTTATTAATGCAAATTTTTGAATTACTTTCGTGCATAACATTCATGAAAATTTGATTATACGACAGAAATTTTTTAGTGCCAATTTAGAAAAAAAAAAATTACATTTTCTATGACTGTAATGAGTGAAAATTTAATAATAAAGTTACACAGTTAATGATAAGATATGTACCTATAAATGGGTACATGACACATTATGTTTTCATCAAACCAACCATGTACATATATATATATATATATATATATATATATATATATAATGTAGATGAGAGTATTTGTTGATGTGAAATTTGTGTTTATTTTTTATTGTCTCTCTCCTTAATTTGGTGGGAAATTTGAAATTGTAATGATGTATTTTTTGGAAAACCAAACAATGATTTTTTTTCAAAAAAGAGTTTTCAAATCATTTTTTCAATTTTTTTTTTCAAAAAAACGCAACCAAGCATAGTGATTATTTTTCTTTTCAAATTATCATACGTTTTTTACGTTAATTCCCATATTTTGATTTATTTTAATTTAATATTTAATTTTTTTTACAAATTGATCAATTAAACTTCTGCCATCACCTTCTGTCTTCAACTGGACAAAATGTGATAAATTGTCCCCCCTGAACTATCTTTTGGAGAGAATATAAGAGGGGTTCCGTACAAAATAAGTTGGTGTGATAGACAGTTCAACTAGGGTTTCGTTGGGATCAAAATCGATTTTTGGGTTTTGAAATTCTTTTTTCGAAATCGAAATCAAAGTTCATCATTGAATGAAGGGCACGAACTAACATTGAATCATGAGTTGGGTTCGAAAAGAGAAGGATGGCAAGCGAATGAATCAACCAATTGTTCATGGTATTTACTTTTAATATTTGTTTAATTTTGAAGCTAATGATTATAAAAAATCGTTTTTTGATATAATACTATTTTGATTTGGCATTTTTTAGAATACATCTTTGTTTGTTTGTCTTTCAAAAGGATTTGTTTAATTGTAATTGTTTTACTTGAATAGTGTAATACTTGATTAGTTTTAGTTTAATCAGTCCTTAAAAGAAACTTATTTTTTTATGTAATGCTTATTAATAATCAATTTACCAAGAATACAGACAAAGTTTTTTTTTTTTTTTTGTATTCATACATGGATTTCTTCAATTGGAATTGTCTTACGGTAATAATAGTTTAATACTATTTTTATTTATTTATTAGTATAATTAGTCCATAATAACATATTTGTTCATTTAAAAATGTAGAGAAAGGATCTTATTATTTCACAATCAAAATGTACCATGGGGGTTTGGCTAGTTATAATCCTTCGAGGGTTTATAGTGGTGGAATTATCAGTTATTCTGACTTTTGTAATTCTGATGAAATATCACTTGTGGAGTTGGATAATATGGCCAAAGAAGTAGGCTGCATGGATGTAACATCTATTACTATAAGGTTAATTATTATGTTGGATTAGAGTTGGTTAACATTGATCAAGATGTAATGAGGTTGGAGACACTTGTGGATGGAAACAAGAGGTTTATGTAGGTTGTTTAAAAATGGATGGTGTTATAGGTGCCCAAGTTAATCAAGTAGGGTCAAGTGCAAAAAGAAGTCAGAGAAAGGGAGTACTTGTAGATATACAAGTAGCAGAAGAGGAAGATAGTGATGACTATGATCCTAATCCCTCAGACTCTCCCTCATCCGATGAGTTTGAGAAATATGAGGATAGTGACCATGGATTTTCTTATGATGATGCATTGTATAAGGCTAATGTTGACAAAGATCTAGAGTTTGCTGGTGTAGGAAGTAATAAGAATGCAATGGCTAAGTTGATGACCTACAAATCCTTGGAAGCTCCTCTGATGAGCTAAGAAGTATTGACAGCTCATCTGATGAAGGAGGTATTTCTCATAGGAGGCAATACCCTGTTTTTAATGTTGACTTTGATATGCATAATCCTCAATTCAAACTTGGTATGGAGTTCAAGAGTCATGATATGTTTAGGGATGCTGTGAAGGAGTATGTAATTAAGTGGGGCAAACATAACATTTACCAAGAATGACAAACAAAAGGTGAGGGCAGAGTGCAAAGTTGGTTGTCCTTGGGTTTGTTATGCTTCATACGTAAAACATGATGGGTTGTATAGGATCAAAACACTTGTTGATAAGCACACTTGTAATAGGTCTTTTGATGTGGCACATGTGAGTTTCAAATGGATTGTGAAGAGGTACTTTGAAAGAATTAGGTTAAATCCTACATGGCCAATTCAGTCATTGGCAGACACTATTTCAAGTGAGCATGATGTGAAGGTTGACTTACAAAAAGTGAGAAGGGCAAGAAACAAGGTGTTGACACAAGTAAAGGGTACTGCAGCTGAACAGTTTGCAATGTTATGGAGTTACATTGAGGAGATTAGGAATACCAATCTTGAGACAACAGTCTGCATGAAGGTGCAACAGATTCCAAAGGTTAATGAAGGGAGTAATCCAAGGGTTAATGATGGGAGCAATACAGAGTCAAAGTTCAAAAGGTTGTACTTGTGTTGGGGTCCATTGAAGAAAGCCTTTATGAATGCTTGCAGGCCAGTCATAGAAGTTGATGGATGCCATTTGAAGGGGTCACATGATAGTATTCTCTTGACTGTTGTTGGGGTAGATGCAAACAATTGCATATTTCCATTTGCCCATGCAATTGTTGAGAAAGAGAAGAAGAAAACATGGTTGTGGTTTCTAGAGTTGGTAGGACATGATTTGAATATTGTAAACTCTCATTATTATACCTTCATGAGTGATAAACAAAAGGGTTTGATTGATGCGGTGGTTGAGTTGTTCCCAAATGCTTCACACAGGTTTTGTGTGAAGCATTTGTACAATAATTTTAAGTAGAGGTGGGCATGGTCCAAATTGGATCGGATTGGAGTAAAACCAGGATCAATCCGTTATCTACGGTTCCTGAAAAATTAGAACCAATCAAATCCGTTTAAATCGTGGAACCAATCCGAACCAATCCATTTAAACACTGATTGAATTGGTTTAGGACCACGGATTTACATAATTAAATAACAAAAAAAAAATATATATAACACTTTAATTTCATAAAAATATAAATATAGCACCATATTAGTTTCACAATAGCAACATGCCTTTTCAAAATAGCGACAAACTGTTCTAGAATTTAAACAATCATAAGGAAACTAGTTCCACCATAAGTATTTAGACAATTACAAATTAACACTAAAAACTAGCAAACAAAAGTAATAAAAGAAGATACTATGCAAGTTTAGGTTTGGATTTAAGTTTTATATGAAATAAGAGAAGATATTGTGCAGGAGAGTGTATAATAAAAATATAGACTATTTGTATATGGTCCGGATCGGTTTCAATTCGGAACCGTGAGGTTCAATCCGGAACCAATCCGTGAACTACGGATTTTTAATTTTTCAATCCGGAACCGAACCACAGATTCAAAAAACCAATCCAAACCTACTGGATTAGACTGGACTGGACTGGACCGGATTACGAATTTTACGGATACGTTGCTCAGCCCTAATTTTAAGGGTGAATACAAGGGGTTGGTTCTAAAAGATCTGTTGTGAAAGGCTGCAAGGGCAACAACTGTTCCTACATTTACCAGAGTGATGACAGAGATTAAAGAAGTTGATTGTAAGGCATATGATGATTGGTTAGTTGAAAGACCACCAATTCATTGGAGTAGGAGCCACTTCAACACTTTTCCAAAGTGTGACCTTTTGCTAAACAATCTATGTGAGTGCTTCAATTCAAGCATGTTGGAAGCTAGGAGTAAACTTGTGGTTACAATGTTAGAGAAGATTAGGTTGTTGTTGATGGAAACAGTTCAAAAAAGAAGAGATGCAATGCAAAGACACAATGGTCCTATATGTCCTAAGATTTAAAATCATTTGAAGAAAATGAAAGTGGATGTAGCTGGATGGATTCCTAGATGGAATGACAATGAGCAATTTGAGGTTGTAGGGCCATATGGTGAGCAATACAAGCCGGACTTGCAAGCTTAGACTTGTGGCTGCAGGAAGTGGGATATGTTAGGCATTCCATGTGCCCATGTTGTGGCTGCTACAAATTTCTTGGGTTAAGAACTAGAAAAATATGTTCATCAGTACTACAAGGAGACTTATCTGAAGATCTATGACAACATGTTGAGTCCTATTAATGGTAGAGAAATGTGACCAAGAACTGAGTATGTAAAGGTGCTGCCACCTGATGTGAAGAAGAGAGTTGGGAGGCCTAAACAAAATAAAAGAAAGGAGAGTGAGGCACTAATTCAAGGCACAAAGCTAGGAAAGAATGGCACTAAAATCACTTGTAATAATTGTGGGAAGGTGGGACACAACATGAGAAGTTGTAAGGTCAAGGGTAGATTCAGCTACATGCAAGAAAGCCAACCTCAGGGGAGCCAAACTGAAGCAAGCCAACCTTAGAGCCAATTAACTGCAGAAGCACCTAAGGTCAAGAGATACATGAGAAAGAAAAAACTAGTTGTCAGTGTTCTTCTTCTTCTTCTTTCTTCTTTTTTTTTTTTTTTTTTTTTTAAAAATAGTAACTTAACTGTCCTATATTTTATTTTGTTTAACTGTGGCTAATTCAATCTTATTGTAGGTTAAAAGGAGAGTGGTACAAGAAACTCAGTCAACTTCATCTCCAATGAGTTCAACCAACACACCAAAGGAGGGTCAAATGATGTGGAGAGGCAAGCTAGTGTACAATGCTAGTGGCCTTAAAACAGCATCCGCTAGACAGAAAAATGGAGCACCTGGAGATTGGAAGTAGGAAGCATCTATTGCACAAAAGATTGAAATTTTTTATTTTTTTTTTGTTTCGTTTTTGGATAGAAGAAGGAATCATCTACATGACTTTCTCATTGGGGCTTTTTGTACATGTAATGATTTTTTGTTTGGAATGGTTGCCCTAAACTTGTTAACTATGTAAAGGTAGTATTTTGGTTGTCACAAACAATTGTGTGTTTTGAAAACTTGAATGACAAATTTATGAATGTTGCTTTTGTGCATGATGCTCTATTTTAATGGATGGTACTACTCACTTCTATGTAAATGTAGCTTCTGTTGGTTTGCCATTAGATGGATGGATTCCAATTGTATGTTTTGAATGAATGCCACTGATAGGTTTTTTATTCATTAAATGAATGCCATTTGATGGATGAATGCCAGTGATAGGTTTTTTATTTATTTGTTGTCATTTGATGGATGGATGCCAGTGATAGGTATTTTATTCATTGGTTGCCAAGGGGCCATTCAAAGAGGCCACCAATTAGTTTTTTTGATGGATGGATGACAAATAGTTAAAGTGTCACACAATGCCCCTTTTGTTTTTGGTTTTTAATTAAATGATAATGCCCTGTTTTTGTAAGGGTGAACACAAATTATTTTTTAAGGGGCAAACAAATGCTTTGATGCTCTGTTTTTTGTAAGAGTAAAACCTTAACACAAAATCTAAAATTTTCATTCAAAATACTTCCCTCATTTCATTCATAATATTTCCCCCATTACATTCATTCATTCATTCATAATAGCCTTCATATTACATTCTTTCTTACACTAAATTACAAACCACGTTGATAAAATGATGCACTATGAGGCAGCCAAGCATATCCATAGCTTTCTCTCTCTTCTATTCCTTGTCTGTAATCTTGCTTCTAGCTTATTGACCTTCTTCAACAACCCAGGGATGATTTGCACTGCCCGTGAGTACATAGGTGGGTCTACCCAGGTGAACTGATTACAACCATTAGTGGGACAACTGAGGAACCTCCTACTAGGATTTGCATCAGTCCATGATATTTGTATCACCCTTCGTCTTCCACAGAAAATGCATCTCAGGTCTTCCATGTCACTTGAACTCTATATTCCTTCAGTTGAGCTTGATCTTCCCTGATTTCTTGACCCTCTATTCCTCATTATCTCTCACCACCGAAAAGATGCTCTGTTATGCTCTGTTTTTTTGTTGTTTGGAACTTGCCTCTGTTATATAGTAGAAGGGAGAGGTTGCATATGGTGGGAAATCCTCTTATATTCCCTTCAAAAGATAGTTTAGGAGGACAGCTTATCACATTCCGTCCAATTGTAGACGGAAGGTGACGGCAGGAGTCTAATTGATCAAATTTTGGAAAGTTCAGGTACTAAATTGAAATAAATCGAAGTATGGGGGTCAACCTGAAAAACGCATGATAGTTTGGGGTGGAAAATGATATTTACTCTAATAAAAAAGTGACACCTCATTATGAAAGAGATCTAAGACCATCATAAAATTTTGGATAAATTACAAATACACCTCTTGAGATTTGCTTAAAATACAGATTGCACCTGTGGTTTGAAAAATTACAAACACCCCATTGTTAAAAAATTTAATGTAACAGAATTAACTACGAAAATAAAATTCATAATTGCTCTCCTATACAATAATAAAATTACCTAAATTGTTAATTGAAACATATTTCTAACATCGTTAAAGACTGTTAACTGATTTAACGATTTATTAATAAAATGGACGATTTGTTATGAAATTTGAAATCTCAAGGGGTGAAATGTAATTTTCAGAACTACAAGGGGCAATTTGTATTTTAATGAAACCTCAGGAGGTGTATTTGTAATTTACCCTAAAATTTTGATCAAGAAATTTGATTTGATATCATTTATTTTAATGCTAAAATTAGAATTTTTATCAGATTTTTTTACATTCTCAATTGTCTGAGAGGACATCCGGACTGATGTTCTGAAGATAGTTTGGACATGAACAAAAAAACTATCAAAATTGTTCTTGGAGAACATCCGAGAGGATGTCTACCCAACGGTAAATTTAAATTTGATGAAAGATAAAAGACTCTTTTCATTTGATGAAAATTTTGATTTTGCTTCTATGTGATATGAATTTAGTGAAAGGGTTACAACGCCTCATTTAGTGCTTTTCATCAAATTGATGAAGCATTGATATTGTATTCGAGATGCTTTTAGGGCTACAAATAAGCCATGCAAGATTATTTGGGAAACTTAGCTGTGATGACGACGTTTTTGCAAGACCAAAGTCTTAGCTCAGCGTTGCCCCTCTCCCTATTTTTTTCACACAACTACCCACTCAGTCTTTCATTTTTATTTCAAGACAAACAAAAATTATAATTAGATTAGGTGAATATATATATCATTTTCACTGTAATTTTTATCACTATAATTTAAATAATACTACAATTAGATAATTTTCTTAATTGGATAATTATTTTGTATTCCTGAAACACTAAGCACTGTTATCTACATAATATTCCAAACCAATCACTAAATGAGAAACTTTCCAGTGAAACATGTTGACTTAATTTAATTTTGTTAGGTAGGCAAGAGATAAAAGATGACCCACTTACCATGTGTTGCGAGCTCTCATTGGTCAATAGTACCACATAGGCAATGTTATATCGAATTATTTAATAATTTTTCTAATTTTATTATGATCATTCTATCAATATGTTTCGTTAAGTTTTAATATGATCTTTTTGTCAATAATTTTCTTAATTTAATCATATTTAATTTAACAAAATTTATTGATGAAATAATCATATTAAAATTAAGAAAATTATTAAATAGTCTCAGAAGATCATGTGATATTGTTTATATAGTAATTTCGACTAATGAGAGATCTCAACACACGTTGAGTGAGTACCAAACAAAGTTAAGTGAATGTGTCTTATGCTTAAGATTTTTTGTTAAGTGATTAATTTAGAAAATCATGTAGACAATGGTGTGTAGTGCTCCAAGAGTATTGAATAATTAATTCAATTCGAAAAATTATGTGATAGTATAATAAAATTATAGTATATATATATATATATATATTCACCTAATTTGGCACATAATATATTTTGAGAGTACGAAATAATTATTCGATGAGAAAAATTATGTGAAGATATTATTAGTTAATAAGAAAAACAAAATTATGATGATAAAAATTATAGTGAAAATATATATGTATATATATATATATATATATTCACCTAATTTAATTTATAATTTGTGTTTGTCTTGAAAAAAAATAAAAACTAAAAGTGGGTAGTTATGTGAATTAAAAAAAAAAGAAGCTATTATTTACCCAAAAAAAGAAAAAAGAAAAAGAAAAAGAAAAAGAAGTTAAGGCTTTGTTTAGGAAGAACTTTTTTAACCTAATTTTTTAATTTTTTAGTTATTTTAATTTTGAAAAAGTTTTGTTTGAAATAAACTTTTGACTTTTTTGTAATTTTATGAGAGAAAAAATGAAATAATTATGATTTGAATGTGACATTTTATATTATTAATTTTTTAATCTATTTTATTATTAGTTAATTAAATTAATCTCAACCATCTTGCTAGACTTTAGCCTTGCAAAAACGACAACGTCACACTAAATGCTCCCAATAATTTTGCATGGCTTATTTGCAACCCTTGGATCTTTCTCATAATGAGGTGTCTATTATAAAATTAAAGAAAATAAAGAAGAAATAGTCATAATGGAAGAGGAAATAAATGATCACGCATGTAATACACAATTTTTCTATATTTTCATTACCATGCAAACTCACCTATTTATAGGTGATAAAACCTTCATTATTCACCACTATAAATCATACCATGTGGTTTACCACATGGCATACCATACTTCTGATATGGTAAAACTTTCTCCTATTTTCACTTTGACCTAAAACTCATTAGAATTCCAATTGTATCTCTTTTGATGGTTATCCAAATATTTCATAACACTCCTCCTTGGATAACATATACTAAGAATATGACTCGTTAAAACCTTACCAAGAAAAACCTAGTGGCAAAAAACCTGTGTGGTGAGGGAAAAAGAGTCCAATATTCTTTTATGTGATTTGTTTAGATTGCCTCATTAAAACCCTGCTAAGAAAAATCCAGTAGGAAAAAAAACCTTAGACGAAGGAAAAATAGTACAATCTATGGATCTACTTAAATAGATAACTCCCTCTTAATGCTGCATAATAGGTCTTTATGTCAACGCATCTTAATTTGATGTACCAGCTTCTTAAATGTTACAGTCGGTAGTGATTTGGTAAATAGATCTGCTGGATTATCACTTGAGCGTATTTGTTGAACATCAATATCACCATTCTTCTAGAGCTCATGTGTGTAAAAGAATTTTGATAAATGTGTTTAGTCCTATCACCTTTGATATAGCCTCCTTTGATCTGCGTGATACACGCAACATTATTTTTATATAATATGGTTGAACTATCTTTTGTTGAAGGCAATCCACATCTTTCTCGAATATGATGGATAATATATCTGAGCCAAATACATTCTCGACTTGCTTTATGAATTACAAGCATTTCTGAGTGATTTGAAGAAGTAGTAGTCAATGTTTGTTTTATTGATTGCCAAGATATAGCAGTATATCCATAGGTAAAAACATATCATGTTTGTGATTTGCCTTTATGTGGATCAAAGAGATATCCAGCATTTGCATATCCGATTAACCGCTACTTGGATTTATTTAAATAAAATAAACCAATATCAATTATTCCACAAAGATAACGTGATATTTGCTTTACTCAATTCCAACGCCTTCAGGTTGATGAGGAACTATGTCTTGCTAATAAATTGACAGTGAATGTAATATTAGGCTTGGTACAATTTGCAAGATACATGAGAGCACCAATTGCACTAAGATATGGTACTTCAGGATCAAGGAATTCTTCATTATCTTATCGAGGTCGAAAAAGATCCTTTTTCACATTAAGAGATTGAACAACTATAGGAGTACTCAAAAGATAAGTTTTATCCATATAAAAGTTCTTCAAGACTTTTTCTGTATATGTTGATTGGTGTACAAGAATCCTATTTGGCAAATGTTCGATTTGTAGGCCGAGACAAAATTTTGTTTTGCCAAGATCTTTCATTTCAAATTCCTTCTTTAAATATTTTGCAGTTTTTTTTAAGCTCATCTGGAGTTCCTACAAGATTCAAATCATCAACATATACTGCAACAATTGCAACATATACTGCAATAATTGCAAATCCATATTCTGATTTCTTAATAAAATGCATGGACAAATCGGATCATTCATATATCCTTCTTTCAACAGATATACACTAAGCCGATTATACCACATGCATCTGGATTGTTTTAACTCGTATAGAGATCTTTGTAGCTTTCTTGAATAAACACTTCTGGGTTTTGAATTAGATGCTTCTGGCATTTTAAATCCTTCAGGGAGTTTCATATATATATATATATGTATATATATATCATTATTTAGTGATCCATATAAATATGTTGTAACTACATCCATTAGACGCATATCTAAATTTTCTATAATTACCAAGCTAATAAAAAATCGGAATGTAATTGTATCCATTACGGGTGAATATGTTTTCTCATAATTAATGCCAAGTCTCTGCGACAAACCTTGCGCAATAAGTCGTGTTTTGTATCTTACAATTTCATTTTGCTCATTGCATTTTCGAACAAACACCTATTTATATCCCACAAGCTGTATCCCTTCAAGGTATGGACTACAGGTGCAAATACTTCACGTTTTGTAAGCGAGTTTAACTCTGCTTGTATTGTTTCTTTCCACATTGGCCAATTATTTCTCTGTCAACATTCCTAGACAATTTGTAGTTCATTGTCATCATCACTTTTGATAATGTTTTCAGCATTACTTCGAGTAATGTCAAGAGCAACTTTAAACGAAAATATGTTGTCGAAAACAATTTAATTTCTATCCCAAACTTCTCTTGTACTCATATAATGTATTGAGATCACATTATTTTGAGGTACCTTTTCCACTTCAGGAAATAACTCTTCAAGAGATTTCTCTTCTGGAGATTCTTCTTCTAGAGGCTTATAAGTAGGAGATTTGGATAGATTTATAATAGCATGTTTTGTGGTTCTAACCTCTTCACCGTTGCTTTCATTTATAGGTATAATTTCTCCAAGAGATCCATTTATGGTTTCTTCTAGAGTACTGTAGACACCCCATTTTTTACGGTCCTTATGACTTGGATATCCTTGCAGGTACACCCGATGATGAGTCTGTTTGCTCGTCAAGTGCTTTAAGTCTTCAGCGGAACGCCACAACTTTGAGCCTTTCAAACCATGTATCCATTTTGTCTCATTTTGGACCAGGCCTTGATCTTTCCAGCCTGCAACCTCTAGTGGCCTGCCAGCCATCCCTAGAGGCTTCCGGCCATCACTTTTGGTTTGCCGGCCACTAGTGTTTTCTACTAATATTTTATGTCAGCTGTGCCAGCTAGTTGCACAGATGTATGCATCTATCCACACGTGGAGGGTTAGATCTCCTTGTAGAAATTTCATATTTTCTATATATAGAGACCCCCTCTCCTTTGTAGAAAGGTTAGAAAATTTTGAACTCAAAAATTTTCTTCTCTCTCTACAAATTCTCTACACTTTTGCCTACTTACACTACACTCTTGCCTATACTTCTTTAACCAAACTTGATCATCTTTGAGCTGAGGTTCCTTGAGGCCTTCTTGGAGCCCTTGAAGTTGGTTTTGGTTTGAATTGTTGCCTAGAATCACTCTTCTCTTCAAGAGGTATAATATTTGCTTTATTAGCTTACTTTGCATACTTGTTTTTCTATATTTTTCCCACTATTTTTGGGGCTATAAAAACTTTGTCTTTGTGCGCTGAAATTTGTGGTTAGAGGCCATTTTAAGGTAGGGGGTGGTTCACTTTTCTTTATACCTTGTTTGTAAGGCTTTTCCATTTGTGTTTCTCACTTTCAAACTATCTTTTTCAAGCTTTTAAACACTGATTTTCAGAGCTTTTTCAATGGTGAAAATCATGTTTTGAAGTCCAAATTTGGAAGGGTTAACATCTTCTCCTTGTGTCTTATTCACTAGCCTAGTTGGTGCCATGTGTTAGCTTATTTTTCTAGCTTGTTGTAGCTTAATTCCAGCATGTTTTAGCCTCTGATTACGGTGCGCTGTGGTGCCATTCAGACAATGAGCAACTTTCCGTTGCCATGCAGTGTCCTTCAGACAAGGGGCAATTTTTCATTATTTTGGATCTGAGGTTGTGCATCTCAAGAGTAAATTCTGTGTTGGTCAAGGAGTGGCCATTTGCAAAAATAGTTTTTGAGAATTTTTTTACTGAGGTTGACTAATTCTCTCGAAAATTATTCCATATTTTCCAAAACTAGACCATTTCTTGGACCCGAAAAAGGAAAATTTTCAGTGCTCATAACCTGACTTGCATGATTTCAAATCAAAAAATCAAACAAATGTGTTGATTTAATTCTCATATTGGTCAAAATTGTTTTAGTAGAAAACCAAAACAAAACAAAAAAATAGTCAAAATGATGAAATAGGGGCATAGTTGAGTCAGGTGTTCTGTTTTTTCTCCATTGTCAACATACTTGCCAAGAAGGGCACTTTACTTGCCAGAAAATGACACAACTGAAGTTAACAGCAAAGGGCCGAAAGCTCTGTCATCCTCCAAGCAACGAGGTATCAAGCCAAGTGCGAAGTACAAACTGGAATGGATCAAGATGTTCCACTCTCTCATCTGGACAGGTCTGATCACATCCAAACTGGCCAAGGGCATCATCAACCGATGTCAGCTGCAGATTTGCTACACACCCAAATGTAGCGCAACCTCTCTGTGGGAAAGTTCACTGTTGTGAGCAGAAGAAGAAGAATCTAGCGGAATGCTAGGGGCAAGAGCTCGCAACTTCCTGTTTATCCGTCAACCACCCAGGGGAGGGTTAAAAAAAAAAGAAGAGAGATTGAAGAATAGAGAGATGCGCGTTGAGAGAAAATGTGAGAAAAGGGTTTTTTAGAAAAATAGAGATTGAGTGCTAGAGTGTTGTGAGAATCACAAATGAGAAAAGGTGGGAAACAATACCCAAAGAAACAGGCTCCCTGTGCACATCTGAGTGTTGTGTGCGTGTTTTGTTTGTCTCGATTCTTGTTTCTCGTCGTTTCGAGTGTTTCTCGATGTGTTTAGGTTGTTTACCTATTGTTTTCCTTTGTTGAGTCGTGGTGCGCTGTGTTCAGTCGTAGGCTCAATACTCGGTCGAGAACTCATTTCTCAATTTCAAATTGTTTTGTGCTCAGAGTGCTGTGCCATTTTCCATATTTGTGCAAAACAGGATTTGTTCTTTCGTAAAATCACAGGGTTCAACCCAGGTCATGTGAGAACAGCAGAACCAGGACCTATCTGAAGTTATATGGGTTCCAGACTGCAAAGCAAAAGAAAAGAGGGAAAATTGAAGCATCTGAGTTTGTTTTAACTTCAAAAAGTTCTGAGATTGTATTCCAGATGTAGCCCTTCAGGCCTTGTTAATGCTTTAAAGTATGTGTGCCTCTACTCCAAGCTCAAGCCTGTTTCAAAGCCAGAATGGCAATCAGAAGTGCTCTTCCTAAGTATCATTCCCTGCCAGGGGCATCTTGGCCGTGTTTGCAATGAGTTCCTAGGAGACCAACTGCGCCGGTGGAAACTAGAGTTCGAATGGCTGTTGCCTAGAACACAAAGGTTCGGGATTTCTGAGACTAAAGTCTGGTTTAAATACCTAGGGGTGTATCCCCGACTTGAAATCTGTATGGAAGCCCTATAGGTTGAGATAACGTGTGCGCGCCTCAATTCTGGATACTGAACCAACCTAGTCTGTTACCCCGTTGGAGAATAGGGAAAGTTGTGAATATAGTCAGGAAGAAAAGTGGCATCCCAAGTGTTCTATGTGAAGAATTCTTGTCGGCATTTCAGAACCTTTATACTGTGAGTTGAAGGTAAGAGTTCGAAAAACTTAAGGGGAGATCCCCGTTGCATGACCTTTCTACCACTAAATTCCAGAGGAATTTCAGTGGTGGAAATGGTGTTTTGAGGCCCCAAATAGGAGAGGGTCGTCCCCTCTCCTTGTGTCTTGTATGCTTGCTTTGAATGCCTCATGTTTGAGCATGTTTATTAAGCTTATGTTGGCCATATCTTAGCATGTATTTGGGGTTATTTCAGTATGGCATACCACTGTTTTCACTTGGTTTTGTCACCTCTTGCATGCCTTATACGCTTGTAGTGTAAATTTCACAAACTAGTCTTGTATGCTTCATGAAGTAGCATGTCATTCTAGCTTGTTTTGAGTCCATCTCAACATGTTCTTGGTGTTGTTTTACCATGTTATACCTCTGTTAGGGTTTGGTTTGATGGCCCCTTGCATGCTCCATGCACTTGTAGTGCAATTTCATGAACTAGACTAATGTGTATCATGTTGTAGATGTCCCCAAACGTCTCGGGAGGGAAATCCCGTTTTGTTCATTTGGGGCTCACTACAATTCGGACTCAATGTCACGGTCCTGTATCTAATCTCACAGAGTGCAATGCGAGACCGATAAATTATCAAAGAGTCCAAATCCAGCAAATTGTTTTTGAAAACAAATTTTTCTTGAAAGAAGTACCAAACATGGACTGCTTTTCCAGATACAGAGTCGCCATCTAAATGTTTTATTTTGGAGAATTTAGGAAACCCTGACTCGTTTGCCTAAGGCCACGTGTCTGTCATCACCAAAGTTGCCTCGGCTCGGGAGCTTGGGTACGATTGGGGAAGGTCACTTCGTGAGCACCCCCACTCGCCCGATCAAAGATCGACCTCTACTAACCATGATATCGAGTTTTGAAAATATTATGTGCTCTTATTCCGGTTATTAGCCTATATTTACTACATGATGCGCACATCATACAAGTATAGACTGGATCACCTGAATTGGAACAACACATCTCATGTTTGTTTATTTTGAAAATGGTTTGATGGTGCTACCCGCAAGTAGGCTAAGACGTGGATTTGCCACCCTTGGGTGGGCTTAGGAAACATGGTTTTGCCACTATCTAGTGGACTTAAAACTCACAGCCAATGCATTATTCTAATTCAGATAATCCAACCATCACCCACAGGCATTCAGGCAGGTATATCACATAAGCAAATAACATCATGGTAAGCATGCTATCATGGCAGTCACTCACACGCATGCAAGGATGCTAAAGCATAAAACTTACCGAGTACTCCAAGCCAAAACAAAAGCTATGTTAGAAATCCATGCATGATCCTAGTTCATGTTAAGATGGCTGATGCAACACATGCAAAATGCAACTAGAAATAGGCTCGGCTATCCTAAGAATGGCATATGAGATGCTACAGCTAACGCGTGCTCAACTTGGAATTGGAATACAATGCAGTTAGTATGATGCGCCGAGCCCGGTGCATGCAATACAGATGAATGATGCAAACATGCAAGCATAAGTATGCTAATTAAAACATGCCCTAATCTAACCATCATAAGCTGGTAAATAAAAGGAAGAAAGACGTGGGGTTGGAAGACATACATTATACACACGCACACTTATTACAATTGTGCCCTCGCTCGGAGGGTCCGAATAAATAATACAGTCCGAATAAATAAAAGCTACAGCTAATTATTACACAACAGTAACTAATTAACAAATTAGCTAAGTAAGCATGTAAACTACATGAATATGAATGCCTCAGCTCTATTTTGGGTGGCGATGGATGCATGCATGCTCGAGTCGCCTCGTCGGGAAATTCCATCGCGATGCCTCATCTCGCCTTTGTTTGCAACTGATTTTAGAAATTTGCACAAGGCTCCAAGAGGCTGAAACTCCACCCTGGGAAGGCTGCAAACCAGATATTGGCTTAGGAAACACCTGCCGACCACCCTTTGTGGTGGAAACCAAAAAAGGTGGTCGGCCTGCCAGAAAACCTGGTCGGCCGACCACTTTCTGTCCCTGGATTCTGGTTTTTCTGCAACGAAGGCAAGAGAGAGAGAAAGCAAGGTATTTTCAACATATGTGTGCAAGACCACTCTCCTCGTCCTTGCATAAGCTCAAGGGAGTGTAGACCTCGATCCTCGTGCCACCAATCACACATCTCGATACATGATGGCCGAGAAGTCGAATTACACGACTCAATGGGACGTGAATGCACATATAAGCAAGTAAAGCCAAAACTCTATCATGGATAGTCAGGAGTGTCGGTGGCTGGAAATTGAGACACGTTTCGTTACTTTGAGCACGAAACGCCCCTCGTTTCCCGTGTTTGGACTAACTCCTACTCCAAACACAATGCAATATGCATGACATGCACAAATGCAACTAGCATGCAATCCTAATGCAATGCGACCTAACTATGCAAACATGCAAGGATGAGATGCAAACATGCTAATACACAATGCTATAAACTATATGGCATACACAATGCGACTAACAACCTAGCATACGCGATGCACACACGAAGATTGACATACACAAAGGCATAATCAAAGCATACACAATGCGATGGTCAAACATGCAACAACATAAACCAAATGGCATACAAAATGCAAGGTGGACTTAAACCAATATGAGTGGACCTCAGCCACACTCAAATCAGTGGCCATGTGATGAAAATGAGACAACCGAAATACATGCAAACATGCACAGATGCAAAGGATCGACCCTAAGGCATCAAATGCCACTCTACCAAAACATGGCAAGGGATGAAAGATGGCCTACAAACATGCAATTTCCAGCTTTGAAACATGATGCGCAATGGTTCCGAATCATGAAAATATGGCACACAATGCAAGCTAGGGGGCCCGGGTACCGTGAAGTGCGTTACACTAGAGGTACCCAAAGCAATGCACTAATGGCAAAACCAACCCCAAACTGACCCTAGGCAGGTCTGAAATAGTGGGGAAATGGCCTAAAATGATGGCTCAGAATGCAACGAAATGGAGTTCATTCAATGGTCGGTAAATGAGGCATACAAGCCCGACTCTCAAACGTATTTAAAGAGTATAAAACATGACAATATGGCATTCAAACAAGCTCTGAAATATGATGTATAATGGCCCCAAAACAAGGAAATACCTCAGTATATGCATGTAATGGACCCCGAAACTCAAAGCTAAGCAAGTGTATTGAACCACAAGCATGCAAAACAAACACCATTCGACCATGAGACCCAAAAATAGAGCTAAAGCAGTCCAAAATATGCCTAAGATCAGTTTAAGGCATAGCCAAAAAGTGCTAACATGAAGGGCCAAAACAACATGCAACATAGGCTAGTAAGCATGGTTTTCACTACATGTATATGAAGCACAAGAGAGGTCACCAAACCAGCCAAAAATAGAAACATGTCATGTAAAATAAACCCCCAAAACCCATGTGAACTCAGTCAACACATGCTGAATTGAGGTGCTCCTTTGAGAGGCCAATAAGAGGGTTGTTCAATACATACAAGATAGACATGCAACGTGGCAAAACCACCTCTGGAAATCAGTTATGAGGGTCCTAAAACTCACCAAAAAGGCCCTAAAATGGGTCAATGAAGCATGCAATGAAAGGTCCCTTTGAAAGGCCTTGAAGAGGATTGTTCCACACATGCATGAGGGACACAAAATATGGCCAAAAGGGCTCCGGATGGAGCTAAGACAGACCCTAAAACTCCCCAAATAGGGCCTGAAATGTGACTTCACAACATGCAAGTAGGGGCTCCTTTGTAAAGCCAAGAAAGCTAGTAAACAAAACAAGGGCTGAGAGGGTCACCCCTCTCTGATTTTAAGGCTCAAAAACACATGTTAGCCACTGAAAATCTGCTGGATTTCAGTGGCTAAAAGGCCAAACCAAGGCCAACACAAATGCTCTAATGCATAGCTCAAAACAAGAGGAAATGAAGCATGAAAGGGGGTAGATGAACCCCAACAGAAAAATAACCTTAAACAAACATGTTTATAATCTCAAAACAAAACTTTTTTAAGTTTATAACGAAACCCAAAAATGCTTGCAAGTAAGGATAAGCAATGAAGCAAAATAAGGGCCAAAAGAGAGAACTAGTGTCTTACCCTTGTAGAGCAGAGGGCCAGCAGCTTTTGGACCAAAATAGGAACTCTCCAACCTCTAAAAATGAGCTCCTAGGTTCTTAGGTTGATAATGGAGGTGTTGTGCTTGGAGGTGTAGTGCAATGGGACCAAGAACAAGGGTTTTTGGAGCTTGGAATATAGAGATATGGAGGGAAAGTGTATGTATGCTCAAAACAGGTTCTGAACCCTAGAAATGGAAGAGGGCCCTTTCCTTTATAGAGAAGAAGGTCTAAAGCTTCTCCAAGAAGCTTAAAAGCTAGCTTAAACATCCTCCATACATGTGTATGGAGGATGCATTCTGAGGCTTCCAACTGGCACAGTTGGCTTCAACTCATTGAGACAAGAAAGGAGAAAGCTGGCCGACCAATTCAGGTGGTCGGATGACCAGGTCAAAAGGTTCAGGTGGTCGTCTGACCACCTTTTCTGGTCGGCTTGCTACTTTTTCTGGTTTTTCAGGACAAAAAATTGGTCTGCCGGAAAGAAAGGTGGTCGGCCAGTGATTAGGAAGTCCAAAAGTGGTCGTCCAGGTGTCCAAATTGAAGCCCTAGAAGTTAGCTTTCCAATGGAACCAGCCTTGAATCAAAATTCCTCCTATGCAAAAAGTTATGCCTGTTTTGGTGAAGCCGCGCAGATTCGGTCCAACCGGAGTGATGCCCTACTTCAATCAACCATATCTCCCCCGTCCGGACTTGGCTTTAGGAGATTATTGAGTGAAAAATGAAGCCCCGGATGTAATATTTCCAATGGTGGTGGCCTCATAGCTGAAATCTAAGTATGCAAATGAATAGGCCTGATTCAGCGAGGACTGCTCGTCCCTCTCTTAACAGTTCATGCCCACTTTCTCCCTCAACTGGGTTTCTTCCCCCTTCTCTTCTTTTCTTCAACTCCAAACCCCTAAGTAAGGTGTTTTAAAAGATTTTTCAAAGATCTCATCTCTCTTTCATTCATTTCCACTTTGTCCTTGCTCGGTTTACCGAAAAACGCAACATTTAACTAAATGCGAGTGTCGGAACATCGTAGGAACTTTATTTTCAAAACATTTTGAAAGAGAGGGTTTCAAGGTCCAAAATCTTTTGATCAAGATTGTTTCGGTCCAAAAGGGGTGTGAAGTTGAGATTTGACTCTCTCCTTGTCGAAGAAACTGAACCTTTGCCTTGCACACCTTTCTCCACCAAATAAACCATCAGTAGTGCCCAAGTCTTAAGGGCGGTCAAAAATGGGGTGTCTACACATGCTTTAACATGTCATTCTAGCATGCTTTTGGCTTAACTCTAAGAAGTTTTTTTTTCATGTTTTAGCATGCTTAAGCTCTGATTTGTGTTGTTTTGGTCATGCATGCCATGCTTTGTATAGCTATAATGCATTCTAGCTTGTTAGCTTTGTGTATCAAGTCTACTAGCATGCATTGCTTGGCCTATTTGAATGATTTGGCATCATTTGTAATATGATTTCAGTCTATGTTTCATGTTCATGCACTTGCATTTGTCACTCTTTTAATGCGTTGGAGGGTTTTTCCTTTATGCCTTAAACATGGGTCATTGTGTATGCCTTCATGCCTAAGCTTGCGAGCTATCATTTCAATGTATTTTTGGGGTTATTTTGCCATGCTATAACTCTAATTTTTGTTGGCGAAGCCATCTCATGCTTGGCCTTGATAGGTGTAGTGTAATCTACCTTATTTGCCTTGCATGCATCCATACCCTATGCCTTTCATGCTAGCTTGTTTTGACTTCCTTCCATGCATGTTTTAGTATCATTTTGACATGTTCTAGGACTTTTTTGGGTTGCCTTGGCCATATGCTTCGTGTTTTGCATAGTTGTAGTGCAAATGCCTATGCTAGCTTCAAGCTTCGGGCACCATAGCATGCTTCATTTGTGTTGTGTAGATGATTTAGCATCACTTAACATGACATTTCAGAGCATGTAGCATTACCATGTTCTCACTTCATTCACTTTTTAAGTGCCTGTGAGTGTTATGCATTGTTGCCTAGCTTATGGCCTGGTATGTATGCTTGCATGCCTAGGCATTTGAGCCCCTATATCAGCACATGTTGGTCTTTGTTTTGACCTACTTGAGCTCTGTCCATGATTGGTTCATGCATTTATGCCATGTATTGCATGTTCCTAGAGTAGTCCTCTTTTCTAGCTTTAATGCTTAAGGACCCTAGCATGCCATACTTGTGTTGTTTGAATGATTTGGCATCATTTCTTACCATATTTTAGAGCTTGTAGTGTTGTTACACTTCCATGCTTGTCACTCTTTGAGCACTCTTGAGAGTTGTGCTCTTATGCCTAGTTGATGGGCCTTTACATTATGCATGCTTTGTTTTGCATTTCATGCCTTTTATTTCATCATTATGGCCACTGATTTGAGCATGACTGAGGTCTGTCCATTTTGGTTTAAGTCCATCGAGCATGTTATGTGAATGTTGTTACATTGCCTCATGTTGTTATATCGCATTGCGTATGCCATGTTGTTGCATTGTGTATGCTTAAGTTACATTGCATTGTGTATGCCATCTTGTTCATTGCATTATGTAGGCCATGTTCATTGCATTGTGTATGCCATGTTCTTAGCATTGCGCATGGCATGTTGTCTACATGCTTAGGTTACATTGCATTGCGTATGCCATGTTATTCTTTGCATTGTGTATGCCATGTAGTCGCATTGCATGTTTACATGTTATTGTTGCATTTATGTTTGGATTAGGTGTTAATCCAAACACGAGAACCGAGGGACGTTTCATACTTGAAGTGATGAAACGTTCCTCAATTCTCAGTCGCCGACACTCTTGATCACACATGATAGAGTTTTAGGCTTTATGTGTTTACTTGTGCATTCATTTCATATTGAATTGTGCAATTTGGCTTCTCAGCCATCATGCATCGAGATGCATGATTGGTGGCCCGAGGGTCGAGAACCACACTCCCTTGAGCTTATGAAATGATAGGGAGGATGGTTGTGCACACATATCTTGCAAATACATTGCCATGCCCTTTCTTGCTCTCTATTGTAGCAAACTGGAGAAGTGCAGCAAAAACTAGCCGACCAGCCAGAAAAACTAGCTGGCCAACCACTTTTTTTGGTCTGTAGCCAAGAAAAGTGGTCGGCTGGTGGTCTGCAGCATCAACAACTGGTCGGCCATGCTCCCACAGGTCCCCAAGGTGAGTTAGAAGCTATCTGGAGTTTGGTGCAATGTTTTGAGGTCAATTGCAAACAGAGGCAAGTTGGAGCATCGCGACGGATTTTCGAACGACGCGACCGAGCATGCATACTCTTCTCCCTCTGAGGCTCCTGATTTACTACTTTACTTAGCTAATTTGCTTAGCTAGTTTATGATTTGGTTTTGTACTTAATTAGCTAATGTGCTTAGCTATTCAATTTGTGTTGTAATAATTAGTTGTAGCTAGTTATTCAATTTTGTGATGTAATAATTAGTTTAATTAGCTTAGATTAACTAGTTTAGCTTCTTATTCGGACCCTCCGTCGAGAGGGCTAACTGTTGTAATAAGTGTGCGTGTGTGTGATGCATGTCTTCCAACCTCCATTTTTTTCTCCTTTTTACTTAACCACTTACGATGGTTAGTTTTAGGACATATTTCGATTAGCATACCTTATGCTTGCATGCGTGCATCCATTCATCTGTATTGCATGCACCGGGCTCGGCGCATCATGCAAACTGCATTGTATTTCAATACATTTACTTGAATACGTGTTCAACAGCATGTTACCAAGTTGCATTTCACATGACATCCTTAGAATAGCCGAGCCTATTTTAATTATATTCTCACATGTGTTGCATTAGTCATTTTAACATGAACTAGGATCATGCATGATTTCTAACTAGTTCTTTGTTTTGGCTCGGAGTACACTGTGAGTGTTTATGCTTTAGCATACTGCATCTGTGTTATTGATTACCATGAAAGCATGCTTGCCATGAGACTAACTGCTTAGTTGTTTAACTGCCTGAATGCCTGTGGATGAAGGTTGGATTGCTTGAATTGGAATAATTCATTGAAAAGCGCGATTTAGCCTACTTGCGAGTAGTAACTTTAAACTGTTTTCAAATGAACATGCAATGTTTTGTTCCAAGTTAGGCGATCTAGTCTATACTTGTGTGCTGTGTGCATCACATAGTAATTCTAGGTTAATAACAGGAATAAGAACACATGTGTTTTCAAAAACTAAATATCATGTTAGTAAAGGCCAATCTTTGATCGGGCGAGTGGGGGTGCTCATTGCATGACCTTCCCCTCTCGTACCCAAGTTCCCGAGCCGAGGCAAGTTTGATGATAACGGACACGTGGCCTTAGGCATGAGTTAGGGTTTCCTAAATTCCCCCAAAACAAAATATTTAGGTGGCGACTCTGTATCTAGCAAAGCAGTCCATGTTTGGCACTTCTTTATAAAAATCAGTTTTTCAAAACGATTTGTCGGATTTGGACTCTTTGGTGATTTATCGGTCTCACATTGCACTTTGTGAGATTAGATTCAGAGCCGTGACATTGAGTCCGAACTGTAGTAGCTTAGAACAAAACGAATTCACGCCCTCGCGCGCGGAGTCGGAGAGTTCTCGAGGCAGTCTACAGTGAGTGACTGCCATGTCTAGCATTCTTGCCATGAGACTAAATGCTTAATTGATAAACAATTTGAATGCCTGTGGATGAAAGATTGTTGTTTGAATTGGAACGATTCAATGAATGAACGTTTTAAGCCCACTATGTCTAGTGGCAAATTCATAATTTTAAGCCCACTTGAGGTGGCAAAATTCAAACAATTTTCAAAAAACAAACATGAAATTGAATTGTTCCAATTTGGGCAAACTAGTCTATACTTGCTTGTGCGCATCACATAGTAATACTAGCCTAATAACCTAAACAAGAGCATATAATGTTAAAAAAAATCATATCATATTTAGTAGAGGCCGATCTTTGATCGGGCGCGCGGGGATGCTCAATTCATGACCTTCCCTTCTCGTACCTAAGTTCCCGAGCCGAGGCAACTTTGGTGATGAAGAACACGTGGCCTTTGGCACGAGTCATGGGTTTCCAAAAATTTTTCAAAAAATAAAATATTTAGATAGCGACTCTGCATCTGGCAAAGTAGTCTAATTTTGGCATTTTTTATTCAAAATCAATTTTCCAAACGATTTGTCGGATTTGGACTCTTTGGTGTTTATCAATTTTGCATTGCACTTGTAAGATTAGATTCAGAACCGCATGAGTCCAAACTGTAGGGCTTTTTTCGAGCTTTCGAAAGGGGGCACGAAAAAGTCGAGCTACACGTACCAATTGTTTGTTCTTGAGCTTTCTTCTTTCGAGGAATTTTGTTTTTTGCACCGATACGTCTCCCACGCTTCTGGCGTACCTTAGACTCATTTACTACTATACCCACTGATTGTCTGATGAGAACATAAATTCTTGTTGGGGTATTAGCTGATGGTATGTAAAATTTTGTCACATTTTTTTTGTTAGTGAATGCATCCTGTAACTGATTTGCAATACTTTGCAAACGAATGATCCTTTGAACTTCTAGTTCACATTAATTATTACAAGGATCAAGATGAGACAATGTCACGACTCAAACTCACCCCTACAGGTTTAGCATCGTAACCGGCCAGTAATCCTCAGATTACCAAAGCCCTCTGACCTAATTAACAAAATATAAGGGGCCAGCGGAAGTAAATATAGAAACAATCATAGTCCATAAAGCTGTGTTGACATATATAGGACAAAAATTTCAAAACTTTATATCATAGGCGTGACGTCATAATTACAGTAATCCATGTCACATACATTACAGTTATAACCAAAGGGAACTTAGCCCAATGTATACATAAACAGAAAACTTGTTTATAGTCCAAAAGAAAACAAAGTCTCAAACATGTACGTGCAACAAAAGGGAACCTCCTCGGGAGGCACAACAGCTGACTGACACGATCGAGACTCCAGGTCATCAACTTTGGGTCTGGTCACGCGCCTAATCACCTATATACATACAAAAATAGTAAGTGAAGCTCAGTGAATAATAATAGAATGAAGAGTTTTATGAATGATGTCCATAACAGTTTTCAAATCTTTAGGTAAACCGGAATCATATTTATGTTCGTATCAGAAATAGTGTCATATTTTTATTCACATTCAAATCATGCGTGGTGCATCCATTAGCATTAGCATATCTCTTTGGTCAAGCATATCAAGTTTCATAAAGAAACCTCCAGTACCGGGTAACATATCTCATACATGGGCCATGGTATTGTTTCCCCTTGGCGAGGGCCTGTGCCACAATATTATTTCCCCCGGACGAGGGCCTCGTGACCATAAGTCACAGTATTATGTCCCCTAGGCGAGGGCCTCTGCTAAGGATACCACAAATAGATGTCAAAGATATGGATCATCATTCATGGGATCACAAAACAATCTTTTGTATCATTTAGAAACAGTTCATATCATATCATAATGCTCTGAAAGTACTTCATATTAAATGTAGCTTTACTAAGTTATTACTCATAGATAACTGCACAGATAACTTTGACAGCAACCAATGGATCAACAGCTCACGGCACGTGACCTACACAAACATAACAAATACATATACTGAAACACATGCTTGGGTCATACTTATCTTATTTTATTCTGTTCTAAGTGTGTTCCTAGCCCTTATCCTCATTATTACATCTTAATTTCGACCTAGGAATATTTAGGATGCAATAAGGATACTGAAATGCACCTGAAAACACTTAGTTAGATATGCTAAAAACAACGGCCTCGCTTAAGCGTAACTTCCTTTGCGAGCGGGTGTTCAAAAATGTGAGTGGTCGCTCGAGCGCAGCTTCCTTTGCTCGAGCGGTCTGTAAACTTTGCAAAAGTACTGGTTGCTTCATTTTTCCGCTCGACGCATGCTCGATGGTTGCTCGAGCGCGCAACTCTGGTCGCTTGAGCACTCTGCAAAAATGTGTAAATTTCTGGGAGCATGCATTTTACGCAAGAGCGAGAGTGCAAAATACAGAGTGGTCACTCGAGCGCAAGTTCTGTCGCTCGAGTGGAGAGACAGAATCTGAAATTTCCAGATTGCTTTTCCATGTTCAAAACTCGAATTCAACTCATCAAAACTCATCATTTTGGGCCAAAAACTTAGGAAACATGTGTGAACTTGGAAAACATTGGGGATTCAAAATCATTTCACAAAATCAAGGCCCAAAAGCTTGCCAATTGTGCAAAACAAAACTCAATTCTTTGAAAACATAACATGCATGCTTTGTCTTGACTTCAAAGCTTCCAAAACCATGATCAATTGATATGAAATGGTATTTAACAAGATGGATTCTCAAAATAAAGGTAAGATGGACACATGCATGAGAGAATTCTTTTGAAAACAGCATCAAACTCCATGAAATGCACATGTATGCAAGGTTAATTCTTGTCTTCAACCACCTAGGCTCAAATTATGCATTGCTCAACTCAATTCTCTTGAATTCAAGTTCTTAATGTCACAATTATATACCTTAAAAGTTGGATTTTTACCTAGGTTTCCCAATTTAGGCTCAAAAGGCTAGATTCTTGAGTCTCTAGATTCATTCCTTCAATTTCCTAGCAATTCCCTTAGCTTAAGCTCAATTTCCTTCCTCTTCCTTCTCTTTCATGTTTGAAGTCAAGAAGATGAGAAGTGAGAGTGTGTAAAATGATCTAAGGCTTAACATTAGCCTTATATAGGCTCCACTAATTAATCTAGCTTAGCCTAATCAATTTATAATTAATTAATCTAATTATTTAATTCTGAATCAAATTTTAATTAGACCTACCATAAAATTTTAAAAATTCTACAAAACACAGAAACCAAGTCAATTTCATAATCGGATGCCGATAAGGCCTTCAATTCGCAAAACAAAGTAGAAACACAAACAGACATCTCTACGATAGACAGATAGAAACACAAATAATGCAACACATATGCAATTAATTCAGAATTCCATCTTAATTACTGATTAGGTACCCTTAATCATGGTTTAACAGTTAATCATACGTCGGGATTATTACAGATAACATCGAAGTATTCCAAGTGATTTCCCGTCGAGCTTCAGACTACGACTTGTCTCCTCCTAATGATGGGAAAATTGTTTCATCAAAATGACAATTTTCAAATCGTGCCTTAAATACATAACTAGTCAAAGGTTCTAGATATCTAATGATTGATGGAGGATCAAAACCAATATAAATTTCAAGCCTATGTTGTGGATCCATCTTAGTGCACTGTGGAGGTGAAATAGGGACATAAACAACGCAACTAAACACTCTAAGGTGACTAATATTTGGTGGTTAACCAAATACAAGTTGTAATGGTGAATACTCATGGTATGTTGTTGGTCTAACACGAATCAAAGATGTTACATGCAATATAACAAGATCACATACTGAAACAAGTAATTTGCTTTTCATAAGCAAAGGCCGAGCATCAACTGAAGTCTCTTAATGAAAGATTTAGTTAAACCATTTTGGGTATGAGTGTGTGCAACAGGGTGTTCAATATCAATGCCAAAGGACATGCAATAATTATTAAATGCTCGAGATGTGAATTCACTGGCAAATGTGCTCGCAATCTAAATGATGGTCTGGAAAATGTGCTCCCAATCTAATTATTTGAGCAAAGAGTCAGGCAACTACAACATTACATGTAGAAAGTAAACAAACGTGTGACCATCTGGTTGATGCATCTATTAAAATCATAAAATAACGAAACGATCCACAAGAAGGGTGTATGGGTTCGCCCACATATATCTCATTGAATTCTTAGCAAAAAGGATAAAGATTCAACAATTACTTTTGTGGGTGATAGTCTGGTAATTAATTTCCCTTGTGAACAGGAAGAACATGGATAATCATTTGGTAAAAGAATCTTCTGGTTCTTTAATGGATGTCCATGTGAATTTTTAATTATTCGACGAATCATTATAGATCACGAATGCCCAAGTCAATCATGTCATAGCATAAATGTTTTTGGGTCAGAGCACTTCTGGTGCATGACAATAGGTGACTCAATCATTTTTATTGTCGTATAATATAATCCAGATGAAAATATATAAAGTTTTTCTAATACTAGATTCTAGCTAGAATTAGTTGAAATGATCAGTAAATGCTCTTCCTGACCTTTATTTATAGTTTCAATATGATAACTATTACGACGCATATCTTTGAAACTTGACAGATTTCTTATGAATCTGGTAGAATACAAATCTTCATCAATACAAATTTTTGTTCCATTTGACAACATAATATTGGCTCTTTCAAAGCCCTCAATTAGGTTTGTAGAACCTGAAATTGTATTGATGTTAGCTTTTCCCATGACTAATTATATAAAATATTTTACATCACGCAAGATTGTGTGTGTGGTTGCACTGTTAACTAGACAGATATCATCACCAATCATTTTGGAGTTAGTCAATGCATCAATGAAAGCCAAGTCTATAAAGAACTGAATTCATTATTCTCAAAACTTAAAGCAAGAAAATACAAACTATTAAACTCAAAAATACAAACTTCAAAATCATAATCAAAATAGGATAATACATCATGATATCTAGAAAATCAAGTTAATCAGTGTGAACATTTTCATCACCAATTAATCTTCGAAGAAATTGGAAACATCAAGATAATTAATATCAATGGGTTCATAATGATCTGTGAAATGCATCAAAATTCCTTTTCCTTTTTCTTTTCAAGGTTTGATAAAGATCCACTAAATGTTTAGACGTATGATAGGTATGCGACCAATGCCCTACCATGTCATGTCTGTAACAAGCGTTTTCATGATTCTTGGAAGGTTTATTCTGTAAACCTTTTTCATTTTTTTGTGATATTCTAGAATTATTCCACTTCTGGTGGAATGGCATGTTATTTTTTTGAACATATCCCCCACCGAGTCGGTAATTATTTCGACCTTGGCCATGTCCAAAACCATGACCTCTCCCTTGTTCACGGCCATAAAATGCAACCTCATTCACTTCAGGGAATGGAGCAGAACCAGTTGGATGGGATAGATGATTTCTCAATAACAATTAATTAGTTTTCTCAACTACAAGAAATAAGGCATGAAATCAGTTCAGAGTATTTTGAAAAACAACGCTCTCTATATTGTTGCTGCAGGAGCACATTATCAGCATGAAATGTGGAGAATGTTTTTTTAAGCATATCTTTTTCAGTAATTTTTTCTCCACATAATTTTAATCAAGACATTATTTCAAATAAAGTAGAGTTGTACTCACTAACTGATTTATAATCTTGCAATTTCAAGTGCAACCAATCATAACGAGCTCTTGGGAGGATTATAGTCTTTTGGTGCTCGTATCTCTCATTCAAATTATTCTACAGAATTAATGGATCTTTTACCGTGAGGTACTCATTTTTTAATTCTTCTTGGAGATGATGGCGAATAAATATTATTGCCTTTGCGTGATCCTATAGGGATGCTTCATTTTCATGTTTTATAGTATTTCCAAGATTCATTGCCTCAATGTGGATCTCAACATCAAAAATCCAAGATAAATAATTTGTTCCATAAATATCAAGAGCAAAGAATTCTAATTTTAAAGGATTTGACATGTTTACTAAATTTAACAAAAACAATATATTTAGTATCACGTAAATATATGAAGGAAATATAAATTTAGCTTTAGAATTTATTTATACTTACTACAACCACCCAGTAGCTATGTCTTCTCAGCTCGCTAGAATCTCGTACTGATAACGTATTATAAAATTAAAGAAAATAAAGAAGAAAGAGCCACAATAGAAGAGGAAATAAAGGATCACACATATAATATACAATTTTTCTATATCTTCATTACCATACAAACTCACCTATTTATAGGTGATAAAACCTTCACTATTCACCACTATAAATCACACCATGTGGTTTACCACTTGACATACCATACTTCCCACATGGTAAAACTTTCTCCTATTTCTACTTTAGCCTAAAACTCATTAGAATTCCAATTGTATGTCTTTTGATGGTTATCCAAATATTCCACAACAATGTCACTTTCTTTCTTTTTTCTTTTTTTTTTTTTTTGTTTTTTTTGAATTACATGAGGATGGGAGTTGAAAAAAAAATTACCAACACATAGAGGGTTGCAAGTGACACTTGCACCCCCACAGTCTTTTATTTGCATATCATTACAGACACTTGTAGCCCTATATGTTTGTAATTTTTTTACCCAATTCCCACTTGCATATAATTCTTTTTTTTTTCTTTTTTTTTAATTTTTTTATCTGTTAAAACTCCATATGATCTTGATGAAAAATTATTGATTGGTCTTAGGGTATTACGTGATTATATCTTAGACCAATTGCAAACTCTCATATCCTTTTATATTTCTTAATCACCCAATAAAATCGCGAGTCTCATCTCTTTACTAATTGTGAAACGCCATGTAGTGCTGTCCTGGACCAATCAATAACTTGTGGAGCTTGACACCATAAAACTGGACAGAAGATCTGAATGACCAGACAATTTTTGTGGGGACCACATCAATTATTAAGTTTGAAAAACAAAGAAAATAACCCTCAGTTCACTGGTACGAGAATTTTTTTTGAATTTTCTTTTATAAAAAATATTTTGTGAAGAAAATATTTTTATATGTTTAGTAGTGATGGCCATGGTGGTGATGACAATAGTAATTAGGGGTGTTTACGGTTCGGTTGCGGTCGATTAATCTCTAATTTGCCATCTGTTCATTGGATTGGCGGATTGGAAAAAATTAATCCACATCCGTCCGCCGAATTGGTGAATGCGAATTGAGCGGATTGGCGGATGAATGCAAATCGATTTGACGGTTTAAACTTTCACAAATTTTGAACATAATACAATAATTAGTTAATATTTTTTTTTTTTATAACAATTCAACTCAACATAACCAAAAGATTATTAAGTAAATTGTCAAACACCAATAATAAGTACATATAAAAAAACCGTGCATTATCAAAACTATTTCATTACTTTTTTTTATTCAAAAACTATTTAATTTGATTTTTTTAAATAATGACAAAATTAAGCCTTATATTTTTTACACAAAAATACCAAATATCAACACTTGCCATTTGATAAAAGAATTTCTAAATTGAAAATACAACAGAATATCTAAACTCTTTTTCAATTGAAAATATAAATAGAATATCTAAACAAATTGAAAACACAAAGTCTTACAAATTACTAGGGGTGCTCGCGGTTTGACGATTTAGTTACGGCTAAAGGAAATTCAAATCCGCCATCCGTCCAAAACTAGGCAAATTGAAAAAAAATCAATCCGCAACCGTTCGCTCGTCATCATGCATCCGTTCAAAATACCGTGGATCGGCGGTTCAGTTATGGCTAAAGGAATATCAAATATGCCATACGTCCAAAACTAGGCGGATTGAAAAAAAATCAATCCGTAACTGTTCACTCGTCATCACGCATTCGTCCAAAATACAGCGGACCGGCTCGGTTCGATTCAGTCGATTTGAACGGATTGAAATATTCGCTCAGCACTCTTAATAGTAATTGTGACAATAGCCCTGCTGGTGGTGGTGCGGTGATGAAAGTGAGGTGATGATAATATTATAATATTGATAAATTTTAATTTGAATTTTTTTCCCGTCTCTAAAAAATTTAAAAATATATATTTTTTATTTAAATAAACTTATTTTTTATTGATCATAAAAATTATTTTTCATTAATTTTATTTTTTTATCATCCCAAACGTCAAAAAATGTAAAATTTATTTTTTAAAAATTATTTTATGCCCAAACAAATGAGACGTAAGTTTACTTTTTGTAAATTATTAATATTACTGAAATATTTGGGATCCCCTTTTTTGGGGGGTTTCATGATCTTAAATTTGATTTTGGCCCTTGACATGTGTGTGAGATTCACTCATGTATATGTGAACCCATTATAAGTAATTGGAATAAGAATGGGAGTTATGGGGTCAGATATGTATGGGATTTCTACCATAATTGTTAATATTATACAAGATTGGAAAAAAGTCATCAAGTTTACTTTTCATAAATTTTACCGTTTCTTAATTTTTATTTGTAACAATATTTAAATATTTTTATGTCGCGAAGTGAAATGATATTGAAATTTTAGATTTTATAAAGACCCTGTTTGATGGATTTTTAGTTAAAAATTAATAATCAAAAAGTAAAAACTAAATGTATCTATTTTTTAACTTTCAAATAATTTAATTTTTTAAACTTATTTAAGTTATTTATGCCTAATAATTTATAAGTAAAAACTTCTTTAAACCATCTGATACAAACTCTTAAATTAAAATAAGATATAATTACCTTATAAAAGCTATAACAAACAGCTCCAAAGTACCTAGTGAACAACTGTGAAGGTGTTTGGCAAAAAAAAAAATAGCCTGGTTTACGCTAAAATTTACAAAAAAAAAAAAAAAAATAGACCAAAATAGTTAATAAGGCAAAATGTCACATCAAACTCATAATCATTTTACTTTTTCTCTCACAAAAATCACATCTAACTATAAAAAAAATCAATCACCTTTTCAAACATAAAAATTTTAACCTATTAAAATAGCCAAAAACTAAAATAGTTTACTAAAATAGCAATTTTTCAAACACCCATTATATATAAAAAACAATTTAAAAAATTTACTTAAAATTAACTGTATTCAACACATTAGGTATACAAATCAAATTTAAACTTCATTTTCAAAATTTTACTTAAACTCAAGTGTCGTTTAGCATACAAAACTTTTAGCTTCAAAGTCAAAAAATTATTAAAAAAATCAAAAAATCTATAATTTATACTAGAAAGTCAAAAAAAAAAAATTTCTCTTTACTTTTTGCACGTCTTGTCAAAAGAACTAAAAATTCATTCCAAACATATTAATTTTTTTACCACATATTTTAATCAAAAAATTACTAAAATAACATATTCTCAAATGAGACCTCAACAAACTCGTAAACCCTTAAAAATGTCAAATTACTCAAACTCCGCTCAATTAAAGTTAAATTAAAATCAACTAAAAAACTAATCAAGCCAAACTAGTTAAGTTTTTCAAATTAAGACCTCATTTGACATGTTATAATTTTAGTTTAAAAGTCAAAAAGTTATTAAAAAAACTAAAAAGCCTATAACCTATGTCAAAAAATTAAAAATTTTCTTTTCTCTACTTCTTACACATCGTTCTGTAAAAAATCAAAAAATTATTCCAAACATACTAATTTTTTTTATCTCATATTTTAGCCAAAAAATTAAAAAATTATTAAAATAATATGTTTGCAAACGAGGCCTAATTTTAAGCCAACTGCTACTCAACTCAACTTATTTATAACCCTACACATGATGAAAAAAAATAAGGTGGCATAATGACATCTAAAACGTCGGTCAGATAAAAAAAAGTATGCTATTCAAAATAAAGAAGTATACAAAAAATCGCACCACATCATGAAGGATCCAAACATATAACATACAAAAATGCAATGGATAGTCTTCCTTTCACTCATAAAACTAAGATCCAAACATATTGTAAGAGAAATTGCACCACATCCTCGGTTCAATTGTTTTTTTTTTTTTTAATCTCATCTCAAAAAATGAATTGTCTTGCATTAAATGAATAATAACGCTATTGACAGGCCAAAACAAGGTAGGAAATAGCCCAATTCAGAAACACTCTACAACTATGTGAGAGCTGCTACTCAACATTTTGTTAATTAATCAACAAAACAATCACACAAACACGCCTTTCAAACTAAGCAAGTGAAATGACTAAGCTATGTCTATATATTTGTCAAGTAACAATCTCATCAACCTCGGAATGAAATACAAAACTTGGGAACGTTGTGGTTATATCCCTGCATTTTATGAAAACAAATAAAACCGCAAAATTAAAATCCCGGTTTTGAACTCATTGGCATCTCAATGTAAATGGGATAAACTATGATATAGTATTACCTTAGGTATGGAAGTGTCATTATCTTCAACAGCGAAGGATTTTGGCTCACGAAATTCTGCCACTCAGATTTATCTATCTTCCCGTCCTGATTTACATCTGCTTCCAAAAATGTCTGCAGACAAAATTTAACAAAAGAAAAAATATGCATATGAATTTATTTTATTTAATTCATTTGACAAACATCTGCTTCCAAAAATGTCTGCAGACAAAATTTAACAAAAGAAAAAATATGCATATGAATTTATTTTATTTAATTCATTTGACAAAGCGAAATGACGAAAAATGATTTATGTTGCCAACCCCACTTGATCGGGCCATAAGACTTATTAGTTTCGTTTGGTTATTAAAATAAGGGTTCAATACAAGTTCAAACTTCAACGAGGGGTGAGAATCCAAATTATATTGTTATTGAACGGACAGTCCCTGTAAAAAAAAAATGGCACATTTTTTTAAGTTTATGGAAAGAAGCTTTTTTTTTTTACCCTCAAAAATTTGAGAATCAGTAACCACTCACCTTATCAAGTATTATCTCGACGGTCTCATCAGCCAGCTTCATCCCAGACTCACATAGTAGTGCAATTAACATTTGCTTCACCTGCAAAAATCACATAAAATGAATATGCGTGCAAGGAGGTTACAATAAAATATAAGTGAATCAACACAAGTCCTACAATTAAGTCCTCGTTGTTTCTCTTCAAAAAGTGAATATATGTCAACTAGTTTTTTGGGCTACAAACTATCAAACAAGCAACTAATTAATCTCTGAGATGAAACTTTTTAAAATTGAAAAATAAGAATTTTATCAGCAACCAGCAGGATAGAAATTATCTGAAGAGGAAGGAAAAAAGAAAGAAAAAAGAACGAATGAAGTTCTGCATCGGAAATGAGGAACAATTTTGGTATTGTCTCTCATTAATCTGAAGTCAATATATGCTGCAAAAACAGATGTCACAACAGTGAAGTACTGAAGCCAAGCAAAATGTTTCTAGTTTCTTTCAAAGTGCATCCGAATTGATTTATTTCCCAAAATAAGTAGAAACCAAAGAGATCCATGAGGGCTAGAACGCAAGTGTAATGACTAAAATACAGACACTATCGTACCAATAGGTCAGGTAAGGACTATTTTGTATTATGTTACACTGAGACTGCCCTCTGTTCAGAAAGAGAGGGAAGATGTGAGAAGCAATGTCTATTGGTATACACTCATGTAAAGTTATGAAGGCACATAAAAACAATGAAAAATCAAACGTAAAAATCATAGAGTTCAAATTAATTTAGTTGATATGATGCAAGTTAAAAATGTGTAAAAAGGTAAAACAATATACCTCTTGCCGCTCAATAAATCCCGTTCCATCCAAATCATAGAGTTTAAATGAAACTGCATGTAACACAACCATGGAGTATAATTGACTCTGTATCACATTTGCAAAACTTGGGATGCAATCTAAGCTAAATGTACTATACTCTTTCAACTTACAGTCAATTTTGTCTTCATGTGGGGCATTTGGGTGGAAGACGCTGAGTGATTTAACAAAATCACCAAAATCAATGACTCCCTTCTTCTTAACATCAAATAGCTCAAAGATCTGGATGCAAAATTTATTCAATTGCAAAACAAGTAGAAAAAGATTGACATAACGAAGATAATTGTTATATGTAATAGAATACATACAAAAAAAAATTTACTACAGAGTATTCTTTTCACCAGCTAGCTTAACATACTTAAATCACCATGCCCTCAATTAAGTCAAACTTGTATCTAATTTAGCACCTACTAGACCTACTTAAGAATGTAAAACATCCAAAACCCCAGTCCAAGCTATCTCCAATTGGACTCGCATGGACATACACAAGTACAAGACTTACACATATGTCTACATGTGTGGACATACTATGTGTGTCCACATTGACACAAAAATCGCCTACACTGGTCCAACACAAAATCTTCCATCAATCTAACGACATTCAAGTTGCAAGAGCTTGTTGACACAGGCAGATATGCAAATTTAGTCAAAATTTTCACAAGGCTTCTCCACAGAGACACAGAGTAGGTTCTAGACTTGTATTTAAAAACAAACAAATCGTTAACTTGGGTTGTGGTTAACATTGGCTTTAGTTGCCCCCATGGCTTTAGAAACATGAATTTTTTTATCCCATTTGTTGAACTTGTCCAAATCCTACTTTTTTCAAATTTTCAACTCTATGGCTGAATTTGGGAAATCTTAATTCTATTTATTTTTAATTAACTTTTGAGAAAATTTTCCAAAATTATTTATTTGATATTCAGTTGAATTCTCAACCAAATTAATAGATGATACCAAAAAATCATTTTTTTTGAATTCAGAAGTTCTCCTAATTTCATTGAATATTCCGACTTCTCGGCTGATTTTTTCTATCCAAATTTTGACCAATGCAATTTTAATCAACTAGTTGGAATCCAACATTTTTTGCAAAGTCATCATAAATATGTTCAAACTTGTGTACTTATCAGTTAAAGTGTGTTTTTCATTGCATGTAAAGTAATAGTAAACAAAGATGAATTCAGTGGATGTATATAAGATGTTCTTTTTCACAAAATGAAAAATACCCCCATTAACTTTAGACACTCTTTTAAGGACTTCTGTAGGTGCCAAAATGGGGGTTGTTTATGGCTGAACAAAGTTGCTATTTCAGAATCATTCAAGACATAAATTTCATTATGGAAAAGTGTATTACATTTATAGATTAACATACTGGGGCTAAAATATCATATAGTAATACAAAACTAGTTAAATAATCAAAACTACTGTGCCTCGTAGTTTAAACCTACTTCTAATGGAAGGTTCTAAACATGGGAAAAATTAATTCCATCCTAAAGTTCTTAGAAAGCTCATTAATATCGACGGTTCAAAACCATCGTGACATTTATAGCACAACTACAATCAATAGGTCTCAATTGAATACAAAATGATAAAACACCAAACCCTGTTTGCAAAAAGATTCTCCTTCTTTCTATTCTTGAACAGAGCCAATTGAAACTCTTCCTGCATATCCAATATGAACATCCAATATCACATCAGACCTAAAATCACATAAAACATATTCATGTTTTCTTAAACAATAAAAAAAATCATAATGAAAAATGCATACATTATCAGTTACAAGCCTAAAAATAAGCAAGTTGTAACTTAGATGCCAAACACACATGCGAAGATCTGTGATACGTAGCACAATATTAATTGGTACAATCTGTGCACTACACAACTTTTTCAGTTATTCACAATTTCTCCACCATCCTTCAAAGATTTTACGAACACACAGTTGCCAAAAAGGCTGCCTACAGTGTCTTGTTTTCTAATAAAAGGTAGAAAGCAACCAATATAATGAAGAATGAAACCACTCCCTCAAAAATCGCTTCTTTATTAACCATTTTAATAGTATAATAGTTACCCTAAGAAACTAGAAAGTCACCCAGAGAGAGAGAAAACATGACTGACATTACTCGATCTTGCATCCCAAGCACTGAGTTTCACATAATAAGCCCTTTACTCCTACCATGTCTACCTTCCCCCATGTCCACACGTAATTCAATATCATGGATAGGTGGTAAGACTGAACAAAATCGTTAGCATTATCAAAATTTAAAAAAAAAGGATTCACTTCCAAGTTCTCTTAATGCCTCTTCATTAGCAAGAGAATAAAATATGTCCACTCATTGCCTAGTTGGAGAAATAGTGACTTTAATATTGGAATGTGGACAACTGGTTTATAGATTGTCCAAACTCACCAATGAAAGATGCAGAGGCACACTAGCAACCACTTAATTATCTATATACATATCTTAAACATTTTGGGGCTCCAGAACATAAATGAAATATGAAATAAGAGAAGCCTTGGCTTCAAGTACTGTTGCACATTACCTTGTTTATTAGTCCATCGTCAATCACAGAACTGCTAATGCTCTTATACAGCTCGAATAATGCTTCAACTTCACTTACACTAACTGAAAAACAGGAACAGACCAACAGCATAAAAAAAAAAAAGCCAAAAACATAATGAACACCAGAAAACATATATATTCATATATTGAGCACATGACATCAAAAAAGGAAAAAATATATATTCTGAGGGTATTTAATGAAATAAATACAGCAAGTCATTTAAGAGACTGGAAGTAATATGGTACATTTCATGTTGAGGAGAAACAAATTATTATGGATCTAAAAGGAGAGAAAAACAGATAATTCGGCCAAACCAGTATTTATCAGATGATTTAATGACTCAAACAAGTAACAAATAGGCAACCACACAAATAGTAAAAAATAAAAATTAACAAAATGCAACAACAGACATCCTAAGTAAAAAATTAAACAGCTTACAAGCAGTCTGTGAAGCCAGAATTACGGGGTCCTCATGTCCAGGAAACTGCTTGCTCGCCGTAGAATGAAAGCAGCCCATTAACGAAGGAACAAGAAGAAGCACGCCACTAGACTAGCGCCTAGGCTTCACTACAATATATCATCAAAACCATCTTAACCTTGCAAATTACACATCCAAATTCAAACAAATCCATACAAAATAATTAGTAAACTAACACGAATAACATCATACAAAGATTCACCAAACTTCAACATCACAAAAGGGACCCAAGTCAAACTCAAAGATCCAAAATTATTTTTTAATTATAATTCTGAACTTATCTATTCAACCCGATACATAGATGCCATAAAATTGATAGATAAATCCAAAGAACCAGTCAATGAAATTCAACTTATCCTATCCAGTGTAGTTGAATCGTGATACTTATCGTGTATTATTATATCATTTTTATGTATCAAGTATCGTATTGTATCTCATATCATATCATAATAAGACACATCAACATATATAAATACATATTAATAAAAATAAGTGTTTTCATATAATATATAAATATATTGCAAAAATAAACTATTAAATCATATAACCGTATCGTATCTCATATCATATCATAATAAGACACATCAACATATATAAATACATATTAAAAAAAAAAAGTATTTTCATATAATATATAAATATATTGCAAAAATAAACTATTAAATCATATAACCAATAATGACCAAATTGCTCAGGAAGGTATATATAAATTCATTGAGTCTTTATTTCTTCATTGATTGTAGTTCTTCGATTCTTTGCACCATCTTGATACTTTTCTAATAATATTTGTTCCTTCTTTATCAAAAAAAAAAAAAAAAAATCAATCAAATTATATTCATGATAGTAGTTTAATTTCTTGTATTTCTTGCGAGTGTGAATCTCCTTTGTGTGGAATTTTTTTGATAATATAATTCATGACTGTTCAATGAGTGTCAACTATGGTGATTGATAGTGAGAAAGCAGCTAATGGGGCCAAAGGTGAAGAACAATGTAAAAATTAATTAATGGTGCTATACCAGTTGAATGGCGATATGATACAGAATTGTATCTCACGATTCAAGCGCTTGTGTACTATTTTGACAACACTTTTCTAATCAAAAACCCCAAAAAAATCTATAATAATAATATATGAAAATAAAAAAATTAAAAACTTTAATTAAACGACCCAATTCCAGAATCGAGATTTTCCATTTTCTCAGGAGGCCTCGTTGGGGAACAGTTTATTTTAGCAATTTTTGTACTTTTTACAACAAAGATGTACAAAATAATAAATAAATAGAGAGAGTGATGCAACAAACTTTTTTGCCTTTTTTGGCTAAAATGTATCGGATAAACGAAAGACACCAAATTCCTTTCCGTTCCCCCCTCAATCTTCTTGTGGACCAAACGACCCAATTGCTCTGTAAACAACATAAACAAAGAAATTTCTCTTTCCGAAACTCAAAATTTTTATTTTCAAGAATCAAAACCCAACACAAAGCATTAATTTTTCTCTGCCTTCAATTTGAACCCAGAAAACCCAAAGAGCCAAACCCCTAAATTTTGAAATTAGACATTCAATCAGCATCAAAGCGGTGCAATGAAATCAACAAAAGACCCAGGAAAGTGACGTACCTGATTTACCGACCAGAAAACTGGCCAGAAAATGCTGGTTTCTAGAGAAAAGCTGTGTTGCTGTGTGTATAGAGAGAGAGAGAGAGCTGGAATGAAAAAGGGTTTATGGAGTTGTACAAAGCTTGTCCACCGAAGATTTACACGCTGTTTTGTCCAGAGAGAGACAGAGAGAGGGAGAGAGAGCCGAAGCAATGGTGGCGAAGCGACGAGAGAGACAGAAATTAAAAGGGCCGTGACGAGTGACGAGCACGAGCGGTTGAATCGCGTGGGAAAATGAGAAACTGGTTTGTTAAAGTGTTATTTAAATACAATTTGACATCTCCTATACCAACATATACGAAATAAAATAATATATTATTTAATAAAAATATAATAATTATATTTAATTTTTTATATTTTGTAAAATAAAAATTAAATAAAATTAATTAATCAAAATTTTCTTAATTATTTAAAATTAAGAAAATCAAAAAGATTAGTATGAGATATTGATCATAAGGTTTCTCATTAAAAATCTCATTTTATTTATATAAGACCTCGTTTGGGAACAAGCTTTTTTAGTGACTTTTTAACTTTTTGGCTGAAATATGATGTAAAAAAAATTAGTATGTTTGGATGATTTTTTGGCTTTTTCCGAAAAGATGTGCAAAAAGTAGAGAGAATAGGAAATCTTTGACTTTTTGATATAGGTTGTTGGTTTTTTGATTTTTTTAGTAAATTTTTGATTTTTTGACTAAAAAAGTCACTTGTCAAATGAGGCCTAAATGGAAGTATAAGATTCACTTTATATAAATGAAACAATTCATTTTTTCTTTCTTTTCTTGATGTGGGATTATAAAACAAAAGTTAAATAAAAGCTAACCAATAGAGATTTTTTTAATTGTTTAAAAGTTAACAATTGTTTAGGCGTGAAGTTCATTTCGAATAAAGCAATCTTAGCCGTTTAATCTTTAATTAAGTCAATCTTTAATTTATTTCGACTCAAACAAATTTAACAAATATATTTTGATAAAACCGCTAAAATCGCAGTTAAACCAGCGAATCAGTCAGACTGAAAACGGTTCACCTATCGACTAGGTTAAAAGACCAACCAACTTATACAAAAATTAATTAATTAAAACTTTTAAATTTTATTTTAATTTTAAAATTTAAACTGTCTTGAACTGAAACATACACAATACTGCAATATTAAATAAGAGCATAAGGTTTATATAGTTAAGCAACTCATTTTTTTTTCCCATTTTCCTGATGTAGGATTGTAAAATAAAAGTTAATAGACGTTTGAACTGGAAGTTCATTTCTAAACAAGCAATCTCAGTCGTTCAATTTTTAATATGGTCAATCTTAGTTTATTTCAAATCAAACAAATCTAAACAATATATTTTGATAAAAACAACTAACACCGTGGTTAAATTAGTGAATTAGTCAAACCGAAAATGACTCAGCCTAATCGGCTAAATCCAAAGACCGACAAATTTACAACAAAATTAATTAATTAATTAAAATTTTTAAATTTTATTTTAAAATTTAAACCATCTTGAACTGAAACCTACACAATACTATAATATTAAATGAGAGTATAAGATTTACTTTATATAAGTGAAACAACTCACTTTTTATTTTTTTTTCTCGATGTGAGATTGTAATTATTTTTAAGTTAAATATTATGAGAGTTTTAAAATTTCATACAAAATTATTTTTAAAATCAAAACTTCTATGTAGGATTGTACAATAAAAGTTAAATGGACACTAACCAATGGAGATTTTCTTAATTGTTTAAAATTAAGAAAATAAAAAAAAAATGGTATTAATTATAAGGCTTCTTATTAAAAATCTTGTTTTGCTTATATAAATGGGAGTATAAGATTTACTTTATATAAGTGAAACAATTCACTTTTTTCTTATTTTCCCGATGCGGGATTGTAAAATAAAAGTTAAATGGATATGCACATTGAATTGCAAATTGAAACTGTATTTACTAAAGTATCTTCACATTGCACGGGGTGATATACTAGGAGTATTGTACATGTGTTCTTAAACACACACACACACACACACACAAAAAATGGTATTGATTGTAGAGTTTCTCATTAAAAATCTTCTTTTGCATATATAAATGGGAGCATAAAATTCACTTTATATAAAGTGAAACAATTCACTTTTTTCCTTCTTTTTTTGATGTGAGATTATAAAATAAAAGTTAAATGAAAGCTAATCAATGAGAATTTTCTTAATTATTTAAAATTAAGAAATTTCAATAATTTATATATATTGAAACATAAGATTCATTTTATGTAAATGAAACAATTTATTTTATTTTATTTTTTTCGATTTGAGATTGTAAAATAAAAAATAAATTAAAGTTAGCCAATAGGAATTTTCCTAACTGTTTAAAATTAAAAAAATTCAATAATTTTAGAATGAGAGTTTGGACCTTCTAAAAGGCTTATCCCGTAAAACTCCTTTTATAAGATTAATTTTATATAAGTGAAACAATTCACTTTTTTGTTCTTTTCCTGATGTGGGATTGTAACATTTTATATAAGTGAAACAACTCTTTTTTTTTTTTCTTCTCGATGTGGAATTGTAATTATTTTTAAGTTAAACAGTATAAGAGTTTCAAAATCTCATACAAAATTACTTTTAAAATCAAAACTATGTGGGATTGCAAAATAAAACTTAAATGGAAGCTCCAACGGGGATTTTCTTAATTGTTTAAAATTAAAAAAATCAAAAAAATGAGTATGAGATATTAATCAAAGGGCTTCTCACTAAAAATTTATTACATATATAAATGGGAGCATAAGATTCATTTTATGTAAGTGAAACGATTCACTTTTTCTTTCATTTTTTCGATGTGGGATTGTAAAATAAAAAGTAAATGAAAGTTAGTCAATGGGAATTAGAGAGGCATAGTTTAGGTTGGTGAATTTATCATACTCGATCATTTTGTAAACTCATATGCATATTTAAAAAAAAAAAATCAAATTCATTCTAAAGTCATGTTTATGTGATTTTAATGTAATTATCTTTAATAAAAATATATGATTGTAGACGCGCCCGCGCGTGGGGCCTCATGCTACAGTTCGGACTCGATTTGTGTCACAGTTCTTAATCTGAACCAAAGAGTCCAAATCTAGCAAATCGTTTTGAGAAACAGATTTTTGAAAAAGTAGTGTCAAACATGGACTGCTTTGCCAGATACAGAGTCGCCATCTAAATATTTTTTTATGGGAGAATTTAGGAAACCCTGACTTGGTGCCGAAGGCCACATGTCCGTCATCACCGGAGTTGTCTCAGCTCGGGAGCTTGGGTACGATCGGGGAAGGTCAGCTATGAGCACCCCCTTTCGCCCGGTTCGAAGACCGGCCTCTACTAACCGTGATATCCGTTTTTGAAAACTTTATGTGTTCTTAAACCAATTATTAGCTTAGAATTACTATGTTATGCGCGCAGCAAACAAGTATAGACTAGATTGTCTAATTTGGAAGTAAGCATTGCATATCCGTTTGTTTTGGAAAATGTTTTGGATTTGCTACTCGCAAGTAGGCTAAAACACGGATTTCAATGAGTTCTTCCAACTCAAACAATCCAACCTTCACCCACAGGCGTCCAAGCAGTTTATAACACATAAGCATCTAGCCACATGTTAAGCATGCTGTCATGGCAACATTCACACTCATGCGATATGCTAAAGCGGAAATACTTACATCGTACTCCGTGCCAAAACAAAGAACTCGTTAGCAAACATGCATGATCCAAGTCCATGTTAAGTGCCTAATGCATCGCATACAAAGTGTTGCTAGAATAGGTTCGGCTATCCTAAACATGGCATGTGAGAATGCACAACTATCACATATTCAGTTTAGAATTTGAAATACAAATGCAGTTAGCGTGATGTACCGAGCCTAATGCATGCAATACAAATGCATGGATGCACACATGCATAGCATAAGGCATGCTAAATTAAACGTGCCCTAATCTACCATCGTAAGCAGGTAAATAAAAGGGAAGAAAGAAGTGAGGTTGGAAGACATACACACCACCCACACACACTTATTACAAATTTTCCCTCGCTCGGAGGGACCAAATAAATATTACAGATTAATTAACTACGCAAGCTAATTAATAATTACAAATTAATTAATTTAATTAACAAATTTAATTAAGCTAAAGAAAAACAGTAAATTGCCTCGGGAAACGCGCCGCCATGCATAGGCTGCCTCTGTTTTCCTTCCTTCACTCCTCTGGAGGCTGTCAAAACCTCAGGACTGCATCCCTAGACACTGGGGAGTGCCACCGGCTGAGTGGAATCACCACCGGCACTAGTGTGTAGCCATCGGCACAAAATGAAGCTGTCGGCAGAGAAATTGTTACCGGCCGGCACCTTACACTGCCGGTCGGCAGAATGTTCCTGCAGAATCTGCAAATGACAGCAACAGATGGCAAGGCAAAGCATGGCAGCACAATTCAAGGCATATATGCACCAACCATGTCCCTTATCATGATAATGACTCAAAGGGGCATGTGCCTCGATTCTCGGACCACCAATCACGCATTTCCATGCATGATGGCCCAAAGAACCAAGTATGCAACTTTGATTTCAAATGCAATGCAAACCAATCAAACCAAACAAGGCCCAATTCCTATCATCAAGTCAAGGAATAAGGCATGCATGCAAGATGCAATGCAACCTAAGCATACAAACTAAGGATGCAACATGGCATGGTGACAAGCTCATGCAAGCATACAAGCAAACATAGGGGCATGCAAATGGATGCAAAGATGGACTTATGCATGAATTAGGCAACTCTAAATAGGCCTAAAACAGTAGCCATTAATGCCCAAAAATGGAGACCAAAACACATGCACACATACATATGTTGGAAGGCCAACACTTAGGCACAAATTAGACAACCCTCAAGCACACTTGAAAGGGACAATCATGGACTAAAAGCATGCAACATAAGCTCTGAAAATCATGCTAATACATGGTGCCAAACCAAGCAACAAGATAAGCTAACATTCACATGCAAAATGATTCAAATGTTCAAAGCAAGCCAATGAGGCATTGAACTACACTTAACAAGACCAAACATGGCATGAAAGGAAGGACCAAAATCAGAGGTTTCGCATGTTAAAACAAAGCTAAAGGACTACTTAGATGGCATCTAAGTGACTTAAATACAAAGGCATGCATAAACACCGAAACATGGAGCATTGCTACACAAGCTTAAGAGGCATTAAAGATGCATGCAAGGCAATCAAACGAGCATGGAAATGGGACTGAAATAACATATAAAGTGACCCCAAATCACCAAATCGATGCAAAGATGTCATGCTACACATGCACATACTCAAGGCCAACAAGCCCAAATACAAAGGAGCTATATCAAGCATGCCAAAATCAACCCAAACACTTATGGACAGACCTAAAACATGGAAAAATATGCACATAATCTTCACAAGACTAAGCCTAAAACATACTCCAACAAAGGCTAACAACCTAAGGCATATTAAGGCATAAACAAGGCATTACATGGCAACTATGCTAAGCATGCATGGAGTACCAAAACCAACTTGAAATCATGTTATATTATGGATATATAAGCATAAAAAATAGCCTAAACATGTTCAACACACACTCAAGCATAATGCTCTCTCAAGAGGCTAAAACATGCCCTTTTCAAGGACAACAAGGAGAGGGGGTGGCCCTCTCCTTCTTGGGACTTCAAGGCATCATCTTCACCACTGAAATCCCTCAAGATTTCAGTGGTGAAGAGACCCCAACACCAAAATCCCAGAGCTAGCACAAAATGGCCTAAAATGAGGCCTTTCAAGGCCTAAGGGGGGTCAACCACCCTCAAACAACAAAACACTCTTAATAAAAAATAAAGAGGGCCTAAAAACAAAACTTTTTTATGTTATACAATAAGCACAAAAACAGCTCTAAGATAGGTAGAAAATCAATGCAAAAATGGGAAATAAAGGTGTAAGTTTCTTACCCTTGATGATCCCTTCACAAATGGTGCTCCAATGGCCTCCTTTAGCTTGGATCCAACATCAAAACTTCAAAACCAGTCCCTTAGAACCTCAAGAGCCAAAGGAAGGTGAAACACTAGGTGTTTGTGTGCAATAGTATGAACTAAACACTATTTTACACACACAAGAGGGAAAAAAAGAGAGAGATAGGATGTGTATCTAATCCTAACCCTAAAACCAGAGTTTGGTCTGTATTTTTCTCTCCCTCCAATGTCTAAAATCTCCAACCCTTGCAACAAGAGAGAGAGCTCCTCTATATAGAAGCTTCTTGTCTTGTAAAGCTTACAAGACAAGCTTCATAAGAGGGAGATCCCTCCATACACGTGTATGGAGGGATGCAAAAGTAAGACATCTGTCTAAAAATATATGCAAAAGCAGATGAACAGCAATCGGCCGGCCAAAAATGCCATCTTGGCCAAAAAGAGTGCCGGTTGGCACTAAAAAGTGCTGACCGGCAACAAAAAGTGCCGGCCGGCAATAAAAATTGCCGGTGGCAGCAAACACCAGCCGGTGGCCTCTAGCCACTGCCGGTGGTGGGTGGGGATGGTCTACAAGCCCCACCCTGCCTCTCAAGGGCAAGATGCAAGTGTTTGGTGCAAAACCAGACACTAAACGGTCGAGTTCGGAGATCCTGAGGCAAGGCACGCGAGCCGAGGCCTCCGGGAACTCCAAACGAACACAAACATGGAAGATCACCGTGTGTTCAAATGGTGATGTCCAAGTCTTGAGGACGGTCAAAAATGGGGTGTCTACAGTTGCCCCTCTTTGACAGAACTCGAAAGTCATAACAATGACGGGAGTGAATGTCAAAGCCCAGAGACGACCCATTTTTGACAAGGCCGAAGACTTAGACAAACATGCAAGACAAACAAGATATGCACCCGAAGGCGGGGGCAAAATGCAAGACAATGCACAGAGCCGAGCATAACCTATGATCATGCAAAGAAAGCTGTAACGAAGCATACATGCGACAGTTTTAAGCTAGCATACACCAAACTACACTACAATGCAGAAAGGATGTAAGAGAATTATGCAATTCTCAAAATGTCTCACTCGGGAGATACAATACCTGTGCGGCTCGTCTGGTTGCACCAACCTCAAATGAACCGTACATACAATATCATGCCTGAAAAGAAAACAAACTTAACAGGTACAATATCGTTAGCAACATGCATGACAATGCAAATGTGGATGCAAAACGAAATGCAATATATACAAAACAATGTATAAATAATGCAAATGAAGATGCAATGTAATTGAAACAATGCAAGCTACATGCAGAGCATTTGAATCGTGATCCAATCACGAGCGGTTCGAAATCACACCTATGTCAAATAGATTGATGGAGATAACAAGTCTGTCTACCATAGAACGGTCAACTGAAGTATGAGCATTGTAGACAGACGCAAGAACAAGTATTGGGTGGAATTGACATAGGTGGGGAAACGACCCGCTGGAGAAAGGACTACGATCCTAATGCCGGATGCAAAAATTACACTACAATGTAATACATGAATATGGCACGCGGGTTAAACCAAATCTTGCCTAGGAAAGGCATGTGCACATACAAGCCATGTGTAACACAGAAAAGGTGCCGCAACCCTCAACCAACATATCAGCGTGGAATCGGCGCGATACACATACAGAACTGTGTTTTAACATGAAAAGTAAGGGCACATACTAGACCAAGCTCAATCTAGAAAGACGCAAGCCATAGGCGGAAGGTGATGCAATGAATGCATGCAATCTACAATGCAATATCTACAAATATGCAATGGAATGAATATGGATACAATGGATATGGCACGCAAGCCAAACCAAATCTTGCCTAGGAAAGACATGTACACATACGAGCCATGTGTAACACAGAAAAGGTGCCGCAACCCTCAACCAACATATCAGCGTGGAATCGGCGCGATACACATGCAGAACTGTGTTTTAACATGAAAAGTAAGGGCACATACCGGACCAAGCTCAACCTGGAAAGGCGCAAGCCATAGGCGGAAGGTGATGCAATGAATGCATGCAATCTACAATGCAATATCTACAAATATGCAATGGAATGGATATGGATACAATGGATATGGCACGCAAGCCAAACCAAATCTTTCCTAGGAAAGACATGTACACATACGAGCCATGTGTAACACAGAAAAGGTGCCGCAACCCTCAACCAACATATCAGCGTGGAATCGGCGCGATACACATGCAGAACTGTGTTTTAACATGAAAAGTAAGGGCACATACCGGACCAAGCTCAACCTGGAAAGGCGCAAGCCATAGGCGGAAGGTGATGCAATGAATGCATGCAATCTACAATGCAATATCTACAAATATGCAATGGAATGGATATTTACAAATATGCATGACAATGCAGTGCGATGCCACTACTGGGAAAAATGCAATGGATGCATGCAAGCTACAATGGAAATGCATGACAATGCACTATGATTGTTTATTTTTTTTGAGATGCACATGATGCAAGAAATGCATGTTGCATGGAATGCGCGACAACACGTGGCTTAAGACATGTACAAAGCAATAGTGTGCACACCAATGCATTAAAGGTCTTGCACCTTCCAAGGATTTAAGGTCTCCTGGACCGTGCGTGTTTAAGGTCTCGCCAGACCGTGCGCAAAATGTAAGTGTGACACACATGCCACACGGAATGCAAAATGAAACAAATGAGACACGTGTGCCTCATAAGATGCAAAAAAGATACAAGTGGACTTACACGCAACGCGAAGCCGGTTTTGAAAGTTGGGCTTATACGCTACGCGAAGCCGGTTTTGAAAGTTGGACTTATACGCTACGCGAAGCCGGTTTTGAAAGTTGGACTTATACGCTACGCGAAGCCGGTTTTGAAAGTTGGACTTATACGCTACGCGAAGCCGGTTTTGAAAGTTGGACTTATACGCTACGCGAAGCCGGTTTTGAAAGTTGGACTTATACGCTACGCGAAGCCGGTTTTGAAAGTTGAACTTATACGCTACGCGAAGCCAGTTTGTGTTCAAAACAATGCAATGTACTAACAAGTACAAGCGAAATGCGCAAGATAGCGCGAATGGATACATGCAAGATGCAAGTGAGGTGCACAAAACAGTGCGATGCGCAAAACAGCGCGGTTGAAATACAATGCACAAAACAGTGCGACGATTTGAAATGCACAAAACAGTGCGATTGTTTGAAATGCACAAAACAGTGCGGTTGAAATACAATGCACAAAACAGTGCGACGATTTGAAATACACAAAACAGTGCGATCGTTTGAAATGCACAAAACAGTGCGACGATTTGAAATGCACAAAACAGTGCGCCGATTTGAAATGCACAAAACAGTGCGATGGTTTGAAATGCACAAAACAGTGCGATAGTTTGAGATGCACAAAACAGTGCGACGATTTGAAATGCGATACACATGGGGCAACTTTCGGACCTTGCAAAAGCCAAAAGGATACGATAAGGATACACCTTGCACAGGTTGAAGTGCTACGCACGGCAGACACGACCCGAGGTCATAACGGAGGCCGGTTGAGCGTCGGAAATGCATTTTCTTGCACTTTCTTGAGCTATGAAGACCAAAAACTCCTCACATGGCCTAAACAAGGCTGTGGGAACATCACCGGCCGGGAGGGGAGGCCACCGGCTGTCCATCGGCTGAAAAATAACTCTATCGGCACAAAAAAGTGCCGGCCGGCACAAAACATTGCCGACCGGCAAACAGTTGCTGAATCGGGGCAGTTTCGACTTTTCACTTCGGGTGTTTTAAAATAGGGTTTCAAACCCTATTTCCTCACTTTTCCACCGCCGAAAACTCTAACCCTCTCTCTCTAGAGTGTTTTGCTCTCATCCTTTTCGCCCGTTTCTTCACGTTCTACGCTCGTTTCGTCGTCGGATTCGCGATTTCCTTCGCGTTTCGGACATTTTCAACCGATCACATTCTTGTTTCGGTGCCTCGTTTGGCGTTCTCGCCTTTTCGGGGTTTGTTCCCCCCACTTTCCTCTTCATTCCTGTGCCTTTTCACATTCCGGCCTTCCCAGCCATTTCCGACCCTCTTGGGAGTTGACTTTTCAGTTGACTCTTCGCATTCCGGCCCGGTTTTCCTTTTCCCGGCCATTTTCTCATCATTTTCGACATGGCAGACGACATTCCACGTGGCGGGACTCCCCCGGACCACGAGATGGATCCCGGGGTCGAGCTCTTACCACTGAGCGAGCGCCCGTTCGACCCGGCGACCTACAGGTCGGCGATCCATGTTCTGCCCCCCGACGGCCTGCGTCAGTTCCGGAGCTTCGAGAGGCACGTGGCGCCTGAGCTACTGCTACGTGAGCCTACCTCCCACCTTTCATTCGGCACTTCCGAGGTAACTCTTTGTCTTCTGCTTTACTTTTCGCAATGTAGGATACAAAAACTGTCATAGTTAGTTGTATTCTTTAACTGCTGAAAACTGATATGCTGTAGACTGTAGTTGACTGTAAACATACATACAACTGACATCTGCTTAAGACTGACACATGCACACACACTGCACTAGCCCCGAATCATTCAAACACACTGCGCTCACTGTATTTCACTGCATACACACTGGCACCCAGTATTCGTCTGAATCTGTTAAACTTGCACACATGCTATATCTGCTTTGAAACACCCAAACATGCTGACACATCACATGCTGTAGTTCACTGTAAACACACCGGCACCCGGTATTTGCCAAAATCTGTCAAACTTGCACGCATGCTTCATCTGCTTTTTCAAAACTGTACTTTGAATGTTGCCTTGCAATTGTTATTTTCTGTTTACAGGAGGGTTCCCATACCATTCGCGGGTATGGGAATACTGGTGCACGGGAGTGGTATGATGAGCTCCCTGACGCAGTCCGACACATCGTGGACCGGGCGGGCTTCGGCGCCTTCTGCCGAGGGCTCTCCAGGTTGTCCACATGCAGACCTCTCCTCGTCGCTCTGGCGGAGAGATGGTGGGACACCACCGATTCTTTTCACTTCTCTGCTGCAGGGGATATGACGATGACCCCTCATGATTTCTCGATGCTCACAGGCATCGGGGTGGGGGGTGATCCGATCCCTTTTGACATCGCGATGGATGAGTGGACCGCCGCTCAGGTCTATCTACTGGGGGAGGTGCCACCCCTAGCTCGCCCAGGTTTCGTTCGATATTCCTGGTTTGAGGTCCAGTTTCGGGTCCAGCCCGTGTTGGAGGAGGAGGCGGAGATGACCCCGGAAGACGTGGAGAGGTATGCTCGCGGCTTCCTCATGTTCCTGTTCGGGACTACCATCTTCGCCAATCGGGCGAACACCGTGCCTCTCTGTCTTCTCAGCGCACTGGTGAACGTCCGGGACATCTTGTACTATGACTGGGGCGGCGCTGCTCTGGCCACCCTTTATGGATATATGAGCTCAGCTTCGCGCGGCAGCGGCCAGCTACTCGGAGGCTACTGGCGGGCTTGGAAGGTACATTTCTTCTCCGCTTTTTTCATTTCTGTCTCGTACTTTCTGTACTCTGTACACTGCACACACTGTAGTCTGTGTTATACTTGTTGTATACTGTACACACGGCACACACATACATTCTGCTTTACACTGACTGTACACTGCTCACACTGTACACTGCACACAATACACTGCACAACACACGGCTCTGCCATTTCTGCTTTATTCTGCATTCTGCTTCAACTGATAAATGCACTGGTATTTATCTTGCAGTTGTGGGTTTACGCCTATTTCCCTAGGCTCGCTCCTGTGCCAGTTGTGGAGATTCCTCTGGCCGTCCCCTTTTCGAGTCGCTTCGACGAGAGATGCACCCGGCGACCACGGGAGACATTTGGCTTCTTCCGCCGATATTTCGACACCATTACCCCCGCGGAGGTATGCTTTACTTTTAGTTCATTTAAGCTTCGCTTTCCAACTGTATATTTCAATAACAGTAGATAACAAACTGTTTGTCATTTTCAGATCACTTGGCGGCCGTGGGCTCCTATGCCGGCGGCGATGCGGGGTCGGTTCCCTGGTGCGGAGGAGACCTCGCGTTTTCGGATTTTGCTTGAGGGCCCGGTCTGTCGGGCTTGGTACCTGGGGGAGCGTTTTCTACGCCAGACCCTAGGGTTACTTGAGCAGATAGTCCCGGTTCCCCCTCCTGCAGATATGAAAGAGACCGAGAGGCTCACCACTGAGCAGCTGGATGATTACTCCATCGGCTGGGAGGAGGCCCGCTTCCGAGGCACCGGTGACTACCGGGAGTATGTGCAGACATATCTGATGCGCCCCCTGAGCGGCCGTCGAGCAGAGGGGGCCAGGCCTGTGGCATCGGCAGCTGGGGCCGGAGCGGGAGTTGGAGTAGGGGTTGCGATGAGGGCTCGGGTCCGTGGCAGGGGCGGAGTGCAGGGAGGTCGGTGAGTTGGCTGGCCTGCCCTGCCCGCTGTACTGACTTTCCAGGGGCAGGGTGGGTCGACCTATCAGATCCCCTTCGCCCCTCCACCGGCTGGGCACGAGTTCATCGACGTCCCCGACTTTCCTCTGGTATGTTCTACTGCACTTTTGTATAGTCATTCATTTCAGTTTACTTGATATTCCACAGAATATTGATGCATCTGATACTTTTGCAGGCTTCTTCTGGGTACACCCGTCAGTCGTTGGCGATGAATGCCTCGATGATGGGGATGCTCCAGCGGACTTTTGATCTCCTAGCCCTCTACAGCATACCGGTATGTCCTTCTGACATCGGTCTCAAACCATTCATACACCGCTCTACATAATCTGACGCACGGCACAACACCTGATACACTGGTCTCACAGTATCTGACACACTGCATACGCTGCATTCTGCACCGTACTCTGTACTGATAAACTGCTCACGGCATTCTCATACTGTACTCATATACTGCATTCTGCACTGTTAAACTGCTCACGGCATTCATACACTATACTCGGCATTGCATTCTGCACTGATAAACTGCTCACGGCATTCTCACACTGTACTCATACATTGTATTTTGCACTGATAAACTGTCTACAGTATACTGATGCATTTCCCTTTTGTGTACTTTTTCAGCCTCCTTTCCAGATTCCCATGGCAGGAGGTGCTCCAGCTGGGCCTTCTGTCCCTGCCCGGGGGAGAGATGAGGAGGGCCGGATATTTCCCCGTACCAGGGGAGGGCGTACTCATGTCGGGAGTAGCTCGCGAGCTCCAGTCCCGGATGATGATGATGACGACGAGGAGTCAGAGGCAGAGGCAGAGGCGGAGTCAGAGTCATCAGAGGAGGAGACCGGAGGCGGTTCTAGCTCGGGCTCCGATGACGACGCTGATGATGCTCCTGGACCCTCGTCCAGGAAGAGGACTAGGACGGACTGACGGCCCCTCGGAGTGTTTGACATGGATGCAAATTTTTGCTATCTTCTTCTTTTTGTACTTTTCCTCTTTTGTTGGTAGATAGATTACCTTGTACTGCCGCAGGCAGACTTTGTTTCCAAAACTTGTACATTTGAAAAGATAATGAAATGAAACAGACTTTTTATCTGAAAAAGTGTTTACATTTACACATTTCATGCATTGCATCGCATCTCATCATGTTACACCTCAATGTAAATGAAATTGATTGGTTATCTGAAAATTGAACACTCGCACTGTAATAACCAGATAACTTAAACAGCCAACAGCCAAAATAACCCAAGCAACCCACTGCCTGATCCTTAGACACACAGCCCTTACTCTGTTGGGGATTAATCTGCATTCAGCCCATAACACAGCATTCGGTTCATCCTGCACACAGTAAATTCTGAACAAACGGCCCAATCTAACAGGACGGACCTCAAAGATAGAACCGGTTGGAGTCGAAACACGTTCAAATGTAGAGAATGGCACAGCATTCCGAGTGTAAATGATTTTTGAAATCGAATGAGGGTTTTTCAAACCGGGATATCGAGCCTACAACTGAACACAGTAGTGAGAACTCAAATATAAAGGTACACGACCTAACACAACGAGACACGCTCAGAAAAGACCTAAAACAAAGGACGAGACCGTCAAATCAAAGAGACACGACACACAGACGCGTAAACGAAGATGGGGGACCTCGGACCACGAGGAGCCAGTTCAAACTGGGTATTGTTTCCCACCCTGTCTGATTTGTGATTCTCACATCACTCGGCTCTCGAGCTCGGATTTTTTTCTCGAAACCCTTTTCCTCACTTTTCTCTCAACTTACACCTCTCTATTCTTCACTCTCTCATTTTTCATCCCTCCCCGGGGTGATTGATGGATAAATAGAAAAGTGTGGGTTCATGCTCAACACCGTTAGCTCACAGCTATTTCTTCTGACGGGTAGAGCGCTCTTCTGGCAAGTACGTTGATTACGGGGGAAAGACAGAACGCCTGACTCAACTGTGCCCCTAGTTCATCATTTTAACCATTCTTTGTTTTTGCTTTCTACTAAAACAATTTTGATCAAAATGAGAGTCGGATTAACGTACTTGTTCAATTTTTGATTTGAAAATCATGCAAGTCAAGCTGTAAGCACTAAAAATTTTCCTTTTGGGGGCCAAGACAAAGGTCCAGTTTTGGAAAATGAAATAGTTTTCGAGAAAATAGCCAACCTCAGTAAAAATTTTCAAAAACTATTTTTCAAACAGCTGATGCTCAACAAGCATGGAACTTACTCTTCGAGATGCGCAACCTCGGATCGGAGGCAATGGAAAATTGCCCCTGGTTTGAAGGGAGTAGGAGGCAACGGAAAGTTGCCCTTAGTTTGAATGGCGGCTCACAGCGGCTCGTGGCAACGGAAAGTTGCCCCTTGTTTGGGATGGTGCCGCAGCAATCTATAAACAGTCTTCATTGGCGGTGGTCGAGCTCTTGGACACAGCGATGATGAAGATGGTCACAACACATATATGGACACAATCACCTTGAAGGGTGTTGGCCACTGGACCTTGAGATGAAATCGAAACCATTGCATGGACTGAGACGCTATGAAAGCGTTGGGGGCTGGACTTCATGATGAAGTGGCCTACGTATCCCAAACATGGGAATCAAGCCTTACGTAGTTCCGGCTAAGGTACACTCGGGTATTTTAACCTTCACTTTGTTTGGCTCTCATTTTTGCCAAGGCGCCCAATGCGGGTTTTCGACCTTGCGAGCTTCTTTTCATTTTCTATTTCTTTTCCATTCTTTTTTTTTTCTTCCTTTTTTTTTTTGTTCTTTTCTTTGCATTTTTTTTCTTTTTGTATTTTTCTCTTGCTCTAACTTTTGCCTGGGTCGCCCTTCTGGGTTTTCGGCCCAGCGAGCCTCTCAAAGGGTAAAAGCGTAGTTTGGTCCATGCCAAATGGTTGTAGGATTTTGAAGCCATCCGTATCCAGGAAAGTGGCTGTTGATTTGCAAGAGGACTCATCTTCGGCTCTTCGAGCACGTCTGACATCTTCGCCCCTAGTTCGAGGGGTACTTCTGTTCTAGCTTTGCAAGCTTCTTCTGATCTTCTGATCTTTTTTATCTGACTTTCTTGGCCTCTTGTTCGAGGGCTGCTTCGAAACTGGCCATACAGACCTTTCACGGCGTTTGTCCGTTGAACTTTCTGAACGTTCTGAACGGGTTCAAAGTCGGAAAACAAATAGGTTGAATCTTGAGGCTGGGAGCGATCCTAGGCTGCGCGACCTCAAGAGGGATTCCACACAAGTCTTCACAGGGCCGCGCAAAACATCTGTTTTTGAAAGTTTTTAAGAAAGCGACAAATCGCTCGTGCCGAAGATAGTGTGGAACCAGTCTGGATCAGGCCAGGATCCTTCTCAGTACTCACGCCGACAAGCATGATCTCACTCATTAAAAGGCTTAGCACGCCTCTCTTTCTCTCAAAATGATCAAAATTTTACAAAACCCAAGAATTCCTTCCTCTTCGTTTTTATCACCGCAGTGTTCAAAAGGTTTGTTTTTTGGAAAACTTAGGTTAATGCAATGAGTTTGGCGCGCAGGAGAGTAGGCGAGATGTACTGTCAGCCCAATCAAATTCTCTGGCACTTATGCTGAAAGTGAGCACGAAGTTGAGATAGCAACAGCTGTTTCATCCGGATCTGTTGGTGCAACTGGCCCCTTGGCAGAAACAGACTCAAAACAAAAATAGATAATTTCAAAACAAAACGGTGTTCGGGATAACAACCCCAAAATCACCTAGTATTATATACAACGGGGACTGACTCGATACAACCAGACAGACCCTTAAGCAAAAAAGACTGACTCAAGACAAAGAGACAGACTCAAAACAAAAGACTGACTCGATATCCAAGCCAGGATTTACAAAACTCGATTTCACCGATGCTCAAAAATGCGTGCCAGACGCTTCATCCAAAATATACCAAATGTTGCCCGCAGGCAGTTCACTTTACATACTCGCAGTATCCGAGCCCTCGAAATCCAACAACTGAGTGGTGACGGGCTTGCCTGAGGTGGGTGGTAGGATAGCCTTGTTATCAATCAAATCCTGCACTTCATGACGAAGGCGGGAACATCCATCGGTACTGTGACCGGACTATTGATGGTACGCGCAGTACAAGGTAGCATCATGAGTGGCGGGGAGATTCTTCAGGAGTGGCCGGGGCTCCAAAGGCTTAAGATGCCCATTCTTCGCCAATATTAGCAATGTCCTAGACAAAGGCATGTGGAGGTCGTGAAAGACCCTGCGCCCTCAGGGCAGGTACTTTGAAGTTTGAGGATTCTTGCCAGATGCGCTAGCGAAAGGATCGGCTGGCGCTGCCTTGGCTTTTTGAACCTTTCCCGGTGCAGGGTTGGGAACTACAGGCATTGTCTGGGCATGACGGGGCCTATCCCGATTTTCTACCTGGCTTGAACTGCCTTTGATTGGAGCGGGGAAAGCATCATCTACAGCTTTGGTCACTATTGTAGATGTTTGTTGCTTGTTCATCCCTCTGGCTTTCAGAGCCTCGACTGCCCACAGCAGTTGTTCAATAGGGTCGGCGTCTACCTTTGCCTTGTCTTTTCCTCTGGCCTCAGCCTGATCAAGGGTCGGGGTTGATGCTGGCATATCGCGGCTGTAGCTGGAAGCCACCTCTGGCTGGCTGAGCTTTATCACAATCCGCCCCAGTAGCGGGGGCTCCTGTGGTACGAAATTCCCGGCATACGACACTGCTGGCGGTGAAGCCGACATTCCATAGGCTAGATCGGCCACGGTCCTCTGGAGGTCCCCTATCATTCCCATCAATTCGAAGGTGGTGGGCTCACGAGCCTGGTATAACTGGGGAGCCCAAACCGGGTGCACAACGGGCGACCTGGGCGGGTGTGACATACTGATGCTGGCCTCACTCTGCGGAGCGGTCCCTGCTCCAATGCAGCCGTCATGACCACAATTTCTTCTGAATTTTGTGCCGCCATAAATCCTGCCTCAGCAAAGGGGAGACACTGGCTATTCTGTATCAACTCTGCAACTTTCTAAACTGAAAGGAAAAACAGACAGCATTTCAGCCCAAACTGATCAAACACGGGTGTAGCCAGACAACTGTACCCTACTGTTGATCACTGTTCCCAGAAATCACTGTTCCCGAAAACTGAACCGATACCCGCGGATAACTGATTCTCACAACTGATACTGATACTGGTGTCCCCAGGTTTGATACTCAAACTTGCAAACTGACATGTGCTTTTCCTGTAGAAACACATTCTAGAAGCACATAGCAAGTAAAGAGAGCTCAATCACCCCTATGTTGGGGTAGGGTTTCCCTGTCCTATTTTGTCAGGAGCTAGGGTTTCACTACGCACACAGCGGTTTCAAACAACTTAGCATCGGGTAAGCAACCTGTCCTAACTTGGAATGGTCACTATGGATCCGAATATGCACTAGGTCGAATGGTCAAAAAGGGTGCCCCGGTAAACCGGGGTTTGTGTTCCCATACTGTCAGAGCCCGTAGCCGGTCAGCCTTATGGACATGCCTTGACAAGACAAGCCTCCGGCAAACCGTTCAGGAATGGCAGATGGCAAACACTGTGTTCCTAGGCGCACCAATGCACATGCAATGCAAAGAAACACATAAATGAGATCAAAACAGGATATCATGAGTTCGAGTCAAGCTCTCTAAAACTCCCCAGCAAAGTCGCCAGAAACTGTAGACGCGCCCGCGCGTGGGGCCTCATGCTACAGTTCGGACTCGATTTGTGTCACGGTTCTTAATCTGAACCAAAGAGTCCAAATCTGGCAAATCATTTTGAGAAACAGATTTTTGAAAAAGTAGTGCCAAACATGGACTGCTTTGCCAGATACAGAGTCGCCACCTAAATATTTTTTTATGGGAGAATTTAGGAAACCCTGACTCGGTGCCGAAGGCCACATGTCCGTCATCACCGGAGTTGTCTCGGCTCGGGAGCTTGGGTACGATCGGGGAAGGTCAGCTATGAGCACCCCCTTTCACCCGGTTCGAAGACCGGCCTCTACTAACCGTGATATCCGTTTTTGAAAACTTTATGTGTTCTTAAACCAATTATTAGCCTAGAATTACTATGTTATGCGCGCAGCAAACAAGTATAGACTAGATTGTCTAATTTGGAAGTAAGCATTGCATATCCGTTTGTTTTGGAAAATGTTTTGGATTTGCTACTCGCAAGTAGGCTAAAATACGGATTTCAATGAGTTCTTCCAACTCAAACAATCCAACCTTCACCCACAGGCGTCCAAGCAGTTTATAACACATAAGCATCTAGCCACATGTTAAGCATGCTGTCATGGCAACATTCACACTCATGCGATATGCTAAAGCGGAAATACTTACATCGTACTCCGTGCCAAAACAAAGAACTCGTTAGCAAACATGCATGATCCAAGTCCATGTTAAGTGCCTAATGCATCGCATACAAAGTGTTGCTAGAATAGGCTCGGCTATCCTAAACATGGCATGTGAGAATGCACAACTATCACATATTCAGTTTAGAATTTGAAATACAAATGCAGTTAGCGTGATGTACCGAGCCTAATGCATGCAATACAAATGCATGGATGCACACATGCATAGCATAAGGCATGCTAAATTAAACGTGCCCTAATCTACCATCGTAAGCAGGTAAATAAAAAGGAAGAAAGAAGTGAGGTTGGAAGACATACACACCACCCACACACACTTATTACAAATTTGCCCTCGCTCGGAGGGACCAAATAAATATTACAGATTAATTAACTACGCAAGCTAATTAATAATTACAAATTAATTAATTTAATTAACAAATTAAATTAAGCTAAAGAAAAACAGTAAATCGCCTCGAGAAACGAGCCGCCATGCATAGGCTGCCTCTGTTTTCCTTCCTTCACTCCTCTGGAGGCTGTCAAAACCTCAGGGCTGCATCCCTAAACACTGGGGAGTGCCACCGGCTGAGTGGAATCACCACCGGCACTGGTGTGTAGCCATCGGCACAAAATGAAGCTGTCGGCAGAGAAATTGTTGCCGGCCGGCACCTTACACTGCCGGTCGGCAAAATGTTCCTGCAGAATCTGCAAATGACAGCAACAGAGGGCAAGGCAAAGCATGGCAGCACAATTCAAGGCATATATGCACCAACCATGTCCCTTATCATGATAATGACTCAAAGGGGCATGTGCCTCGATTCTCGGACCACCAATCACGCATTTCCATGCATGATGGCCCAAAGAACCAAGTATGCAACTTTGATTTCAAATGCAATGCAAACCAATCAAACCAAACAAGGCCCAATTCCTATCATCAAGTCAAGGAACAAGGCATGCATGCAAGATGCAATGCAACCTAAGCATACAAACTAAGGATGCAACATGGCATGGTGACAAGCTCATGCAAGCATACAAGCAAACATAGGGGCATGCAAATGGATGCAAAGATGGACTTATGCATGAATTAGGCAACTCTAAATAGGCCTAAAACAGTAGCCATTAATGCCCAAAAATGGAGAACAAAACACATGCACACATACATATGTTGGAAGGCCAACACTTAGGCACAAATTAGACAACCCTCAAGCACACTTGAAAGGGACAATCATGGACTAAAAGCATGCAACATAAGCTCTGAAAATCATGCTAATACATGGTGCCAAACCAAGCAACAAGAGAAGCTAACATTCACATGCAAAATGATCCAAATGTTCAAAGCAAGCCAATGAGGCATTGAACTACACTTAACAAGACCAAACATGGCATGAAAGGAAGGACCAAAATCAGAGGTTTAGCATGTTAAAACAAAGCTAAAGGACTACTTAGATGGCATCTAAGTGACTCAAATACAAAGGCATGCATAAACACCGAAACATGGAGCATTGCTACACAAGCTTAAGAGGCATTAAAGATGCATGCAAGGCAATCAAACGAGCATGGAAATGGGACTGAAATAACATATAAAGTGACCCCAAATCACCAAATCGATGCAAAGATGTCATGCTACACATGCACATACTCAAGGCCAACAAGCCCAAATACAAAGGAGCTATATCAAGCATGCCAAAATCAACCCAAACACTTATGGACAGACCTAAAATATGGAAAAATATGCACATAATCTTCACAAGACTAAGCCTAAAACATGCTCCAACAAAGGCTAACAACCTAAGGCATATTAAGGCATAAACAAGGCATTACATGGCAACTATGCTAAGCATGCATGGAGTACCAAAACCAACTTGAAATCATGTTATATTATGGATATATAAGCATGAAGAACAGCCTAAACATGTTCAACACACACTCAAGCATAATGCTCTCTCAAGAGGCCAAAACATGCCCTTTTCAAGGACAACAAGGAGAGGGGGTGGCCCTCTCCTTCTTGGGACTTCAAGGCATCATCTTCACCACTAAAATCCCTCAAGATTTCAGTGGTGAAGAGACCCCAACACCAAAATCCCGGAGCTAGCACAAAATGGCCTAAAATGAGGCCTTTCAAGGCCTAAGGGGGGTCAACCACCCTCAAACAACAAAACACTCTTAATAAACAATAAAGAGAGCCTAAAAACAGAAATTTTTTATGTTATACAATAAGCACAAAAACAGCTCTAAGATAGGTAGAAAATCAATGCAAAAATGGGGAATAAAGTTGTAAGTTTCTTACCCTTGATGATCCCTTCACAAATGGTGCTCCAATGGCCTCCTTTAGCTTGGATCCAACACCAAAAATTCAAAACCAGTCCCTTAGAACCTCAAGAGCCAAAGAAAGGTGAAACACTAGGTGTTTGTGTGCAATAGTAAGAACTAAACACTATTTTACACACACAAGAGGGACAAAAAGAGAGAGATAGGATGTGTATCTAATCCTAACCCTAAAACCAGAGTTTGGTCTGTATTTTTCTCTCCCTCCAATGTCTAAAATCTCCAACCCTTGCAACAAGAGAGAGAGCTCCTCTATATAGAAGCTTCTTGTCTTGTAAAGCTTACAAGACAAGCTTCATAAGAGGGATCCAACACCAAAATTTCAAAACCAGTCCCTTAGAAGCTCAAGAGCCAAAGGAAGGTGAAACACTAGGTGTTTGTGTGCAATAGTATGAATTAAACACTATTTTACACACACAAGAGGGAAAAAAAGAGAGAGATAGGATGTGTATCTAATCCTAACCCTAAAACCAGAGTTTGGTCTGTATTTTTCTCTCCCTCCAATGTCTAAAATCTCCAACCCTTGCAACAAGAGAGAGAGCTCCTCTATATAGAAGCTTCTTGTCTTGTAAAGCTTACAAGACATGCTTCATAAGAGGGAGATCCCTCCATACACGTGTATGGAGGGATGCAAAAGTAAGACAGCTGTCTAAAAATATCTGCAAAAGCAGATGAACAGCAATCGGCCGGCCAAAAATGCCATCTTGGCCAAAAAGAGTGCCGGCCGGCACTAAAAAGTGCTGACCGGCAACAAAAAGTGCCGGCCGGCAATAAAAATTGCCGGTGGCAGCAAACACCAGCCGGTGGCCTCTAGCCACTGCCGGTGGTGGGTGGGGATGGTCTACAAGCCCCACCCTGTCTCTCAAGGGCAAGATGCAAGTGTTTGGTGCAAAACCAGACACTAAACGGTCGAGTTCGGAGATCCTGAGGCAAGGCACGCGAGCCGAGGCCTCCGGGAACTCCAAACGAACACAAACATGGAAGATCACCGTGTGTTCAAACGGTGACGTCCAAGTCTTGAGGACGGTCAAAAATGGGGTGTCTACAATGATCTATTTATAAAATTATACGATCTATTTATAAAAACTGAAAATAAATCAAAATCAATCAATTGACCTCTTCTCCTCTCCGACATGTGCCTTGTTATATTGTCATCCATGTGGTCATAATCATGGAATTAACTTGCATCATTGCATTTAGAGCAAAATATTATTTTAAAAATATAATTAATTGTAATCATGCAAGCAAGATGGACTCAATTGGGGGAGATGGGTGACGATCTCTAAATTTCAAAACCCTTTTATTATTATAATAATAATAATAATAATAACATTAATTATTTAAAAAAACCTTTAAATTATATAAGTTGGCCCCTTATTAGAGAGACATATTTTCACCGTACAGCTTGGTGAACCATCAACCTAAACTATAATAAAAGCTTCCAACCTAAACTATCCCAACCTAAACAATTCACTCTATTCCAACCTAAACAATTCACTTTTTCTTTCTTTTTCGATATTGGATTTTCAAATAAAAGTAATCAATGGAAATTTTCTTAATTGTTTAAAATTAAGAAAATCAAGAAAATTAGTATGAGATATTGAAACTCTCACAAGGCTCCTCACTAAATGGGATGAGAGTATAAGATTCTTATTATATGAGTAAAACAACTCATTTGTTTCCTTCTTTTTCTACTTTGGGATTATCAAATAAAAGTAATTATTTAAAATTAAGAAAATTAAGAAAATTAGAATGAAGGTTTGGAACTTCTAGAAGGCTTATTACTAAAAAGTCCCTTTTTTTAATATATATAGATTAGCATATTAGCATATACTCGTACCTAAAGGCACGATGTGAATAATGCTGGTATTAAAATATAGTTGAAATATATATCAAATTCCAACTACCAAACAACTTAATCACATTGGTCCTGGAATTTAATCAAAACTATAAACTAACATATATAGGCTATGTTTGGCATGCCCCATTTGGGCTAAAATAGTTATATAGGACAAAATTAGCCATTTTAGCTAAATATGACAAAATATCGCATTCAAACAATAATCATTTTATTTTTTCTCTCACAAAAGTTAAAAAAGTCAAAAAGCCTATCCCTAAAGAAGACTTTTTAGCCCCAAGTTAAAATAGTCAAAAAATCAAAAAGCCAACACGCATTCCAAATGAAGGCATAGTATAAACAGAAGTACTGAGTTAAAATCTATTTAGCTACTAACAAAATGTTGAAAATACAATTATTTATTTATTTATTTTTAAATATGAACTTCGGTGATTAAATTTCTTCATATTGTCACCCAAAACCCAAATTGTGTTTTCCCTATTTGTTTTTTCCTTTTTTTTTCTTTAAATTCTTAGCAACCAAAAAATGCATCGAAAGTAAATCATTCGAAAAACACCTCCTCTTACCTTGGCAATTCGAAATGAAAATCAAAACAACAACAGCGACCAAATCAACCAAAATCAAAACAAACAATCTTACCTTGGCAGTTCGAAATTTAGGACTTTGATTTCATAATTTTTGATTTCAAAATCAAAACAACAACAACGACGAAACAACCAAAATCAAAACAAACAATCTTACCTTGCCAGTTCAAAATTTAGGACTTTGATTTCATAATTTATGATTTCAAAATCAAAAAATCGTCGATAGCAAAAAGGATGGGTGTTTTTTGGCGAGCTCTATTGCAAGGAGGGAAGGACTGAAGTAATGAAGGGAGATGAGGGAATGAAAGATGAAGGGATTGAGGCTGTGGCTGGGCGAGAGGGAAGAGGATAGGGATATGGGGTTCGAGTTTGGATCTCCGGTGAGGGAGAAGAGAGGTGGTTAGTGGTCGTTGGTGTCGCGATGGCGATGGTCGTCGCAAGGAGAAGCGGTTGGTGGTCGCAATAGCTGTGGTCATCGCAAAAGGAGAAGGAGAGAGAGAGAGAGAGAGGGGAGGTGGGGAGACAGGTGTTTTTGGTGGTTCTGTTCAAGAAGAAGAACAAAAAGGGAGAGAGAGATAAAGATGAAAGGTGGAAAGGAGATTTGGGTAGGTGGGAAGGCTAAGGGAGAGAAATGTTTGTGTGGGAACCATCATTGATCTAAACCATTAATATAAATTTAGGATTCATCTCAACCGTTCAAATGAAATGTGTCTCTTAGACATTTTTATACATTTTCAAAAACCATCTTGCTTTATTATATATATTTTTTATTATTATTTTTTCATCTTTTTGGATCACATTATTATTATTATTATTATTATTATTATTGTTGTTGTTGTTGTTGTTGTTGTTGTTGTTGTTATTGTTATTTATTTGCATTTTTTTCATAAAAATTTAAAAATCATACTTATTCAAATTATCCTAAACACCCTCTTAAATAAAAGTTATCTAAACTACTGAGATATATCATTTTAACTTACTAAATTATAAAAACGTACAAAATGACTTATTAAACTATTGAAAAGTGTCATTTTGCCTCATAAACTATAAAATTTTACAAATTGATCCTCTAAATTGTTGGTGTTTGTTATAGTATATTCAACGCTTACTCTTTTTTTATAATCAAATTTGAGTAAAGATTTAGGTTAAAAGTTTCATATGATACTAAGGCCTCGTTTGGGAACAGGCTAATTTAGTAACTTTTTGACTATTTAGCTAAAAAGGTAGGTAAAAAAAAACTTGTATGTTTGGGATGACTTTTTGGCTAATTACAAAAAGATGTGCAAAAAGTAGAGAGAAAAGAGAATCTTTGACTTTTTGGTATGGGTTGTTGGCTTTTTGGCTATTAGTAACTTTTTGGCTAATTGGCTAAAATAGCCTCTTGCCAAATGAGGCCTAAGCATTCCAATGTTAAATTTTCAATTTTCATCAAACAATTAGTTGACTGGGAGGATGTCTGGGCAGTCTTCTAACCTAGTGTAAATTTTCTTCAAATTTTTTTCAATCCAGTCATTTATCCGGTTGACCGGCCGGTTATCCATCCGGTTGTCCACTAACGATCATTTGCGAGATTTAATGAAAGATTAAGCACTCCCTTGATTTGATGAAAAAGTAGGACTCCCTTACCAATTTAGTGAAACAGCTGGAATACCGTTTTCACCAAATTTTCATCAAATTTAAATTTGATGAAAGATTTGAGTATGGGTTGGAGATGGTCTTAGAAGGTCCAATTGGCACATTTTATAATTAGGGGATTCATTTGTACACTTTTATAGTTTATGAGACAAACTGATATTACTCAATAGTTTAGGGGGTCAATTTATATGCTTTTATAATTTAGAAAATCGAATGATATTTCTTAATAGTTTAGAGGGCCTTTAGATAAATAATCTTAAAAAATAAAAAGTTAATTAAGTTTGGAATAGATCATTAAAAAATTATATTTACAAAATAATATTTTTCAATAATTTGGAGGATCTTTAAAATTGTGTATGCCGGACATCTATTTGTCTATTTAATAAAATAAAATAAAATAAAATAAAAAGAGATATAATGGATATGCTCATAAAGTGACATTGTTTGGTTCAAAGAAGAAAATCTATGTGAAAGAGACTCAATAAAAGATATTAGGGGACTCCGATTGTTATATTTCAACTCATGCATCATATCCAAAACTATGTGAAATATTTTTATTTTTTTATTTCAGAACTATGATGTAATGTGTTAAGTGTGAATTTTTTATTTAACACAACATTTATCATCTAATTATCTTGTCACAACATTGCAAATCTAAATAACGTGTAGCCCAACAAAATACATATTTTTGGTACCGCAACAAGTTACCCCGAAATTGTTTTAAAGGTTTGAATATTTAGAAATTAAATTTTGAGCTTACTTAAAATAGATCGGGCTACTAAGAATTGACTTAAGGTGATTCCTTATTTAACGTAATGTTCGTATTTGAAATTTATTACTATGCAATGTAGCTTTCGGTTTCTTCATTCACCTCTTCCTTATTGTTAAAAACAAAATATATCCAAACTAAAAAAAAAGCATGGTTAGTCCAAATCATTTTAATGTTGGATGGTTTTGTGGTCAAGGGTTATCAACACCAAAGCTCTAACGAGACCCGAATGTGTCAAAGGGGTTTTAAATTTGTTGATGGTAGGTTGGATAAGCATATCCCTAAAGAGTCAGGCCCAAAATAATAAATTAATGCCAACAATTAAAAGATTAGGCATGTAATTAATTAATTAGCTCATGTGTCTGATCTGATCTACTTCTTTGCATATTTTTTATTAATTAATTATTATTTTTTAAAGATTTGAATTATCTATTAGATTAAGAAATGGTCCAGTTGACCACATGCCCTTGTTTGGTTACTTTGGGAATGTACATGTTGTTATGTGTATCAACATGAATGAAGGGTACATTTTTTAAAATGTAATCAATTGGTTGGATTGAAGTGATGCTAAATTTAGGAGAAAAACTAAGGTGGTGTTTGGAAGAGTTTTGAAAATATGATTTGAGAATCGAGTTGTATTTTGAGTTTGTGTGTTTTGGAATTATGATTTGAGTGTAGAAAATTTGTTTGGTTATGAGTTTGGAAAAAGTTTTGAATTGAGTGGAGAATTTTTTATGTGACATATAATATATGATACAAAAACTTACAATTTATAACCAAATATATAACTCAAAAATCTATTAAAAGCTCATAAAAAAATTTTAAAATTCCAAAAATATTGTTTTATTAAAAAAAAATATATAAAAAAAAAACAAGTGCCAATTACGCGCGCACACACACACACAAAAATAAAAAAATAAAAAAATAAAATAAAAAACTTGCCCTGTTCCGGTTGACCGGTTAGACAATTGGTTAAGCCAAATTTCAAAAAAAAAAATCCCGCCTGACACAGATTTTTCTACAGAGTTTTCTTTTGGTTGTGGAAGTATAATTTGAAAGACGTATTCAAACATGTGTAGACACCCCATTTTGACCGGCCCTAAGACTCGGGCGCTTTCTTTTGATTACCCGATGATGACAATTAGAATGTGTTTCTCACAAAATTCTCAGTAAGAAAGATGGAATTTAAGTTTTAATCCCAACCTTCACCCATTTTTTTGGCCAAACTATTTTAGACCTTAAAACCCTCTTTTCAAAATATGTTTTTTTTAAATGTTTCTACGATGTCCCGAGGCTTCCATTTCGATTAAAATATTGCACTTTTCAGTAAACCGAGTAAGGACAAAGTGGAAATAAATGGAAGGGAGGTGAAATTTTTGAAAAATATTTAAAAATATCTTCTTTATAGGTTTGGAGTTGAAGGAAATAGGAGGGGATGAAAGAAAGCTGGTTTAGGAAAAGGATGAGTATCAAATCATTAAGAAGGAAATGAGCAGTCTTCACTAAATTAGGCAATTCTGTTTGTACACTTAGAATTTAAATGTGAGGCTACCACCATTAGAAAGTAGACTTCTGGGGCTTCAATTTAGACCCAAGAACCACCTTAGACCAAGTCCAAATAAGGGAGATATGCCCATTTGAAGTTGAGCTTAAGAGCAGATTTTGTTGATCCAGCCCGAGACAGCCTTCACTAAATTAGGCATATCTCTTTGTACACTTGGAATTTAAATGTGAGGCCTCCACCATTGGAAATTAGACTTCTGGGGCTTCAATTTGGACCAAAGAACTGCCTAAAACCAAGTCCATATGGGGGAGATATGCCCATTTGAAGTTGGGCTTAAAAGCAGATTTTGTTGATTCGACCCAAAACAACAATAGCCCATTTTTCTTGGTTTTGGTTCGGTTGGGACAACCCATTTACCCATTTTTTGAGCCATTCAAGTGCATCCACTCATCCTCCATTATACCTAATCATCCTCCATAGTCAAAAAGATATTTTGTTTGCATCCATAAAGGAGTATCCCATGCAACCACCTTGAAAATTTGCCCTCCTATCACATTCTTGTCTCCCACCTTGTCTCCCACCTTCTTTTTGACCTTTACTCTCCCTCATTGCCTATATAGAATGATCATATTGTAAGAGAGGAGGAGGACCACGAAATTGAAGAGAAAGAAGTGAGAAAAGAGTGAAAAAAGAGAGAAAATTTGAGTTTTTGAGCCAAAAATATTCCTATCTTCCATATACACCCCATACCTTCCATAGCTACTGAAATTCTTCATTTCCATACACCAAAACCACTCCAAAAATTCTGATATAGCCAAAGATCAATCGCCTCGATCATAAGGAAGAATGTTTAGTGATTGAAAGTGAGAAAACTAGAGAGTTAGCCACTTTCCATACCACAAACTCCATAAACTCCATAATTTTGAATTGAGGATTTGAGAACACACTTCCTACACTTGAGGGTGATCAAGAGGAAGTTTGGAAATCAAGAAGTTCAATCTTTCTTTGGAAGGTGAATTTCTAATCTTTCATTTTCTTATATTTTATATCTTATATTTATATTCTTGCTTCCTATTTCATTGTGTTTTGTTATAATCCAAGTGGTTTGTTTATCTCATATCTATTTTCTTACTTTATATTTCATAGTGTGTTGTTATAATCCTAGTGGTTTGTTTAGCTCATAATTATTTATTTATTTATTTTTATTCGCATACTTTAGTCTCATATTAGTTTTGTTGTAATTTTGCATGTTCTATCTTATATTTGTTTTATTGTTTTAGGTTTATGTTGTGAGTTTGCACTTTTCTTTATTTTATTTTATATTTATTTTCTTTTTTTTTAATCTAACCGGTAGTGGTTAGTTAAGCCACCTACATATTTTTTGTTTGTTCCTTTTCTTGGTTTCGCAACAAGACAGGTTTTGCTTGGCCTAGTTCGCCGGCCGGCCTATTTGGCCGGTCGGTTAGCTTCTTCCGAACAAGATGGCGTAATCTCCCAATATTGACCAATTTTCGCCGGTGGTTCTAAAGAACATGAAACTTTTATTTTATTTATTTATTTTATTTTGAGTGTATTGTGAGGTTTTTATTTTGTTGTAATATTCTCCTCCTCCCTCTCTAATTTGGTTTGTAATTATTCTTTAAAATGTTGTAATAATTCCCCGCCCCGCTTCTTTCTATCCCGTTCTTTTACTTGCTTTCTTTATTTGTACATAAACATCATATTTATTTTTCATCATAGTTATGCTGCGCATCCATGTTTCATGCATCTTGATTCGGCTAAGTTTGCATTTGTGAATTTAATCAATTCCAATGTGATTATGTGCGCTACCTCATGTTCTTGAGATGATTCACATATCATATTTTAGAAGCCGAATCTTTAGTTGCATCTCATGAGTGAATTGCATTAGGGTTTTGTATATAAGATCATGCATATTTTACTAACTTTGTTTTGCAGCTTGTTCGTGGGACATCAAACATGTGAGTTTTTATGCTTTAGCATCCCGTGTGTGTGTGTTTTTCTTACTATGTCTAGCATTCTACCATGAGGCTAGTTGCTTATGTGATATAACTCTATGAATGCCAGTGGATGGAGGTTGTCGCTTAATTTGGAATGATGTTGATTTTTCATGCTCGTAAACTCAATTTATTTGGGTTGTACATCGTCAAAACTCTTTCAAAATGCATGATATCAAATTGTTCCAAAATGAATGGCATAGTCTATACTTGTATGCTTCACATAGTAAATTTTAGGATTTATTAACTAATCAGAACATGAACATATAAATAAAATAAAATTCATATCATGGTTAGTAAAGGCCGATCTTTGATCGGGTGGGCGGGGGTGCTCATTATTGACCTTCCCCTCTCATACCTAAGGTTCCGAGCCAAGCATCCTTGGTTACGACGAACAGTGGCCTTGGCACGAGTCATGGGTTTCCTAATTTTCCCAAAATAAATATTAGGTGGCGACTCTGAGATCTGATGACGCAGTCCATTTTTGACAAAATTGCAATAAAATGAATTTTCAATAAAAGTTGCCAAATCCGGACTCTCATCTAGGTTTCACACTGCACTCATGAGAATAGATCAAAGAGATCTCGGGGGTCCGAACTGTTTAACGCGCGCGGGTACCCCCCGGGCATGTTACAACATGACATTAGAATGTAGGGGTGGAATTATAGTTTGAGAGATTTACAGAAAAAGGTCCACATGTGATACATATTCAAACTTCTTAAAGGGTGAATCCATAACATGTTTGACGATTAAGTAAAAAAAAAGAAATAATACAAAATAAATGCCCAAATGTTACAAGTTCCAAGGCTTAAGTTCGGTTACACAAAAAATGATTATCCCAAAACCCATACAATTAAAGTCTTTGGCTTGTCAAAATATACAATAAAATATAAAAGAGTCTCATACTTTCAAAACATATTTCATCGCTTTTAGCTAGGCAAGATCACCACATCATTTACTGCACAAATCCACTAGGGGTGAGCACAAAACACAATAGAAATATCTTAATAAAGTATATATGTTTAAGTAGTCATAATCATGTGAATGGAACGCCATACCATACTCTAAAGTCACAAGTTTGATTCCTTTGAAAGAAAATCATATGCAATGATCTTTTCAAAACAATTCATTATCTCAATAAATTCCAAAATTTAAATGCGAGATTGTAAATACAATTCAAGTAATCCCTAGGCTGGTATTTGTAAATAGGCATAACAAGCACTACCAATCCCTCACTTTACTGACTCCTAACCGAAAGACACGGTGTGACAACCCAACTCTAGATTATGTTAATTAATCTTAATTATGCTTATAATTATGAGCTTCATATGATTTTGAATGATAATTATATGATTATATGTGTTTTTAAATTTCTATGTGTTCACCGTAGGAAAATCTATTTGATTTCCTGTTATAAAATTTAAATTGAAGGTCGTAGAGGCGACTGAAACTGAAATTGACAGTATTATTGCAATTAACATAATTTTTAGAGCCTATGGTGAAATTTAATTGAAAACTGATTTGGATCAAAATAATTAGATTAAATTGATTAAATTAAGTACAATTGATTAACTCTAAACAAATATGATTAGTTAAACTAATCACCACTATATACGTGTATAGTTAGTGCTTAGGCTCAAGAACCTTAAGCTCATTTTCACCTCTTGGCTGAGTTCATACACTCTAAGGAGAGAACTCAACACTTAGAGAGAGAGAGAGAGAGAGAGAGAGAGAAGAATTGTGAAGAAATTGAGGAGATTTGAAGAATTGGACTAGGACACACTTCGATTTAAGCCTTAGATATGATTTTCAACTTTGATTCTGTTGGACAATCTTCACTGTATTTAAAAAGATTAAATTCTGTTGTGTACAAAACAACAACAAGAATATAAAGAATAAAGAAAAGGAGAGAATTTGTTTGATTACAAAAATCAAACTCAAAATAAAAATAAATAAATAAAACCACAGATTTTATTTTGTTACAAAAACAAAATAAAATCTGATTAAATAAACAAATAAAAACAGAATAAAATTAAACAACTTACTTGGTTAATTTATTTGAATAACTTTTCTGATCAAGTCCAGTGTTTAACACTGTGTCCTTAAGACAGATTCGTCCTCTCCACGGTGCTTTCAGAATTTGGACGTCTATCTCCCAGGATGAAATGATCTTACCACAAACAATAGCAGCACTACAAATTGTTTGCCTTACGAACACACTAAGTGTTTACACTCTTTCTTTCAGAAATAAAATGCAGCAAAATGCAGAGATTTAAAGCAGAGGATGGAGTACGAAAATTGGAGTGAAATCCAAATGGGAGGCTAGTCTATTTATAGATGTAAAGGTGACTCTTGGTTTTGAATTGAACAGGTATGAAACCTGTTAGTTTCAAATTTAAACAGATTTGAATCTGTTGGGTTAATCAATCAAACAGATAAAAAACGGGAAGGGCTCTGTTTGGATGAGCAATAAATCCAAACCAGTTTAATTCTGTTTGAAAACGGGAAGGGCCCTGTTTGGATGTACAGAAAATCCAAATCAGTTTAATTTGAATTCTGGATTTTATTTTACCAAAAAATAAAATTAAATTCAAATGTTTTTGGCCCAAAAAGATTAGAAGCCCAACCACACACCACGCACTCGCGCCCAAGCTCAGGCCCAGCCCAGCCCGCCCGACCGGACGGCGGCGCGCGCGCGTGTGTGGTGATTTTTGGATCCAATGGGTCTAGCCCATTTTGCCCATAACCTCTCCCTCTAAAACACTTGGGTACCCCTTGGGGCACACTCCAAGTATCTCACCCTAAGCCTTATAAACCCTTTCAAAACTTCCCACCAAATCAATGTGGGACAAGCCAATTTACAACCTTAAAGAATTTCCACCAAAACTCCATTTCCATGGAGCACACTTTGGCTTCAATTTTCCATTCACTCGGTAATGGTTTTGAGCAACCAAATATATCACGTGAATCACAACGCGGCATAGAACGCGTTACCACTTTGACCCGAGTAAATCGACGCTCGGGGCCCACCTAAAAAATAGACCAAACTTGAGAAAAAATTATGGTTTTACCCAGAATTTTTCTACCATTTCCAACAGATTCTTGTAATTAAGACATGTAGAGGTTGAATTCATCTAATTCTTGATTTTATTTACATGTAATTTTCCAATGAGAGCATGAATTACTTTGAATTGAAAGAATTAAGTTGAATTATGTACATGCATGCATGAATCACCAAGTTCAGCTTGAATTTCATGGAATTATCTACATGCATGAAGCTACATTTGACATTTTTGGAGATGTTTTATAGTCTTACCACTTTTCATCACATGCATGAGAGTTTTGAAAAGATTTGAAAAGAAAATAGTGCAATTCATATCATACATGGTTTCAACCTCATGATTTAAGCTTGAATTTGGGACAATAATTCATGATTTTGAGTAATTGGTTTCAAATTGAGAGTGTTTTCATGTTACACAATGTTTTACCACGTTGTTGGCATCAACTTGCAAGCTTTGAGCCTTTGAAATCCAGTTTTGAGCTTCAAACAGAGTTCTGGAAAACCCAGAATTCGACTTGTCCGCTCGAACGAGGAAAGCGTCGCTCGAGCGTGAAAGTCGAGCTCCCAGAAGTTTTGCAGAAATTTGCACAGTGGCTCGAGCGGCAAACTCTGCGCTCGAGCGAACCCTGTTTTGCAAGACTTCCTGCTCGAGTGTCAGATATCTCGCTTGAGCGTGAACCAATACTATTACAGAGTTTTGCAGTCCGCTCGAGCGACCAAAGCTACGCTCTAGTGGAGAGCCCTGTTTCAGAAATTTTGAAAAGTTATTTTATGATTCGTTTTTCATTCTCTTTTATTTCTAAGCACTCTTAGGCATGCATTGGACATTCTAAATGAATTAAAGGACACAGAAAAAACCTAAGAGCATTAAACAAATTAAAGAATGGATTGAATTGTATTATGACCCAATGTGTTATGAGTTATATAGGGTCAAGTGCAAGGACGAATTAAGCACGGGAACACAGTGAGTAATACTTTAGTAAAGGCATGTTCGTATATGCTATTTTTGTTTAATACCACTCATGTGTAAGTGTTCTGGATTTATGAATTCGAATTATGGATGAGTATTCTCCTCGTCTGATTGTGTAAGACTATAACGCAATTGATAAGTATGAAATCACCTGAATGGACCAAAGGTCGTTTTGAACAAATAAGAAATGGGCCTAAGGCCGTTTTGTATAATTTTTGAATGGGCCAGAGGCCGTTCCGAATAAGGGAATGATTGGACCTGAGGTTGTTTTGAATTGAATGCAGAAATGAATGTGAACATGATCATGGATCATGAGTATGCATAAATGCGAAAATGGATTAGTTGGACCCAAGGTCGTTTTGTGTGTAAATTTGATCCAAGGTTGCTTTACATATGATGGACCTAAGGACGTTTCACATATATTGGACCGAAGGTTGTTTTGCCTATGAATTGGACCCAAGGTCGTTTTGCATGTAATGGCCAAGAGTCGTTTTGCAAGTATGAGTTGGACTCGAGGTCGTTTAATAAATGAATATGGATGAGACATGATATGTTGGACCTAAGGTCGTTTTGCGTTGGTATTGATCGACAAGTTTGGGTTATAAGCTATGAATTAAACAAATCTCATTCATGAACTCCTTTACTTTGGTATTATTCACTGGGCGTTAGCTCACTCTTTATTTATATGTATGTAGGTGAGTAGCGGGATGTCCAGCCTCAACCCCAGTGAGCCATGAGAAATCGTGTTTTGAGGAGTCAACGAAGGTCGCCTCACGCCAGAGGCTTACTTTTGTTTTTGTTCTCTTTTGGTCTTGTATGACCAACCTTGTGTGTAACCTTGGATTGTGGTGTTGATACCGTTTTGAATGATCCTGGATGTACGTGGTACATACATAATGTAAATATTGCATGGTGTGGATTATTATATGTATGTGAGAAATTTTTTGATTAAACCATGTATGCATAGCTCGTTGGACAATTTTTGCAAGTATTGCTTCCGCAGTTTGGCCCCCTATTTTTAAGTATGCTTTGATTTCTGACTGAGGATGTAGGTAATCTTATGATTACTGGCCGGTTATGACTCTAATCTAGAGGGACAGGTTTGGGTCATGACACACGTGGTACCTCATTCGCGTATATTTTCGGTCTTTCACTTTGGACACTAAGGCCAACATAAATAATACCATCTACACCCCCTATCCGAACTTACCAAATGTATTTACCCCTAAAACATTTTGAGATTTTCAATTATTTTCTCAAATAATAAATTAATTCCCAAGGCATAGCCATAATAAATGATATTCAAAGTTATGCAAAATGAATGAAATGAGATGCAATTATAAAATTTTATCGTTACATTCTACAATTCTTAACATTAGCTCAAATCATAGCCAAAAATCCATATCCATGTGATATATGATATCATTTCATATTCACAATCAATATTCACTTTCATTTTATAATCTAAATATATACAAATCATGCAATCATATAAATTTCTCAATACAAAGTTTGTCTATCCCATGATATCTCAATCCAACAATAACAAAAGAAATTTCATTATTCTTTTTGTGTGGGTGATTTTTCGACCACACTGCCCGCTTAGTAACCAGCTGGAGAGCACTGGCAGAATAGATGGCACCTGACTGACCTGCAACAGAAATATAAGAATCCCGCGGTGGTTTCGACCACCCGGGGGCACTCCGACGATCAAGTCAGTATATCTCTCAAAGATAAATCAAGTACTAAACTCACAAGCTTGAGTATCAAAAGCATACCTTAGACCCATGGGGGTTCCTCTCTTTTATAGCCAATATAATCCTAGTCCCAAAAGGAGCCTGGCCCTAATGGACTTAGGATTATTGCTAATCTAGGACTCCCAGTAGGATTAGGATAAACTCTCTAAGAGTCTTATCTTTACCCAAACTGAAGTCTTCTCCCAATCTAGGACTCTTGTCCATATCCAAGTTGAGTTCTCTCTTCATTCTAGGACTCTTATCCCTTATCCGCTTATCTCGGATTCCGATATCTTCGGAGGCAACCTCGGCCTAGCCGAGATGACCTCGGCACAACGACCAAGACACGTGGCACCTCAGTTGACACGTCGGCGTCACCTTGCCACGTGTTGGTACTCAGAAAATATATCCCCACAAAGTTTGTCTATCCCATGATATCTCAATCCAACAATAACAAAAGAAATTTCATTATTCTTTTATAGGAAATTTCCATTAATTTCATAATTATTTCACAAAAATCTAATTTTTCATAATTTCTCCCAAATCTAGGATTTGAGCAAAAGATGATTTTTCCTTCATTTTCAAGACATTTTCCTCTATGGGCTCCCAAGAGGTTCACAAGCATAAAACCATTTTTATTTGAACTTTATCATGATAAAATTCATTTTTCAACATTTTCAAACTTTCACATTTCAAATCTCAAACCCTTTACACAAAATCTTAGCAAAGATAAAAATTAAAAAATTAAAAAAAATATGCTAAAACCATATATATAACTCAAAAAAACTCCTTACTTCAAGTTTTAGGAAGAAATGATGAGAAAAACTGTCATGACCCAAACCCAGTACCCAAAGGCTCGGCGTCGCAACAAGATGAAAATAAAATAATTCAAATAATTTTATCGCAAGCAGATAAATTAAATTAATTAAAATAAAATAATTGGGTACCAAATGTTTATTAAAAAGAAACAAACATAGTCATTTGGCCTTTTATTTTATTCCAGATGTCCAATTAGAAATGTAGACAGTACAAAAAAAAAAAGGAAAAAAAGAAGAAGAAAATACTGTGGTTTATCTCCCATCTTGATCCTGCTAAGTCTCGTCACCTGAAAGGGGTAACAGCTATAAGCACACGACATAGTAAGAAATATTATACTGTGAGTATAGAGGCACAAAATAGCCATGGATAGTTATTTAAGTTAAAACATTAACATAATTTAAGTTGCATAAATAAATTATTTAAATGGCAGAAACTATGTAAATGACTATAACTTCGGTACAGAACAGAACAGAATAGGGGTCACTAGAGTGACAATCAGAATAGGGGTCAATGGATCTATGACAAACAGATGACCACAAAGTGGCCAAACAGAGGCCAATGGTTTTTTTAAATCCCCCAAGGCATGGGACTCCCGTGGTGGTACTTACAGAAAATAATTGTTTACAAGATTATTGTCAAATTATTTTTAAAATTTAAACAAATATATCCATAGGTTTCAATTTAAGTAAATGGAGTTCAGAAAATAATTCATGTAATTGAAACATTAACATAACCATAAAACATAAATTATATAAAATAAATTATGGTAACTCAAAAAATACGTAAAATATGTTATAGTGACTCAAGGTATAATATAACTCACCTTGAAATTGACCCTTAGCCTTTATTTTTCCTACTACAAACTCCTAGCTACTATCAATCTGATCGATCTACTTCCTTTCTTTTCGAAACTCCCGTTATAAACTTTAATTCCTTGCTTTGCTTACACTAGCACTTCACTATTTATAGCCCTAATTTCTTGCATACCACTCAAGGTTCTTGCATACCACTCAAGGTTGCAAGCCTATCTGTTGACACATTTTTCTCACGTTTCTATTGAGAGTGATGCCACCTGTCCTACCCCTCGACTCTTACCTCATGAGTCACCTAAGTTAATTATATTTGGCTTTATATAATTCTATGGGTTATCACTCTCTTTGGTAATTCATAATGATCCCTAAAATTACGTATGCTTATAAGTTAGGTTCACGTCTAAAAACCTCACTACTAAATTATAAAACATCACTTACCACTTTTCAAAATATTTAATATTCAAAATGCGGTGTCCCACAATCTATTTCCTTAACAATTTAATCGATTCATTCCCAATTTCCTAAACTATGCATTTATTTATTTATTTATTTTATTATTATTATTATTATTATTATTATTATTATTATTATTATTATTATTTATTTATTTATTTATTATTAATATAATCACGGTAAAAATTCGGGTGCCACAAAAACTTCAAAATCGATAGTGTTAAAATCCGATTTCCACCGCATACAACATAGCCCTTGACGAGTTCTCCAATATTAATGAAGGCACTAAGGTAAAAATCCTAATGAATTAAGAAAAATCAACGAATTAATGAGGTTGGTCGGTGTTTTCTAGAGAGAGATGAGAGAAAAGAGAGAAAATGAAATTGAGAGAAAAAGTGAAATGAAAAATGAAGGAGAAGAGTGTAAGGACGCAACTTTTAAGTGATTGAACACATTTTTCGAAACTGACTGCGGACAGACTGCTCGAGCGATGGATTCAAATTCTTAGAATCTCTCTCCTCTGTAAACAGATTGCTCGAGCAGTAGAACCTTCGCTCGAGCAGTGAAAGCATACCCTCAGTATTTCAGACTTCAGAACAAAGTTTTGAATAATGTTACCACCCGAGCGACAAAAATACCGCTCAAGCATATTCAAAATGAGACAAAACAGCTTAAAGCATTCTCACTATTCCTGGATTCACTCCAACACCCAAAGAAGCAAAATAACATCTTGGAACACACATGTATATGAACAACTATAAAGAAAAGAATAGGCAATAACACGAGACTCAAAGTGCTCAACGGTGACAAGAACAATTAAAAGAGACAGAAATTACAAATTAATATACTCAGATTACTTTAAAATGACTCGGGACATCACATCCATAGAAATAGTGCATCAAATAGGTCAAAGATAAGGAACAAATGATGGGTTTTACCCCGTGTCGGTGTAATACTCCGAAAATATAACGATAGCTCATGACGTGTAACCAAATAAGGTAGTGCATTTCCAAAATGAATATCTTTTCCATTCATATATGATTTGAATTATACAAAAGATAACATATGCATTTACACATTCACAAGCTCTAAACCTGAATCTGTAGCATGTGCTACAACAAAAGATACAATATGAAAGTAAAACAGATAATAAATGCCCTAAAGGCTTACTACTTTTCAAGACAATGCTTAATTACAATAAAAGTGAATTTAAATTCAATACAGTTAAAGGCCTTGGCCTGTACAAAACATAGACAACAATCAAACAAAATGAAACTTTTGCTCCAAGTCTTCTCAAGCTATTGCCTTGGTGGAGGCATTTCATTAGTACCTGAAAATATTTTTCCCATATAGGGTAAGCCAAAACCCAGTAAAAATAATCCAACATAGTATATGAATCTTAACAAAGATATAAGATGCAATGCTTGTGCCAAAATATTTTATATCTTTTCCAAAACCATGAAATGCCAGGTTAATATCAGAATTCATAAATCACTCACTTTACAATAGAAAATAGGGCAGTGAATCATACTTTGGGAATCTCGAAACAATTTCAACATTTCAAGGAAATTTCGTTTGTGGGAAACTGTAAACCGGCACCGATGTAAACGTAGGCTCTACAAGGAATACTATTACCATTTTATGAAAATTTCGTCTACGGGATCGGTATCCATGTATACGTGCGGTTTTTAAGACTTTCACCATGACACTCAGGCCAACTTATTTCAACGAGACAACACATACTTCTCAGATTTATCAATTTTTTTACAAACAATAAATATTTCCAATGTATAAATATGAAATAATGCTCGATGCAAATGGATGAGACAATAGTTTCAATTCTCCTAATTCTCGTGTCATTTTCACAACAATCATAACTATCCTCCACCGATAGCTCAAAACAGATATTCCTAAATAGATAAACAATTTTCAATAAAGATAAACTTTCCAAATTTCAAGATGTGAGTGATAATACATATCCAACTCCACTGTCCTCATCAATACCAACCCAATTCCACATTTCCAACATCAATTTTATTTATCCTTTCAAAATCAACATTTGATATATTTAGGGTAAAATCCCAATTTCTTTAAACCAATTTCAAGGGTAAAAATTCACTAATTCATCATAACTCAACGATAAATACATTCTCTTAATCATTTCTAATAAAGCATTTGAAAACCCCTATGTTGAAATCAAGTCAAACCTTAGGTTTGTCCAAAATTCCTCTAAATCACAATGTTGTTTTAAAAAGACAAAAATCTAAGTTAAAAATCATTAAAAAAATGCGGAGAATCCCTACCTCAAGATTAGAAGATGAGGGAAAGTGTGAAAGAACTTCAACAACGCCCAAATCCAACTTCGTTCAAATCAAAAGGAAGCCCACGACGTGCTTTACCTTTTTAACAAAGGGACACAGGTGAAGAACTCGATGGATCTAGGTGTATTTATAGAGAAAAGTAGAGTTTTAGAGAAAGAGTGTGTGCGTGTAGATCTAGGGTTTTTAGAATGTAAAGAGAAAGAGAGAGAGACATGGAAAAGTGATCTAAAAAGTGACTTTTACAAACTGATATACGCGTAGACCGCTCGAACGCAAGAAGTGTCGCTCGAGCTAACAAACACAATAAGTATGACCGCTCGAGCGTAATAAGTGACCGTTCGAGCGAAGAATACAAACTCCTATAAGTTTAACAGACAGACAACCATCGCTCGAGCTCAAGAAGGACCGTTCGAGCCAACATCGCTTGAGCGCAATAATGACCGCTTGAGCGAAGAATATATACCAATTCCTACTAGTTTTGCATGCCTGAAAAAGTACTGAGAGTTCTCATAGACCGCTCGAGCGCAAGAAGTGCCACTTGAGCGAAGAAGCAAAATTCTAGGCAACAATAGTTTGAAAAACAAGCTACTAACCTGTTCTAAACACAACCAACACATTCTAATAGCCAAACTCAAAGAGGAATAAGAGAAACAAGACATGAACAACTATATAAGATAATGAAACTTGGATAAAAAAATATCAAATGGGTCGGGTCTAAACCAGAATCGCTATAGTCGGATTTACATATGGAATTCATTCTTTGTGTCTTGTTTGTGATCCATTCTGTCTATTATTTCTGTGTTTGTAGCTATAAATTAAAGGTGGTTTGGGAACACAATAAATAAGGTATTTGTTGATTTATTTCAGTAACATTATCTATTGACTTTGTCTTTTCATAATAAAAAAAATTAAAAAATATAAAAGATTCCAAATATTGTATTTTTAATTATTATTTTAATCTCGTCATGATAAAAATCTTGAGAATATATTACATTAATTTCTCTTTAAATTTAAAGAAAATACTTGTAATTTCATAGTTTTGGCACAATTATAATCACTCATCTTTTAATAAGATAAAGATATTAGAACTAATAAAAATAGTGTGAAAATGTAAAGATAAATAATATATATATATATATATTTTGACAATAATATTTTAGGTAAACTACCAATAGATTCTAATAGTTTGACTTAATTCCCTTCAAATCTATTGAAAATAAGTTCTAATAAAATCGTTATTAAAAATAATTTTTTGTGATATTTTTTGCATGTGTTGCTAAAAATTGACAATTTATGACTTTTTTGTCATGATTTTTATAAATTATCGCTAAAACTTATAATTAGTGACGATTTTTTCAAATTGTCGTTGAATGTTGAAAATGAGTGACTTTTTTTGTGACGATTTTTTTTATTTTTAAATTGACGTTAAAATTTATAATTAGTGACATTTTGTGTGATAAAGTTTTCAAATTGTTGCTGAAAATTAACAATTAGTGATGTTTTTTAATAGTGTTTTTTGAAAAATACAGTTAATTATCATTACCACTATTGGATAAGAAGTCTACCTATTAAAACCTATACGTAAGTCTCCTAATATTTTTCTATCGATATGACCAACGAATTATTAATAAAAAATGGCCTAAGTGTTACTTTAAGCAGTTTAATATAATTATGTTAAAATTTATTATATTTTCTTCAAATATTGAGAGAAATTCCTGTAATTTATCCAAATCATAAATTCTATTTTAAAATTTGTATCTAAACTAAAAGGTCACAAAGCAGTGCATACGCCTCTAGTTTATAATACAATGGGTTGATTTGGGAAGTGGGTTGATTTTTTGATTTTTTGATTTTTTTAATTTTTTTTTTGTGAGAGAAGAGTGTAATGATTATGGGTTAGAAGTGATGTTTTGTTTTTTGTAGTTAAAATAGTCTATTTTGTCTTTTATAACTAAAATAGTCAAAAAAAAAACTCAACCTAACTATTCCCAAACGGAGCCAATAATTTCAAGAAAGTGGGGATGCTATGGAATAATTTTTTAATACAGTAAAAGTCCAATCTAGGAAACTAGTTGTTAAATTGACAGCTCAAAAAAAAAATTTAAAATCCATTTTCAAGTAAAGAAACATTATCCTCAAAATTCAAGCTATGATGGTGCTGCCACTTGTAAGTTGTATCACAAAAAATAAAAATAAAAATAATAAGAGAAAATTGGTGGGGGATACTATGAAATAATTTTTTAATACAATAAAAGTCCAATCCACGAAACTAGTTGTTAAATTGATAACTCAAAAAAAATTTAAAAAATCCATTTCAAGTATAAAACATTATCCTCAAAATTCAAGCTATGATGGTGCAGTCACTTGCAAGTTGTACCACCAAAAATAAAAATAATAAGAGAAAATTATTGAAAAGTTTAAGTTAAGGAGGTATAAGGTATTAGATTCAATACATATTTTTTGTTGGTGAAAGGTTTACTATATGTGAAATAGTTTAGTGAGAAATTCTTATTAGTTTTGGAAGACATTTTGTTTTTAATTTTATCCCTTAATTTATCTGTCAACGTTCGTTGATTATATGTTCAAATTTTTTTCTATCTATTTAATATCTTTTCCTATATGTTCAATTCTTTTCCTTTATTTGTTTAAATATCTATCCAAATTTTATCATATGTTCAATTTTTATTTGTTTAATTTTTTTATCTATTTAAATTTTAAACATATTTTATTAGCTATTCAAATCTTTCTTCTCTCTCTATCTCTTTCATCATTTTTTATCTATTTATCTGTCTCTCTCTATCTGTCAAAATTTTAATTCATTTACTCTTATTTGTTAAAATATTTGTGTCATTTTTTTATCTGTTGCAATCATCATTATCATCATCATCATCATCAACAACAACAACAACAACAACAACAACAACTAAAAATAGATAATCAAAAACCAGATATAAAAATCCAAAATTCCTATCTGTTAAAAATCCAACAGACATGATTTTTACTATCTGTTAAAAATCCCACAGATCTGTGTTGGATCTACTACCATTCTCTTTCCAATTTCTTTATTTGATCTCATTCAAAAATTACTGAATCAATACACCATAGAGATGGAACCTAGAAAAACACCACTTTTTCATTTTGCAGACTCTCATTTTTTAGATCACGTCTCTACTATCAACAAAAACCCACTTTGATCATTTTCTCTGTTACTGATCGATTTCTCTATTTCTTTCAATCTTTCAATCATGGAGTTTTATCATAGATAATAATAATAAAAAATTATATATGTACATATACATATACATAGAGAGAGAGAACCTAGAAAAGAGGGATCTCGATCTCGAAAAGAGGCCAAGGCATCATCCCGATCGAAGGGACGCGAAAAGTGTCACGACCCAAACCCGCCCCTATGGGTTTAGCACCGTAACCGGCCAGTAATCCGAGATTACCGAAGGCCTGCTTAACAGTAAAACATTAATATAGAGTACAGGGGCTGGCGGAAGCCAAAATAATAATTAAAAGATGTCCAATAAGCTGTGACAGTCTGTATGCAAAAAGACTTTTCATAACATATTTACATTCAGAACAAAAATAGTATATACATACATCATTTACAGGCATTCAGGTTTGGGACCAAATCCCCACCATAACAGTACAGTACAAATATCATTAAGTCTATACATAACAGAGACAGATAGGGTGAATCTGAGACATCCCAAAAACAGCCTTAGCTTGAACAGATCTGGAATCTCGAAGTGAGGCACAAAGGTTGGCTTGACAAAACAAGGGCTTAGCTTGACGCTTCTAGCAACGGTCCGGTGCCTGAACACCTACATATATATGTGAGCAGTGAGCTAAAACCCAGTGAATAACATATGTGTAAAGAGGTTAAGAATGAATGTCCTTTTAGTATTGAAAACATTCAATTATCAGTATATCAGTCATTCAGTTTGTGGCTCATATTTCATGCCATAATAGTCATTCAGAAACTATAATAGTCATATGTGGTACATCCAATAGCAAAACAGTACAGTAGGTCTTAACAAACTGAACAGTCAGTTGATGGCCATCATATCAGTAAACAGTAGTGGTTCCAAACATGAGAACCGATAGAGAGCTCTATGACAATAGCAGTATAGTACAGTAACAGTAAGTTGCTATGGATGCCACGAATACAGTTCACAAATAGGACAAACATTCATTCAGTAAGAAATATCATTTCAGAAAGTAGTACAGTTGTTCATTCAGAAAATATTCATGATTGAACATATCTTTACAACATTGTTACTCACAGAGCACTGGGCTATAAGCAACTAGAGCGTCCTCGGATGCCAACCCTACACAGTTATAGAACGAACACACACTAAGCTACACAATTGGGAAATAATAACTTAATCCCTAATTTGCCTCGGTGTGGTTCTACATCAATATCCTCATTAAGATGCCTTAAACTAGGCCTAAGAATACCTAGGATGGAATGAGGATGCAAAGATGCATTTAAAAACACTTATCAAAATTTTGCTGAAACAGGGTCCTACTCGAGCGTGGGTTTCCCCGCTCGAGCGGACATGCAGACAAAATAACCCCGCTCGAGCGTGACTTACTTCGCTCGAGCGGACTGCAAAAGTACTGGATGGGTGAAATTCACGCTCGATGGGCGCTCAACCTCCGCTCGAGCGTGAGACACAAGCCCTCACTTGAGCACGCATTCCTCCGCTCGAGCAGACTGTAAACACATGCAAAGTACTGGATACACACATTTCCCGCTCGAGCGTCACTTTTCCCGCTCGAGCGAACTGCATGAACTCAGTGTGTACGCTCGAGCGTGGAGTTTCCCGCTCAAACGTGAGTCCAAAATCTAGAATTTTCAGATTCGAACCTCAAGCTTAAAACTCAACTTTAAAGCATCAAATTCGATCCTTTTGGGCTAATTTTCTGGAAAACACTTGTAAACTCATAATATGACATGTTTCAAAGATCAATTTGACAAATCAAAGCCCAAAGGTAGTTCAATTAAACACAATTTCAAAGAAGTTTTCATGAACATGAAAAACATATGGCATGCATGAATTCTAGTGAATTCTAATGCCTCAAAACATGATCAAAAGCAAGATTAAACTCAAAACCATGATGAACTCATGGACTAGAACAAGAATGTAAACTTGCATGCAAGATTTCATGAAAATCAACTTCAAAATGCAAGAATATGCACATGCATGCATGATTCAAGCTTCAATTCAACAATTTAAGACCAATTTATGACCTTAGGCTCCAATCTACCATGAACCATGCAAGAACTAACTTGAATTCACAAACAAGAAGGTAAATGTCCTACCTTAGGTCTCCAATTTCAAATGTAGAAGCTCAACATGTAAGGAATCCTTCAATCTCCTAAGCCTCCAAGCCAATTTGTCTAGATGAAATCAATTTCTCCTATCTCTCTCTCTCTCTAGTCGGTTTAGGCTCAAGAAATGGCTGAACAAAGTGCTAGAAATAAAGCTCAAATGTGTTTTATGAAGTGGGCCACTAAGTGGCAAAATGGTAATTAAGGCCAACTATTATAACTTAGCTTATTTAATCCAATTTAGTCATACCAAATCACATTTCAATTAAATATACTATAAAATCACATAAATTCTAACTAGCATAAAACATTACTCAATTTCAGATTCGGCTGCCGATAAGGCCTTCAATTTGCAGTTTAAACATAATACACGAACAGATAATTTAGCAGTTAAACAGATTAGACATGCATTTAAACTAATACACTCAATTAATCAGTCAGTTAACATGCTTAATCATAGATTAGCACTAATCAGTGGTGAGGGTTGTCACAGAAAGAAATCTTCACAAGCCTTGGTCGAGAAGGAAGCGACGCGAATGAAGAGCCCTCGGCAGATAAAGAGCTCTTACATATAAGATTTGAAGATCCAACAGATCTGAAGACTCGATCGAGATGACAGTTTTGGAAATCGATTGTTACCGTGCATTGTTGGGTTCAGATATTTGATAGTTCGTCATTTCTGTCACGATGATGGTTCGGAGCATACATTTGGACGCTGACGGATATGGCGGTGGTTTTCAGTGGCGGAGAGAGCAAAGAGGCTATGCGGCAGTCACAGTGACGTCGGAGGAAGTGACGGTGTGGTAGGCGCAGGAAGAGGAGGCGATGGCGTAGGAGGCATTAGAAGAGGAAATAAAGAGAGAGAGAGAGAGAGATAGAGAAGACCGGTAAGATTTTGGACTGCTTGACCAAATAAAGGAATATATATAAAGGGATATTTTAGTCATTTTATTTAAGTTTGTCTTTTTGGACCAAATATTTTAGTGTGCAGACTACTCGACCAAATAAATTTAAAATATAGATTGAGAGAGAGAGAAGACCGGTAAGACTTTAGTGAGTCTGTGTACATGATATATATTTAAAGGGATATTTTAGTCATTTTATCTAAATTTGTCTTTTTGAATAAAGTATTTTAGTGCGTGAACTGTTTGACCAAACAAATTTAAATTTGGATTTTTTCAACCAAGCGCCCAAATAATAATAGCAAATAAAAGTCAAAGAATTTTTTGTCTTACAAACTTCTATTTTAATTCTCATTGAAAAGTTACATATATATTGTTGATGAAATTATTGTCAATGATTTTGATTAAACAATAATATCACTATATCTCTAATCTAAAATAGACATCTATTATTTGTTAAAAATTTAGGAATAGGTTTTTCTCAGTTGTCACCACCAATCATTCTCTATTTATCAATTTTCAAATAATTTAACAAAAAAAAAAGGGAGCTTTTTTAGTAAATCCACTCTCTAAGAGTTCTATTCCATTAGACCCATAGTGTTTTGTAATATTCCATTAGGTCCTATTTCATACTAAAAGACCGAAAGACCCTCAAACAAACGCGCACCTATCTTTGAATCAAATAGTCATCTCTCTCTTCCCCTCTCTTCTTGCAGAAAATCATGTATAGTATCTCCACTATTCCAAAAATTCAAAACCGAATTCCATATCGTCTCAACGCCCAGAAGACTCTCCTTACTGCATCGTCACATCGTCTTCTTTGTCATCCCTACGCCATCAGTAGCCTAAATCATGGAAATCACCATTGTTGAACATCTGTAAGTTCTATCTTCGTCAAAATAACCATCGACGACCATTTGTGACAACGCAACCATCGAAATGGGCAAAAAACATAAGTAATCTAATCATTCTTGTATGCAAACCCTAAATCTCTTCTTCAACAAGCAACATTGTGAACTTTCACCAGTATCCTCTGTTTCTATTCATACAATATATGAAACTTCATATTCTTATTGTTCATGTCCTAATCGTTAATTTGAACCCTCAATCCCTATCTCCAATTTTATGGGTTTTTTTCACCCAAAAACATTACAGTTGCCATTATGTTGTGTTTAAATCTGTGAACATTCAAATAGATTGAAAGATGTTGGGCCAATCAAATTATTTCAGATTTTATTGTTCACTACAACAAAAAAGGTCTATGGTGACGAAAACGCGTGACGAAAAAATATTTGGTCTCCAAACATGCACGTTTTAGTGATGAAAATAAGATTTTGCCTCCAATTATATTATTTTTAGAGACGAAAACCAAATTTCGTCACCAAATGCTTAAAATCAAATAAAACAATAGGTGACGAAAATTTTATTCGTCTCTAAATTTTATTTTTCGTCACAAAACAATTTCCCGCCCTTGGAAAATTTGGTGGAAGATTTGGCGCCATTTTGGAGACGAAATTTGTCGTCACCATTGTAAAAAATTTTAGAGAGGAAAACCAAATTTCGTCACCAAATGCTTAAAATCAATAAAAAATACAAGAAATCTGGGCTATTGTGACAAAATTTGGTGACGAAATTTTTTTTGTCTTAAAATTTAACCCAAAGATGACGAAATATTAATTTTGTCGTTTGTTTTAATTTTTCTCAAAAGTATAGGAGACAAAAACAAAATTTTGTGTGCAAAAATGAGGCGCCAATTTCATTTGCATTGGCGCAAATTATTTTAGCTCATTGGAGATAAACATTTTTGTCACAAAATATAATTTTTTTTGTGACGAACGTAATTCGTCGCCAATAAATTCCATACCTATTAAATGATGTCGTTGCATATTTCCATTTATTAGGCGACAAATATATTTTTGTCTGCGAAGGATAAGTTATGGAAGACGAAAATATTTCGCCACCAATAAACACTCCATCGTGCAGACAATGTCATTTCATCTTTATATTAAATAGGCGACAAATATATTTTTGTTTCAGAAGAATAAGTTGTGGGAGACGAAAATATTTCGTCAGTAATAAATTCTAATTGATTGCTTGGTCTTGGTAAGAAGTCGATGAGTAATGGATGAGGGATTGATGTATCTGCCATTGAGGCAAGGCCTGCTAGCTCGTCCGCTCGGCTGTTTTCCTCCCTGCCAATTTGTTCTATCCTTACCACATCAAACTTCTTGATCTCTGTTCTGACTAACTCTTGGTACTTGGCCATTCTGTCGTCCTTTGCTTCGTATTCGCCAGAAATTTGGTTTACCACTAGCAGAGAGTCACTGTATACCATTAGTTCGGTTGCTTTCATGAAGTGTGCTGACTTGAGTCCTGCGAGAAGCGCCTCATACTCCGCTTCATTGTTGGATGCTGGGAAGCCAAGGTTGATTGCTTGCTCTATAACCAGGCTGTCTGGAGAGATGAGGACTATGTCAAGCCCTGCACCATGTCGGTTGGATGCTCCATCCACAAAGAGCTTCCACATCTCTCCAACGAATAGTTTCCAGCAAGTGGAAGGATCAGATGATGTTGTGAGGTCAAGAATGGTGTTTTCTTCAAGGTCCATGTTGGCTGTCTGTCCTTTGTCCTCTGTTTGAACTGCTGGTGAGCCTTTGTTTGTCTCTCCCTTGTTGTCCTTAGTATGGTCTGCCTTGGTGCTTGGTTGACTGCCTTCCACTAGGGGTTGCGCTATTCCGGCGTCAACTTCTGTCCCTAGTTTGGTTGTGTCAGTTAGGTCGACTGGGCAGATATGATGACTTCCAGGAGTAAACTCTGAGACGAAGTCTGCCAAGGATTGGGCTTTTATTGCAGTCTTGGGTTGGAACTTGATGTCGAATTGTCCCAACTCTACTGCCCACTTCAAAATGCGCCCACTAAAGTTCACCCTTTCAAACAGAGCTTTTAATGGAAAGGCTGTGAGGACGACTATGGTGTGGGCGTGAAAGTAGTGCGCCAATTTTCTGGATGCCATCATTAATGCTAATGCTAGTTTCTCCAGGGGCAAGTACCTTGTTTCGGCTCCCAACAATGTCTTGCTGACATAAAAGATGGGCAAGTGTTGTATTCCTTCTGCACGAACCAACACTGCGCTGACTGCGTGCTGAGAGACTGCCAGGTACAAAAAGAGTTCTTCTCCAGGTACTGGAGTAACAAGTAGTGGTGGGGAAGACATGTATTCCTTTAAGCTTTCCAGAGCTCGGTCGTATTCTTCATCCCACTCAAACTTGGCCTTTAAAGCTTGGAAGAATGGTCGTAGTCTGTCTGATGACCTACTTATGAACCGGTTGAGCGCAGCTACCATACCGGTGAGATGCTGTACTTCTTTGACTGAGTTTGGTCTCTCCAACTCCTGGATTGCTTTAATCTGAGAGGGGTCTGCTTCTATACCTCGGTTGGTCACCATGAAGCCCAAGAATTTGCCAGATCCAACTCCGAATGCGCATTTGGACGCATTGAGGCGCAACTTGTGTTTCTTCAGGATCTAGAACATCTCGCCCAGATCTTTAAGGTGGTCATTCTTATCCTTGCTTTTGACCACCATGTCATCGATGTAAGCCTCCATTGTTCTGCCTAACAATGGTTCAAACATCTTGGTGACCATCCGTTGGAATGTCGCCCCTGCGTTCTTTAGGCCAAAGGGCATGACCTTGTAGCAATATAACCCCCTTGGTGTTGTGAAGGATGTGACATCTTGGTCTGGTTCATGCATGGCGATCTGGTGGTAGCCTCTGTGTGCATCCAGAAAGCTAAGTCGGTTATGCCCTGCCGTTAGGTCCACCAGTTGATCTATCCTTGGTAGAGGAAAGCTATCTTTTGGGCACGCCTTGTTGACTGTTTTGTAGTCGACGCAGACACGCCATTTACCATTCTTTTTTGGCACTACGACTGTGTTGGAGATCCATCTTGGGTAGTGCACTTCTCTTATTACTCCTGCCTCCAGCAAGTTGCCTACCTCTTCTGCCACTATTTCGGCGTGGTGGAGTGCCGATCTGCGTGTGCGTTGGATGACTGGTCTGGCGGATGAGTGGACATTGAGTTGGTGACTGATGAAGTTTGGGTCAATACCTGGCATGTCGTAGGGTGTCCAGGCAAACACTTCGAGATTAGAGGTCTTGGAAAACAACGATGAGCCAAGCAAGAAGAACTTATCCGGGTTCTTCTCATCTATTTTTACCTCCACCAAGTCCTCCACCGCTTTCTGATCAGCCTCTTTGCCGACGTCCGCGAATAGTTCATTACTCTCTGGTTCTTCCACCGAATGAACGTATCCTTTGGCAGCTCGGCTTCCATTCGCTGTGGCGAAGCATTGTTTTGACATGATCTGATTGCCATAGACTTCTTCAATTATGCCGGTGTCATTGGGGAACCTCATTACCTGGTGGTATGATGACGCTACCGAACGCATGGCATGCAGCCATGTTCTGCCCAAGATGATGTTGTAGGTGGAGGGGACCTTCAATACCCAGAACTCCACTTGTTTCGTTACACTCCCAGCTCTGACTGGAAGAATTATTTTGCCGACAGGCCACTCTGGCATGGAGTTGAATCCAATCAGGGGAGAAACTGCAGGTGCCAAGTCTTTGTCTTGCAGCTTCAGTTGTTTAAATGTGTCGTAGTACATGATCTCACATGAACTACCCTGGTCAATCAGAATCCGCTTGACGTCAAAATCTTTGACTCGGAGAGTGACAACCAGAGCATCATTGTGAGGACAGTATATTCGATCCAGGTCCTTATCTGAAAAAGACATGACGTTTGTTGCCTCTGTTTTCCCCTTCTTGATGGCAGGTTGGGCACTTGATACTTCCCTAAAGTGCTCAGCCTTCTTGATTGATCCTCTGAGCTCGCATACACGCTCAGGTTCAAAGACTCCATGTATTACATTGATGATGCCTTGTGGTGGGGCGTCGATCGGCATCCCATTGGGATGGTTATTATGATCTTGGAGGGCTGGTTGCATCCCTCCTTCAATATATTTGTCCAAGTGGCCTGCTGCCACCAACTCTTCCAAGTGTTGTCTTAACGGTGTGCAATTCTCAGTTCGGTGCCCCTTTTCTTTGTGGAAGGTGCAACGTGATCTGTCGTCGTAATCTTTCTGAGCTTCCCCTAGCTTGGCTGGCCACTTGACGAAAGGCTCATTTTTTATTTCGCTCAGAATCCGATATATTAGCTTTTTGAACATCGTTGTTATGGCAGTGCGGATTCTCAACCATCTTTTGTCTGGGTCTTCTCCGTTATCTCGTCTGCCACGCCCGTTTCTATTCTGCCGATCTACTGCATTGACCTTTGCTGAGGTCTTTTTTTCTGGTACTGCGGTTGCACTAGATTTTGCTTTTGCACGTGCGCCATCCTCTTCTACCCTGATGTGCTGATGCACTCTTTCCATCAAGGCCTCCATGGTGAGGGGTGGCGTCATGGTAATCGAATCCCTTAGTCTGTTCCCTACTGGTAGGCCTCTTTTATATTGCGCAATGGCTAGATTGGTGGGGCAGTCTCCAATCTGGTTGAATGTCTCCCAGTAGCGACCGTTGTAAGATCTGAGGGTCTCTTTTTCACCCATGTTGATGGAGAGTAACTGGTCTATCTCCACCGGTGTTTTAGTATTTGTTCGAAACCTCGTTACGAACGCTTCTGCCAATTGGGCCCAGGAGGCTATGCTGCCCTCTGGGAGCTTTTCGAACCAAGTCAAGCCTAGGTCGCCAAGACTTGACGGGAAGAGTATGCACATTAAGGCCTCGTTTCGCCTGTACACAGCCATGACTTGGCGAAAGTGGCTCAGGTGTGAATACGGGTCCGTCTTCCCTTTATAGGTAGTGAATTTCGGCTGAAGGAAGCTTGATGGTAGGGGCGCGTTTTCGATCGCTGGAACAAACGGCGAAGTCTGTAGTCTTGCCAATGCTTTGTCCGTTGGTTCGTAGGCCGGTTGCGGTATTGGCATTCCAATCTCGACGCTTCCATGCGTCCGAGGAGCCAACCGTTGTAAGGCCGAGACTCGGTGTGGATCCCTTGCCCTGGCATCCTCCTTGCATCGTGCTTTTTCTTCGAGCACGGTTCGTAAGTCGGATGACCTAGGCAGCTCTGTTTGTCTAGATCTGGTTTGGTGTGAGTGCGAGGGCCAATACGTGCTTCCTTCAGTGTATGATCTTTCGGATCTCGTCCTCTCAGACCTGGAGTGACGAGTTCTGGAAGATAAGGAATGAGTGTCGCCTGTCCTGAGGCTTCTGCTCTCTCCTTGGAAGGGTGTAGTATTCCTACTACGATTCTCTGAGTGGCGAGGGGGCGTCTTGTGCTTGCGCCCCTCTCCTGTCGCCACATCTTTAGTCTTCATCTGGCGTTTTAATGCTTCCATGTCCGCCGCCATCTTCCGAATTAGTTCATCTTGCTCCTTCACGCGATCTTCCAGGGCTTGAGGATCAATCCTCCTCCTCTGCCTGTCAGGATTTTGAGAGTGACGAGGGCTGCTATTCCGCCTTCCCCTGCCACTCCTCCTGGAATTATGTTGTTGGGGCTCCAGATCTGCCATAGGAGGGACAGAGGGTAATCCTTCTCGCCTTGCGCCCCCGTCTGGAGTTAGCCCGTCGACGGCGGACTGTGGTAGTTCTTCAATGTGTGCCATTGATTTGAGAAAAAGGAGAAGCTTAGTCAAGAGGTTTTTGTTCTTGTCTGTTCTTCCCACAGACGGCGCCAATTGTACGGGGAGGAAATAATTCTCCTCGTATAATCCTGTTGACCAAGTCCACGCTCCTCCGTACGACGTCGCTTTATCACCTGAAAACACAAGCGTGAGCTAGCCGGCGGGTGTGTGCCGGAAACCTCTCCGATGCCTAAGTCAGTAAGCTTGACAAATAGACAAAGTTTTATGCTCTCAGAAAGAATTGTGTTCAATTACCTCCCCCAAGGTGGTGCTTGTGAGCTTTTATAGGTTTCGAGTGGCATAATCCTAGTAGGACTTGTATTTCTCCATGCAGAGTCCTCCTAGGATTCATACTCCTAAAGATAATGCTTATCCTTTTACACCCTCCCTCACTGCTTAAACCAAGTGGGATGGTTTTCTCCATGGCCGAATCACCATTTGACCGAAGTAACACTGGCTATGCTGAGCCACAGAGAAGACCGAACTATCCTTAGCTCGGTATTCTCCTTCAACTCCTTATCTCGGCTTTCCCCCGTTCAACCATGATGCGTTTAGACCAAGCTTCTGAGTAGCAAGCTCTGGCCGACCTAACCACAATACACCGCGACCGGATTAACCCCGAGACCGGACTAACATCAAGTTACCTCCAGACCGGAGTAGCTTTATACCATCTAGGGCCGAAGCAATTACTCCTCTCCTAAACCGGAGTAACCATACCTCTCCTGGGCCGGAGTAACTATGCTTCTTCTGGACCGGAATATCATTGCGGCCTTTTACTGAGTCCTTCACACTTTGGGCCTCAAAGCCCAATCACGCAGCTCGGCCCAATTCTTCCCAAAAATTACCCTCTCAATTGCCCCTTAATCCCATCTGTGCAATCATGATTGGGATTACCAGTCTACTGGCCGAGCTAGAGTTTATTAAGCCTTTCCGGCCGAGCTAAAAACCCTTTAGCCTCTCCAGCCGAGCGAAAAAACCCTCGAGCTCTCCGACCGAGCTAATTTTACTTCGGGCTTTACTTCGTCCGGTCAAAAACGTCTCTTCAATCACGACTGTAACGCTTCCCTTTCCCTTGCCACGTAGCAGGCTCTGATAGGCCGTGAGCTGTTATCACGCCGCCTTCGTACTTCGAACTTTTTGAACAGTCCCGCCCTTTTTTGCCGCTTTTTTTCTCTTTCCTCTTTCACAAAACATTCTTCTCATTCTTGAACATTCACATTCTTCTCCCCCTTGTTCCTTGAGCACCTGAGTTTTGAGCTTGCTGTGTTCGTGCCTCCATCGCTGCTACTGCCTTCATTTCCAGGCTTCCTTCTTATTCGGGTAAGCAAGCCTATCCTTCTTTCTCTTTGTCTGCTTCATCATTTGTATGGTTTTGTTTTGTATGCTTCTTGCAAATACTTTCTTTCATTTGTTGCCTTTGCTTCTGTATTTTTATGAAAAAACCAGTAGAACTTCATGTGAGTATGAACTATTATGTAGAAAAACTAGTCTTAGATCCAAAATCTCATAACAGCCGAACTAGGATACTGTTTGTCCAATATTGGTAGATCACTTCAGTTAATAGCCGAACTACAACTTGTAGAGACTCAAAGAGTCACCAACGCCTGATTCATTCTAGCCGAAATTAGATCACCGGGTTTCGAACGTATCAAACTAGGAACCTCGATTTTCAACCGAACTAAGCTTTTGGGGCCAAGCCAACTTTCTTAGTTTCTAAACCGAACTCAGAAAGCTGCCCCTAGAGGCTCAACCGAAGTAACTTTATTCACACTACAACCGATTTAGGCCTTGGGGCTAAACCAGCTTTCTTAGTTTTTTAGACCGAACTCAGAAAGCTGCCCCTAGACGTTAAACCGGTCTACCGAGCAACCTGCCCAAACCGAGCTACCAGACCTTTTGATGAACCGAGATAGAACCAGTTTTTTGAGGCCGAAGTAGGGCTCTTATACCTTGCTTTTAAATTGTAGCACGGTCCAATGATCTGTGCTTAACCCCTTTGTTTTCTACTTTGCAGACTTAGGTTGCCTAGGCATTCCTTCTTGTGCTCAACCGAGCTACTTGAGTCCAATCTTCCGACCGGGATAACTTATTAATAATTTATACCACAAATGGGTAAGTATAGGTATCTGGTAGATACCCCAGGTGGCATGGCCGAATTCCGAAGGGATTATGGCATTCCAGATGATGTACACCTTACCCTAGCCAAAAAGGAAACCATTCCGTGGAACAACCAAGGCTTTGTCCCCTTTACTATTTTATCTATTATAGAAACCGGACTAAGGTTCCCTGTCCAGCCTTTAATTTGCGAATTTCTTAGGCAAACCAAACTATGCCCAACCCAGCTATCCACCAATACATACCGGATAATAATGGGTATTGCCGAGCTAAACCGCCAAGCAGGCTTGAACCTCGGTTTAGCCGAAATCTTCCACCAATACTCCATAGGTTCCAAAGATGATGGCTGGGTTTATTACCTTAGGATACGCCGACGTAGAGAAAAGATAATCAAAGATACCCCGGATAAGGATGTTAATGATGACGACTTCTTCTGGGTATCGGGCAATTTTGAAGATCAGCAAGCCCCAATCCCAGGCCGAAGTATAAACTGGAAGAAAGGAGAACCTGGTAGAGTTACTTCGGTTTCATACATGTTTTTCTGTTACTTCGGTTTCAGATTTCACAACCGGTCTGACAGTTTGAATCTTTTTTGCAGACTCAACTCATCTTGCTTCCCATTATAGTTATCCAAATCTGAACACACTTCGAGCCGCACTACGGATTAAAGAAAGAAGTTGGTCAAGGCTTCTAAACTTTGAGCCGACCTATAGATATAGCGGTCGTCGAAAAGCTCGAGTGACCGATTTCCTTCTTGAAGAAGCACCCGAACCGGACCCAACCTTGCCCGAAATACGACTTGTCCCATTAACTGCTGAAGAAGAAATGGCAAAGAAAAGCAGAGTCAGGGCCCTTCTGACCGCAACAACCAGGGCCGAAGTACAACCATCCTTGGAAACGCAGCCTGCCGTTGTGGCCCTCCCTTCTCAACAACCTTCTTCATCTCGCCCTTCCAAACGTGCCCGATCAGCATCGACCGAACAGCAACTTGTCGATGAGGTCGAATCCATCCCCCAAAGTCCTCAACCTGCCCCCCAACCGGAGCAAACTGACCGAGCAGAATCTTCGAAATGGGCTCCGCAGCTGACCTTCAACGACCGAGACATCAAAGCTACTGATTCGGTTGTTGCCGAAAAAGATCATCTATTGGCTTTTAATCTGGCCAAAAGTGTGTGCCTCCCCAAGGACATGGAGCACCACCTCAAGCAATTGAACACCGAAATGAAGTCAATTCGGTCTGCATCCAAGTCCATGATTTTGGTAAGTAACTCTGTCCATTTTTTCTTGTTTGAATTTTCCAACTTTTACTTCGGCTTTAGAGAAGTCTTTGTTTTGTCAGGCCTTACAGAAGAACAACATCACTTACAAGAAAGTCCAAGAACTCCGAAAAGCCACAAGGCAGGCAATGGCTGAAGCCGAAGAAAAAGCGGCCGAGCTAGAAGAAGCCGAAAAGAGAATGGCCGAGCTACAAGTGGAGAACAGCCGTCTTGCCGATCTGGTTAGTTCGGCCGAGGCAGAAAGGCAGAAAGCGGCCATTGCAATGAAAGACAAATATCTACGTGAGCTGGTAAAGCTAGAAAAGAGAAAAGATACCGAAATAAGCCAACTAAAAAAGAGTGTGGAGGGAGCCGAAAAGCAGGGTTACAAGCAGGGCTACAAGAAGGAAGAGGAAGCCTATGTGAAACAGTGCGATGCTGCCAAGGAGTTGTTCTTCAAATGCGGCTGGAGGGCAGCCGTTGAGAAGCTCGGTCTCGATCCACAGACCGAGGTTTTCAACCCTCCATCCTATTTTATACCGAGCTCTCTTGTGGACTACGCCAATACTCTGCAACAAGAGTTTCTGGAAGAGTCAGAATCCGATGACTCCTCTTCTGAAGATACTCCGGTCGATAATGTGGACCAGCCAGTTCGGTCGGTGCCCACTGTGGAAGACCTAACAGTTGATTTTCCTAGTGAAACCGTGGTTCCAGCTGAAGCGACTCTCCCCATTGTGAATGAGCTCCCTCAAGAAACCGGTCTTCAAGTTGGTGGTGATGCAGGTTTTGATGCTGATATTGAAGAACTTTTTTCCTGATTTTGTACTTTTTTTTCTTTGTAGCCGAACTATGCCCCTTTGTAATGACTTTTCTTTGAATGAAAATTTTACGCAACTCTTACTTCGGTTTTGATCTGTATGCTTGTATTTTGTAATGCCTTCAGTTACCCCAACTGTTATTTCGGTTTTGGCTGGTTAAAATATGCTTACTAGCCAACCACTCCTTACCCGATATAATCACTTCGGCTGAGGAGTACAAAGTGTTTTAATCTAGCCAATCCAGTTTAAGCCATACCCTTACTTAGGCGGAAGAGTAACAAGAGTTGGTTTATTCCAGCCAACCACTCTTCGGCCATGCACTTACTTCGGCTGAAGAGCAACAAGTGTTGGTTTATTCCAGCCAACCACTCTTCAGCCTTGCACTTACTTCGGCTGAAGAGTAATAAGTGTTGTTTTATTCCAGCCAACCACTCTTCGGCCATGCACTTACTTCGGCTGAGGAGTAACAAGAGTTGGTTTATTCCAGCCAACTACTCTTTAGCCATGCACTTACTTCGGCTGATGAGTAACAAGTGTTGGTTTATTCTAGCCAACCACTCTTCAGCCATGCACTTACTTCGGCTGAAGAGTAACAGGAGTTGGTTTCTTCCAGCCAACCACTCTTCGGCCTTGCACTTGCTTCGGCTGAAGAGTAACAAGAGTTTGGTTTATTCCAGCCAACCACTCTTCAGCCTTGCACTTACTTCGGCTGAAGAGTAACAGGTGTTGGTTTATTCCAGCCAACCACTTTTCGGCCATGCACTTACTTCGGCTGAAGAGCAACAAGTGTTGGTTTATTCCAGCCAACCACTCTTCAGCCTTGCACTTACTTCGGCTGAAGAGTAATAAGTGTTGGTTTATTCCAGCCAACCACTCTTCAGCCTTGCACTTACTTCGGCTGAAGGGTAACAGGAGTTGGTTTATTCCAGCCAACCACTCTTCAGCCTTGCACTTACTTCGGCTGAAGAGTAACAGGTGTTGGTTTATTCCAGCCAACCACTCTTCGGCCATGCACTTACTTCGGCTGAAGAGCAACAAGTGTTGGTTTATTCCAGCCAACCACTCTTCAGCCTTGCACTTACTTCGGCTGAAGAGCAATAAGTGTTGGTTTATTCTAGCCAATCACTCTTCGGCCATGCACTTACTTCGGCTGAAGAGTAACAAGAGTTGGTTTATTCCAGCCAACCACTCTTCAGCCTTGCACTTACTTCGGCTGAAGAGTAACAAGAGTTGATTTATTCCAGCCAACCATCGAAGTTAGTTTTTCCAGCTAACTTATAGTATTTGGTTATTCCGACCAAATGTCCTGCAGCCTGGATCCTTATCCTGGGCTTAGGAAGGGTGTTGATTTATTCCAGCCAACCTCTAAGTTAGTTTTTCCAGCTAAATTAGAATAAAAATGCTTGCAATGTGCCTAATCTTTACTAAAGCTAACTTTTACAAGGAACAACTTGTGCTAAAAAGAATTTCTCATTTTATTGAAGGAAGAGAAAATTACATATGTTTGAAAAGAAAAAGCTAAAAGTAAAATAACTTGAGATTGGCCGTATTCCATGGCCTAGGGATTGCCTTGCCATCCTTGTCTTCTAGGTGGTATGCCCCTTTGCCTGCTAACCCAACCACCTTATAAGGACCTTCCCAATTTGGGCCTAACTTGCCATCTCCTGGGATCAAGGTGTTTCCCATTACTTTGCGTAGTACCCAATCCCCAATCTTGAATTGTCTTGGATGCACCTTTTTGCTGTATTTTCTGATTAACTCTCGTTGGTATGAGGCGATGTGGATTAGTGCTCTTTCTCTTCTTTCTTCTGCAAGGTCGAGTTCTAAGGCTATGGCTTCTCCATTTAAGTCTGGATCAAAATTTTCGCTTCGAATTGTGGGGAGGCCAACTTCTAGTGGGATCACTGCTTCCATTCCATAGGCTAAGGAGAATGGTGTTTCTCCAGTTGATCGCCGAGGTGTGGTGCGGTAAGCCCATAAAACGTGAGGAAGTTCCTCCGCCCACTTGCCTTTTGCTTTCTCTAGCCTTTTCTTTAGTCCATCCAAGATGACTTTATTTGATGCTTCAGCTTGCCCATTTGCTTGAGGATATGCCGGTGTAGAATTGTAGAACTCTATCTTATACTCTTCACAAAAGCTTTTGAAGATTCTGCCGTCGAATTGAGTACAATTATCTGAGATCAGTGCTTTTGGTATGCCAAACCGAGTGATGATATTCTGCCAAACAAACTTCTTCACATCTTTTTCTTTGATTGATGCCAATGCTTCTGCTTCCACCCACTTTGTGAAGTAGTCTGTTGCTGCGAGAAAGAATTTTCTGCCGCCGGGTGCTGTTGGAAGTGGTCCTACTATGTCCAAGCCCCACATTGCGAAAGGCCATGGGCTAGTTAATGGTAGGAGTTCTCTTGCTGGTTGATGTATTTGGTGCGCGAATTTTTGGCATTTCTCACATCTCTTCACATATTTTTCTGAGTCTGCTTGCATATAGGGCCACCAATAACCTTGCGAAATAGCCCTGTAAGCGAGCGACCTTCCCCCTTGATGGCTTCCACACACCCCTTCGTGTATTTCGAACAAGAATGCTTCTACTTTGCTGGGATGAACACATTTTAGGTAAGGCCCAGAGAATGACTTCTTGTAAAGTGCCAAAGATGGAGATAGCTAAAATCGCTGCGACTTTGCTCTTATTCTGTTGGCTTCTTTTTCCTCTTCTGGTAGGATGCCGTCTTTTAGGAACAGGATGATGGGATCCATCCAAGAAGGGCCTAATTCTGTGCAACATACTTCTTCTGCTTCGGGGTCTTCTATGCTTGGTCTTGGTAAGAAGTTGATGAGTAATGGATGAGGGATTGATGTATCTGCCATTGAGGCAAGGCCTGCTAGTTCGTCCGCTCGGCTGTTTTCCTCCCTGCCAATTTGTTCTATCCTTACTACATCAAATTTCTTGATCTCTGTTCTGACTAACTCTTGGTACTTGGCCATTCTGTCGTCCTTTGCTTCGTATTTGCCAGAAATTTGGTTTACCACCAGCAGAGAGTCACTGTATACCATTAGTTCGGTGGCCTTCATGTAGTATGCCGACTTAAGTCCTGCGAGAAGCGCCTCATACTCCGCTTCATTGTTGGATGCTGGGAAGCCAAGGTTGATTGCTTGCTCTACAACCAGGCCGTCTGGAGAGATGAGGACTATGCCAAGCCCTGCACCATGTCGGTTAGATGCTCCATCGACAAAAAGCTTCCACATCTCTCCAACGAATAGCTTCCAGCAAGTGGAAGGATCAGATGATGTAGTGGGGTCAAGAATGGTGTTTTCTTCAAGGTCCATGTTGGCTGTCTGCCCTTCGTCCTCTGTTTGAACTGCTGGTGAGCCTTTGTTTGTCTCTTCCTTGTTGTCCTTAGTATGGTCTGCCCTGGTGCTTGATTGACTACCTTCTACTAGGTTTTGCGCTATTCCGGCGTCAACTTCTGTCCCTAGCTCGGTTGTGTCAGTTAAGTCGACTGGGCAGATATGATGACTTCCAGGAGTGAACTCTGCGACGAAGTCTGCCAAAGATTGGGCTTTTATTGCGGTCTTGGGTTGGAACTTGATGTCGAATTGTCCCAACTCGACTGCCCACTTCAAAATTCGCCCACTAAAGTTCGCCCTTTCAAACAGAGCTTTTAGTGGAAAGGCTGTGAGGACGACTATGGTGTGGGCGTGAAAGTAGTGCGCCAATTTTCTGGATGCCATCATTAATGCTAATGCTAGTTTCTCCAGGGGCAAGTACCTTGTTTCGGCTCCCAACAATGTCTTGCTGACATAAAAGATGGGCAAGTGTTGTATTCCTTCTGCACGAACCAACACTGCGCTGACTGCGTGCTGAGAGACTGCCAGGTACAAAAAGAGTTCTTCTCCAGGTACTGGAGTAACAAGTAGTGGTGGGGAAGACATGTATTCCTTTAAGCTTTCCAGAGCTCGGTCGCATTCTTCATCCCACTCAAACTTGGCCTTTAAAGCTTGGAAGAATGGTCGTAGTCTGTCTGATGACCTGCTTATGAACCGGTTAAGCGCAGCTGCCATACCGGTGAGATGCTGTACTTCTTTGACTGAGTTTGGTCTCTCCAACTCCTGGATTGCTTTAATCTGAGAGGGGTCTGCTTCTATACCTCGGTTGGTCACCAGGAAGCCCAAGAATTTGCCAGATCCAACTCCGAATGCGCATTTGGACGCATTGAGGCGCAACTTGTGTTTCTTCAGGATCTGGAACATCTCGCCCAGATCTTTAAGGTGGTCATTCTTATCCTTGCTTTTGACCACCATGTCGTCGATGTAAACCTCCATTGTTCTGCCTAACAATGGTTCAAACATCTTGGTGACCATCCGTTGAAATGTCGCCCCTGCGTTCTTTAGGCCAAAGGGCATGACCTTGTAGCAATATAACCCCCTTGGTGTTGTGAAGGATGTGACCTCCTGGTCTGGTTCATGCATGGCGATCTGGTGGTAGCCTCTGTATGCATCCAGAAAGCTAAGTCGGTTATGCCCTGCCGTTAGGTCCACCAGTTGATCTATCCTTGGTAGAGGAAAGCTATCTTTTGGGCACGCCTTGTTGACTGTTTTGTAGTCGACGCAGACACGCCATTTACCATTCTTTTTTGGCACTACGACTGTGTTGGAGATCCATCTTGGGTAGTGCACTTCTCTTATTGCTCCTGCCTCCAGCAGGTTGCCTACCTCTTCTGCCACTATTTCGGCGTGGTGGAGTGCCGATCTGCGTGTGCGTTGGATGACTGGTCTGGCGGATGGGTGGACATTGAGTTGGTGACTGATGAAGTTTGGGTCAATACCTGGCATGTCGTAGGGTGTCCAGGCAAACACTTCGATATTAGAGGTCAAGAATTCCAAGACCTCTAATCTCTCAGTGCTGGACAACGATGAGCCAAGCAAGAAGAACTTATCCGGGTTCTTCTCATCTATTTTTACCTCCACCAAGTCCTCCACCGCTTTCTGATCAGCCTCTTTGCCGACGTCCGCGAATAGTTCATTACTCTCTGGTTCTTCCACCGAATGAATGTATCCTTTGGCAGCTCGGCTTCCATTCGCTGTGGCGAAGCATTGTTTTGACATGATCTGATTGCCATAGACTTCTTCAATTATGCCGGTGTCATTGGGGAACCTCATTACCTGGTGGTATGATGACGCTACCGAACGCATGGCATGCAGCCATGTTCTGCCCAAGATGATGTTGTAGGTGGAGGGGACCTTCAATACCCAGAACTCCACTTGTTTCGTTACACTCCCAGCTCTGACTGGAAGAATTATTTTGCCGACAGGCCACTCTGGCATGGAGTTGAATCCAGTCAGGGGAGAAACTGTAGGTGCCAAGTCTTTGTCTTGCAGCTTCAGTTGTTTAAATGTGTCGTAGTACATGATCTCACATGAACTACCCTGGTCAATCAGAATTCGCTTGACGTCAAAATCTTTGACTCGGAGAGTGACAACCAGAGCATCATTGTGAGGACAGTATATTCGATCCAGGTCCTTATCCGAAAAAGACATGACGTTTGTTGCCTCTGTTTTCCCCTTCTTGATGGCAGGTTGGGCACTTGATACTTCCCTAAAGTGCTCAGCCTTCTTGATTGATCCTCTGAGCTCGCATACACGCTCAGGTTCAAAGACTCCATGTATTACATTGATGATGCCTTGTGGTGGGGCGTCGATCGGCATCCCATTGGGATGGTTATTATGATCTTGGAGGGCTGGTTGCGTCCCTCCTTCAATATATTTGTCCAAGTGGCCTGCTGCCACCAACTCTTCCAAGTGTTGTCTTAACGGTGTGCAATTCTCAGTTCGGTGCCCCTTTTCTTTGTGGAAGGTGCAACGTGATCTGTCATCGTAATCTTTCTGAGCTTCCCCTAGCTTGGCTGGCCACTTGACGAAAGGCTCATCTTTTATTTCGCTCAGAATCCGATATATTGGCTTTTTGAACATCGTTGTTATGGCAGTGCGGATTCTCAACCATCTTTTGTCTGGGTCTTCTCCGTTATCTTGTCTGCCACGCCCGTTTCTATTCTGCCGATCTACTGCATTGACCTTTGCTGAGGTCTTTTTTTCTGGTACTACGGTTGCACTAGATTTTGCTTTTGCACGTGCGCCATCCTCTTCTACCCTGATGTGCTGATGCACTCTTTCCATCAGGGCCTCCATGGTGAGGGGTGGCGTCATGGTAATCGAATCCCTTAGTCTGTTCCCTATTGGTAGGCCTCTTTTATATTGCGCAATGGCTAGATTGGTGGGGCAGTCTCCAATCTGGTTGAATGTCTCCCAGTAGCGACCGTTGTAAGATCTGAGGGTCTCTTTTTCACCCATGTTGATGGAGAGTAACTGGTCTATCTCCACCGGTGTTTTAGTATTTGTTCGAAACCTCGTTACGAACGCTTCTGCCAATTGGGCCCAGGAGGCTATGCTGCCCTCTGGGAGCTTTTCGAACCAAGTCAAGCCTAGGTCGCCAAGACTTGACGGGAAGAGTATGCACATTAAGGCCTCGTTTCGCCTGTACACAGCCATGACTTGGCGAAAGTGGCTCAGGTGTGAATACGGGTCCGTCTTCCCTTCATAGGTAGTGAATTTCGGCTGAAGGAAGCCTGATGGTAGGGGCGCGTTTTCGATCGCTGGAACAAACGGCGAAGTCTGTAGTCTTGCCAATGCTTTGTCCGTTGGTTTGTAGGCCGGTTGCGGTATTGGCATTCCAACCTCGACGCTTCCATGCGTCCGAGGAGCCAACCGTTGTAAGGCCGAGACTCGGTGTGGATCCCTTGCCCTGGCATCCTCCTTGCATCGTGCTTTTTCTTCGAGCACGGTTCGTAAGTCGGATGACCTAGGCAGCTCTGTTTGTCTAGATCTGGTTTGGTGTGAGTGCGAGGGCCAATACGTGCTTCCTTCAGTGTATGATCTTTCGGATCTCGTCCTCTCAGACCTGGAGTGACGAGTTCTGGAAGATAAGGAATGAGTGTCGCCTGTCCTGAGGCTTCTGCTCTCTCCTTGGAAGGGTGTAGTATTCCTACTACGATTCTCTGAGTGGCGAGGGGGCGTCTTGTGCTTGCGCCCCTCTCCTGTCGCCACATCTTTAGTCTTCATCTGGCGTTTTAATGCTTCCATGTCCGCCGCCATCTTCCGAATTAGTTCATCTTGCTCCTTCACGCGATCTTCCAGGGCTTGAGGATCAATCCTCCTCCTCTGCCTGTCAGGATTTTGAGAGTGACGAGGGCTGCTATTCCGCCTTCCCCTGCCACTCCTCCTGGAATTATGTTGTTGGGGCTCCAGATCTGCCATAGGAGGGACAGAGGGTAATCCTTCTCGCCTTGCGCCCCCGTCTGGAGTTAGCCCGTCGACGGCGGACTGTGGTAGTTCTTCAATGTGTGCCATTGATTTGAGAAAAAGGAGAAGCTTAGTCAAGAGGTTTTTGTTCTTGTCTGTTCTTCCCACAGACGGCGCCAATTGTACGGGGAGGAAATAATTCTCCTCGTATAATCCTGTTGACCAAGTCCACGCTCCTCCGTACGACGTCGCTTTATCACCTGAAAACACAAGCGTGAGCTAGCCGGCGGGTGTGTGCCGGAAACCTCTCCGATGCCTAAGTCAGTAAGCTTGACAAATAGACAAAGTTTTATGCTCTCAGAAAGAATTGTGTTCAATTACCTCCCCCAAGGTGGTGCTTGTGAGCTTTTATAGGTTTCGAGTGGCATAATCCTAGTAGGACTTGTATTTCTCCATGCAGAGTCCTCCTAGGATTCATACTCCTAAAGATAATGCTTATCCTTTTACACCCTCCCTCACTGCTTAAACCAAGTGGGATGGTTTTCTCCATGGCCGAATCACCATTTGACCGAAGTAACACTGGCTATGCTGAGCCACAGAGAAGACCGAACTATCCTTAGCTCGGTATTCTCCTTCAACTCCTTATCTCGGCTTTCCCCCGTTCAACCATGATGCGTTTAGACCAAGCTTCTGAGTAGCAAGCTCTGGCCGACCTAACCACAATACACCGCGACCGGATTAACCCCGAGACCGGACTAACATCAAGTTACCTCCAGACCGGAGTAGCTTTATACCATCTAGGGCCGAAGCAATTACTCCTCTCCTAAACCGGAGTAACCATACCTCTCCTGGGCCGGAGTAACTATGCTTCTTCTGGACCGGAATATCATTGCGGCCTTTTACTGAGTCCTTCACACTTTGGGCCTCAAAGCCCAATCACGCAGCTCGGCCCAATTCTTCCCAAAAATTACCCTCTCTGGCGACAAATATATTTTTGTTTCAGAAGAATAAGTTGTGGGAGACGAAAATATTTCGTCAGTAATAAATTCTAATTGATTGCGTGACGAATATATTTTTCGTCTCATAAGGTTAAGTTGTGGAAGACAAAAATATTTCATCACCAATAATAAATTCTTTGTTCTGGTATTGAAGGATACAAAAATATTTTATCACTAATCATTTCTCTTTTATTAAAATGTCGTGGTTTTGTGTTTCAAAGCATTGGAACTGTGACCCCAAGAGATACACTCTGATGCTTATCACTCATTTTCATGTACACGGACCTTGAAGTTGTGACCCAAGAAAACACTTTCTACAAGCCCTCATTTCTCTTTCGCACTTGAGTCTACTCCTCTCTCACAAGTATTGAAGTCGTGACTCAAGAAGATACTTTGTAAACTATTTCTTCTGTTTCGCGCTAAAGCCTATCTCTTCTGTCTCACACTTAAGTCCTTCGTGCATGCCAACATTGAAGCTATTATCCAAGAAGGCATCCTATGCAAACCCACTATTCTTTCTCACAGTGAAGGCCCCTCTTGCACGCAAGCACTTTCTCTCATTGTCTGAACCAACTCTACCCTTTCCATCTAGAACACCCATTTCAGAAAAATCGAAGGTCAAAACCTCTCTCCAACAAAAAAAATATATATATATATAATTAATGTAGCTATTTTTTTTGTGAGAAAAAATACAGAGAAACAAATAATAAAAAATTTGTAATTTTCAAAATTAATAGAAAACATTACCTTGTTTAGTATGGAGTTTTCAATAATTAATTTTTAAAATTTGGTGATAAAATTTATTTTCGTTTTAGAATGTAACCCAAACATGACCAAATATTACTTTTGTTGTTTCTTTTAATTATTTTCAAAACTATAGGAGATGAAAAAATAAATTTGTCAGAAAAAAAAAGAGGCACCAATTTTTTTTCTTGTTGGCGCCAATTATTTTAGCTCATTGAAGACGAACATTTTTGTCACAAAATTTAAAGTTTTTTGCTACAAAAAGAATTCGTCACCAATAAATTCCAAACTTATTAGACGATGTCGTTTCATTTTTTTATTTATTTGGTGACAAATATATTTTTTGTCTGGGAAGGATAAATTATGGAAGACGAAAATATTTCATCACCAATAAACCCTTCATGCTCGTTTTATCTTTCTGTTAATTAGGCGACAAATATATTTTTGTCTCGGAAGGATATGTTTTGGGAGACGAAAATATTTCGTTACTAATAAATTCTCCATGTGTCATGTTGCATTTTGATTGATTGTGCGACGAATATATTTTCGTCTCATAAGGTTAAGTTGAAGGAGACGAAAATATTTTATCACCAATAAATTCTCCATCCCCACACAACATTGTTTTTGTATTTTTGTTGATTAGGCAACGAACATATGAGTTTAAGACGAAAATATTTTCTCACTAATTATTTCTCTTTATTAAAATGTCGTCTGAAACTAAAAGACGCTCTTACCTTAATCACTTACTTTCACACACACACAAAAACTAAAGTCGTGACCCGAAAATACACCCTCTACAAATCCTCATTTCTCTCTCGCACTTGAGTCTCCTCTCTCACAAGTATTGAAGCTGTGACTCGAGAAAACAATCTCTATAAACCATATCTTCTATTTCGCACTGAAGTTTCTCTATTCTCTCTCATATTTAAGCCGTTTGTGCATGCAAACATTGTTATCCAAGAAGACATTTTGTGCAAAGCTACTATTCTTTCTCACAATAAATCCCTCCACAAAAAGAAAAAAATAATAATAATAATTAAACAAGGAAACAAAATACAAGAAATCTAGGCTATTGTGACAAAATTTGGTGACTTAAAATTTAACCCAAAGATGACAAAAATATTAATTTTGTCATTTGTTTTAATTTTTCTCAAACGTATAGGAGATGAAAAAAAATTTCATCTGCAAAATTCAGGCGCCAATTTCATTTGCATTGGCGCGAATTATTTTAGCTCATTGGAAACGAACATTTTTGTCACAAAATATATATATTTTTTGCGACGAACGTAATTCGTCACCAATAAATTCCCTACCTATTAAATAATGTCGTTGCATATTTCCATTTATTAGGCGACAAATATATTTTTGTCTAGGAATGATAAGTTATGGAAGACAAAAATATTTCATCATCAATAAACACTTCATCATGCAAACGATGCCGTTTCATCTTTCTATTAAATGGGCGACAAATATATTTTTGCCTTGGAAGAATAAGTTGTGGGAGATGAAAATATTTCGTCACTAATAAATTCTGATTGATTGCGCGATGAATATATTTTTCGTCTCATAAGGTTATGTTGTGGATGACAAAAATATTTCGTCACCAATAATAAATTCTCTGTTCTTGTATTTAAGGAGACAAAAATATTTTATCACTAATTATTTTTCTTTATTAAAATGCTATGGTTTTGTGTTTCAGAGCACTGCAATCGTCACCCCAAGAGACACACTTTGACCCTTATCACTCATTTTCATGTGCACGAACACTCAAGTCGTGACCCAAGAAGACACTTCCTAGAAACCCTCATTTTCTCTCTCACACTTGAGCCTACTCCGCTCTCACAAGTATTAAAGTCGTGAAGCAAAAATACACTCTGTAAACCATTTCTTTTATTTTCGCACTAAAGCCCCTCTCATATGTCTCACACTTAAGCCCTTCATGCATGCCAGTATTGAAGCTATTATCCAAGAAGGCACCCTATGCAAAACCGACTATTCTTTCTCATAGTGAAGGCGCCCCTTGCATAAGCACTTTTTCTCATTGTCTGAACCAATTCTACCCTTTCCGTCTAGAACACTCATTTTAGAAAAATCGTAGGTCAAAACCCCTCTCCACAAAAAAAAAAAAAAAAAAAAAAAAAAATCTTTTTTTTTTGTGAGAAAAAAAACAGAGGAAAAATTAATAATAATTTTTTAATTTTCAAAATTAATAGAAAACATTACCTTGTTTAGTATGGAGTTTTCAATAATTAATTTTTAATTTTTAATCTATATTTTTTTAGTGAACATTTTTTAATATTATAATTTTTATTTTTTTTTTACTTTTTAAATCCCTTTAATTTAGATGAGGGCAAATTACAGCAATTGTCCCGATACTTTGGTCCTTGTGTCATATAAATGGTATGTGCCATATCTACATCTATCTATCTATCTATCTATCTATCTATCTATCTATCTATCTATATCTATCTATCTATCTATCTATCTATCTATATCTATCTATCTATCTATCTATCTATCTATCTATCTATCTATATGTCTATATCTATCTATCTATCTATCTATCTATCTATCTATCCTATATATTAAGCAAAATGAGATTTTTAACCCCAAGCCATGTGGGAGCTCCAATCTCCCAATCTAAATTTCTTGATTTTTTTATTTTAAAAAAAAAAACCTTAGCATTTATTAACTTCTCTCAACCCCCAAGTCTTACCTTCATAATAACTCTTTAATGCATTAAGAACAAACATAAAAAATTCTTTGAAATCCAATACATGAATTCCTTGAAAAGTCTCAACACATATGATTATTATCCCTCATAATAGCACTTTAATGCATTAAGAACAAGCATAAAAAAGATTTCTTGAAAAGTCCAACACATATGATTATTATCAAAATATTAAACTTTAATATAATATAATAATAAAAAAAAGACATTTAATTCCTTGAAAAGTCTAACACATATGATTATTATCAAATATTAAACTTTAATATAATATAAAAAAGGAAAAAAAGAAGACATTTAAAAATCGCAATTCACATATATAGATAATTGTAAACACAATCCGTGCATAGCACGGGTGATATGCTAGTCTATACTATATATTAAGCAAAAGGGGGTTTTAACCCCCAAGGCTTGTGGGAACTCCAATATCCCAATCCTAATTTTCTAATTTTTTGATTTAAAAAAAAAAAAGCTCAGCATTTATTAATTTCTCCAAATTCCCATGCCTTTTGGGAGATTTGGTCAAAACCCCCTCATAATTAAACTTTAATGCATTAAAAACTAGCATACACAAAATTCCTTGAAAATTTCAACACATCTATCTATCTATATTATATTATCTATATCTATATCTATCTATATCTATACTATATATTAAGCAAAAAGGGGTTTTTAACCCCCAAGGCCCGTGGGAGTTTCAATATCCGAATCTGAATTTTTTATATTTTTTATTAAAAAAAGAAAAACTCAACATTTATTGATTTGGTCAAAATCTCCTGATCAACATTTATTAACTTTTTTCAATCTACATGTTTTTCCACATACCTACATTTATTGATACAATCCCCTTATCAGCATTTGAAATCCCCTCATACGAATAATTATAGATACAATCCGTGTATAGTTACTGCAGTACCCTTTTTAACTTCTCTCATACACTATGCTTAGTGATAAGATTGTTAAATTATTTTTATAAAAAATCTTTAAAAACATAATTTATATATTAAAAAAAATCTAATACAAATATAAATATTTATAATTATTCTATGTTAAGCAAAAGGGGGTTTTTAACCCTCAAGGCTCGTGGGAGCTTCAATATTCCAATCTGAATTTTCTATATTTTTTATTTTTTATTTAAAAAAAATCTTAGCATTTATTGATTTGGTCAAAATCCCCTGATCAGCATTTATTAACTTTTTTCAATCCACATGTCTTTCCACATTCCTGCATTTATTGATTTGGTCAAAATCTCCTGATCAGCATTTAAAATCCCCTCATACAAATAATTATAGATACAATTCGTGTATAGTTACTGCAGTACCCTTTTCAACTTCTCACGTATATTATGGTTAGTGATCAAATTGTTAAATTATTTTTATAAAAAATATTAAAAAACATAATTTATATATTAAAAAAAATCTAAAACAAATCTAAATATTTATAATTATCCCGTGCATAACACGAGTGATGGGCTAGTATTATATAAGGAAAATAGAGTTTTTAACTTACAAGCTTTGTGGGAGCTCCAATATCCCAATCTTAATTTTTTAAAATTTTGATTTAAAAAAAAAAAAGAACTCAGCATTTATTGACTTCTCCCAAGCCACTTTTTGACTTCTCTCATACCTACTCCTACACCCTTTTCAACTTCTCCTATACACTATGGCTAGTGATGGGATTGTTAAATTATTTTTATAAAAAAAATTAAAAAAAAAATTGTGTATTAAAAAAAATATCTAAAACAAATATAAATTCTTATTAAATCTATATATCTATACTATATATTAAGCAAAAATGGGTTTTTAACCCCAAGACTTGTGGGAGCTCCAATCTCCCAATCTAAATTTCTTGGTTTTTTGATTTAAAAAAAAAAAAAAACCTTAGCATTTATTAACTTCTCCCAACCCCCAAGTCTTACCCTCATAATAATACTTTAATGCATTAAGTACAAGCATGAAAAAAATTCTTTGAAATCCAACACATATGAATTCCTTGAAAAGTCCCAACACATATAATTATTATCCCTTATAATAACACTTTAATGCATTAAGAACAAACATTAAAAAAAAAATTTCTTGAAAAGTCCAACACATATGATTATTATCAAAATATTAAACTTTAATATAACATAATAATAATAATAATAATAATAATAATAATAATAATAATAATAATAATAATAATAATAATAATAATAATAATAATAATAATAATAAAAGACATTTAATTCCTTGAAAAGTTTAACACATATGATTATTATCAAAATATTAAACTTTAATATAATATAAGAAAGGAAAAAAAAAGAAGGCATTTAAATAAATAAAAAAAAGAAGAAATTTAAAAATCGCAATTCACATATATAGATAATTATAAACACAATCCGTGCATAGCACGGGTGATATGCTAGTATATATATAAGTAAAATAGGGTTTATAACCACAAGTCTTATGGTAGCTTCAATATCTCAAACTAAAATTTCTAATTTTTTGATTTTAAATAATTAAAAAAATCCTCTATAGCTTTCATTCAAGCAAAATTACACCCTTTTCAACTTCTCCTATATACTATGATTATTAATGGGATTGTTAAATTATTTTTATAAACCAATCTTAATTTTTAAAATTTTTGATTTAAAAAAAAAAAACTGAGCATTTGTTGACTTCTCCCAAACCCACAAGCCTTTTTGACTTCTCTCATACCTACGCCTACACCCTTTTGAATTTCTCCCATACGCTATGGTTATTGATGGGATTGTTAAATTATTTTTATAAAAAAATTTAAAAAATAATTTGTATATTAAAAAAATATCTAAAACAAATATAAATTCTTATTAAATCTATCTATATATATATATATATTACACTAGCCTATCGCCCGTGCTATGCACGGGATAATTATAGATACTTATATTTATTTTAAATTTTTTTAATATATAAATCATGTTTTTTTAGATTTTTTATAAAAATAATTTAACAATCTTATCACTAACCATAGTGTATGGGAGAAGTTGAAAAGGGTACTGCAGTAACTATACACGGATTGTATCTATAATTATTTGTATGAGGAGATTTTAAATGCTGATCAGGAGATTTTGACCAAATCAATAAATGCAGCTATGTGGATTGAAAAAAGTTAATAAATGTTGATCAGGGAATTTTGACCAAATCAATAAATGCTGAGTTTTTTTTTTTTAATAAGAAATTTAGAAAATTCAAATTGGACTATTGAAGCTCTCACAGGCCTTGGGGTTAAAAACTCCATTTTACTTAACATATAGTACTAGCCTATCACCCGTGCTATGCACGGAATAATTATAGATATGTATATTTGTTTTAGATTTTTTTTAATATATATATATTATGTTTTTTAAGATTTTTTATAAAAATAATTTAACAATCTTATCATTAACCATAGTGTATGGGAGAAATTAAAAAGGGTACTGCAGTAACTATACACGGATTGTATCTATAATTATTTGTATGAGTGGATTTTGACCAAATCAATAAATGCATTTATGTGGAAAGACATGTGGATTGAAAAAAGTTAATAAATGTTGATCAGGAGATTTTCACCAAATCAATAAATGTTGAGTTTTTTTTAAATAAAAAATAAAAAATTTAGAAAATTCAGATTGGAATATTAAAGGTCCCACAGGCCTTGGAGGTTAAAAACTCTTTTTTGTTTAATATATAGTATAGATATATTATTTAGAGCCATTGAACAAACTACAATCGCATTTTTCTTTTTGTGAGTTAACTTCATTCATATTAAAAAATCAAATTGTAAACAAAAGGAGATAACTTCAATCATACAAATCACAATTTTTTTTAATGCTATCTAACTACAATGACATTTTTCTCATAAGAAAAAAAAATTTGAAAAAAATAACCATTAAAATCGTAAATAAAAAAGATTATTTAGAACCATTGAACAAACTATAATCACATTTTTCTTTTTGTGAGTATTTATATTTATCTAACTTCAATCATATTAAAAAATAAAATTATAAACAAAAGGAGATAAGTTCAATCATATAAATCACAATTTATTTAATGCTATCTAATCATCATCAATAATTAAAAAAAAAATAATCACAAATTAAGTCAATTGATAATTAAAAAACATAATAATTTATTTTTCAAAAAACATAGTGAGTTAAAAAGTTCAATTACAATTTTTTTTGGGTCAAAATACAATCTAATCATCATCAATAATTGGTACATTATGTGACCATAATGAGTACAATCCATTTTGTTTTTCAAAAAACACAGTGAGTTAAAAATCAAATAACAAATTAAGTGAATTGATAGTTAAAAAAGCACAATAATTTTTTTTTTCAAAAAACACAGTGAGTTAAAAAAATCAATTACAATTTTTTTTTCAAAATGCAATCTAATCATTATCAATAATTGGTACTTTAAAAATCAAATCAGAAAAAAATCAAATCAAATCACAAATATTTTTATGCTATCTAACTACAATCATATTTTTTTCATAAATAATTTCAAAGAAAAACCATTAAAATAGTAAATAAAAGATTAAATCACATTAAAAAGAGAACCATTGAACAAATTACAATCACATTACATTTTTCCATAATAAAATAAATAAATAAATAAATGAAAAAAAGAACCATTGACTAACTACAATCACATTAAAAAAAAAAAAGAACAATTGAACTAACTACAATCACATTTTTTTCTTTGTGAGTGTTCATATTTATCTAATTTCAATCATATTAAAAATAAAATTAAAATAGTAAATAAAAAGATAAATAACATTAAAAAAAAATCATTGAACTAACTACAAATCATATTAAAAAAAAGAGCCATTGAACAAACTATAATCACATCACATTACAATCACATTTTTTTCTTTGTGAGTGTTTATGTTTAGGGTTTAGGGTTTAGTGTGTATTGGAGAAGTTAAAAGACTTGGAAGAATTTAATAAGTGCTAAGTTTTTTTTAAAAAAAAATCAAAAAAATCAAGAAATTAAGGTTCAGATATTGGAACTCCCACAAAACTTGTGGGTTAGAGACATATATAAATAAATAGCTAGATATAGGTATGTATATTTATATTTGTTTTAATTTTTTTTTAATATACAAATTATTTGTTTTGGAAAAGGTACTGCAGTAATTATGAGAGAAGTCAAAAAGTCTTATGGGTTGAGAGAAGTTAATAAATGCTGAGGATAATTTTTTTTTTAAAAAAACAAAAAATTAGAAAATTAAGATTGACATATTAGAGTTCCCACAGGCCTTGGGGGTTAGAAACTCCATTTTGCTTAATATATAGTACTTGCATATTACCCGTACTATGCACGGATTGTATTTACAATTATCTATAGATGTGAATTGTGATTTTTAATTTTTTTTAAATGTCTTTTTTTTCCCTTTTTTATATTATATTAAAGTTTAATATTTTGATAATAATCATATGTGTTAGACTTTTCAAGGAATTAAATGTCTTTTTTTTATTATATTATATTAAAGTTTAATATTTTGATAATAATCATATGTGTTGAACTTTTCAAGAAATTTTTTTTATGCTTGTTCGTAATGCATTAAAGTGTTATTATGATGGATAATAATCATATGTGTTGGGATTTTTCAAGGAATTCATATGTGTTGGATTTCAAAGAATTTTTTTTTTTATGCTTGTTCTTAATTCATTAAAGTGTTATTATGAGGGTAAGACTTGGGAGTTAAAGAGTGTTAATAAATGCTAAGATTTTTTTTTAAATAAAAAAATCAGGAAATTTAGATTGGGAGATTGAAGCTCCCACAAGGCTTGGGGTTAAAAACCCCATTTTGCTTAATATATAGTATAGATAATAATATATAATATATAATATATATATATATATATGTATATAGATTATAAGATGAGAGAAATAAAGTGCTATCTTATTATAATGGATGAGATCTTATAAAAAAAAACGTGCAGACATAAATGCCCTCATATTTTATTGTGTTTACAATTATTTATATATGTGAATTGTGATTTTTAAATATATATTTTTTAAATGTCTTATTTTTTTTCATTTTTTATATTATATTAAAGTTTAATATTTTAATAATAATCATATGTATTGGACTTTTCAAAGAATTAAATGTGTTTTTTTTATTATATTATATTAAAGTTTAATATTTTGATAATAATCATGCTAGCCTGTCACCCGTGCTATGCACGGGATAATTATAGTTATTTATATTTATTTTAGATTTTTTTAAACATATAAATTATGTTTTTTAAGATTTTTTTATAAAAATAATTTAATAATCTTATCACTAATCATAGTGTATGGGAGAAGTTGAAAAAGGTACTGCAGTAACTATACACGGATTGTGTCTATAATTATTTGTATGAGGGGATTTTAAATGATGATTAGGAGATTTTGACCAAATCAATAAATGCAAGCATGTGGAAAGACATGTGGATTGAAAAAAGTTAATAAATGCTGATCAAGGGATTTTGACCAAATCAATAAATGCTGAGTTTTTTTTTTTAATAAAAAATTTAGAAAATTCAAATTGATATATTGAAGCTCTCACAGGCCTTTGGGGTTAAAAACCCTCTTTTGCTTAATATATAGTAAGTATAGATAGATAGATAGATGGATAGATAGATAGATATAGATATTTATATTTTTTTTAGATATTTATATTTGTTAAAAATAAAAATAAAAAAGTTAAAAAGGATGTGTATATAGGAGAAGTCAAAAAGAGTTTGGAGAATTTAATAAATGCTGAGCTAAAACAAAAATTTTAATTAATGGAAACTATAATTTAATGGGCTAAGACATATATATATATACACATATATATATATATATATATATATTTTACATGTGGAATACACGCAGACATCATAATGCAATGCTATGCACGGGGTAATTATAGATATTTATATTTGTTTTAGATTTTTTTTAATATATAAATTATGTTTTTTAAGATGTTTTATAAAAATAATTTAACAATCTTATCACTAACCATAGTGTATGGGAGAAGTTGAAAAGGGTACTACAGTAACTATTCACGGATTGTATCTATAATTATTTTTATGCGGGGATTTTAAATGCTGATCAGGGGATTTTGACTAAATCAATAAATGCAGGCATGTGGAAAGACATGTGGATTGAAAAAAGTTAATAAATGTTGGTTAGGGAATTTTGACAAAATCAATAAATGCTGAGTTTTTTTTTTTAATAAGAAATTTAGAAAATTCATATTAGGATATTGAAGCTCCCACAGGCCTTGGGATTAAAAACCCCATTTTGCTTAATATATAGTATAGATAGATAGATATAGATAAATAGATGTATGTATACATACAAAGCACAATACACGAGTATTCAATAAATGTATTCATGCATTCATCCTTATTTTGATTGTGAAAAGATTTAAATAAATATAGAAAATAACAACACAAAAGATTTACTTAAACTAATGTTATCACATTATCATTTCCAGAATCATCACTCTATCTCCTCACAGCCACACCTCCACCTCTAGCTCCTTTACTACCCCCACCACTACTATCATCACTATCGCCTCCTCCTTTTCTCTACCTCATCACTATTGCTACCACCCCACCAGCACCCAACCATCACTTTTATTTATTTATTATTTTTTATTATCACCCGTGCTATGCACGGATTGTGTTTACAATTATCTATATATGTGAATTACGATTTTTAAATGTCTTTTTTTTCTTTTTTTTAAATGTCTTCTTTTTTTTCCTTTTTTATATTATATTAAAGTTTAATATTTTGATAATAATCATGTGTTAGATTTTTCAAGGAATTAAATGTCTTTTTTTATTATTATATTATATTAAAGTTTAATATTTTGATAATAATCATATGTGTTGGACTTTTCAAGAATTTTTGTTGATGTTTGTTCTTAATGCATTAAAGTGTTATTATGAGGGATAATAATCATATGTGTTGGAACTTTTCAAGAAATTCATATGTGCTGGATTTCAAAGATTTTTTTTTTATATTTGTTCTTAATGCATTAAAGTGTTATTATGAGGGTAAGACTTGGGGGTTGGGAGAAGTTAACAAATGTTAAGTGTCTTTTTTTAAATCAAAAAATCAAGAAATTTATATTGGGAGATTGGAGCTCCCACAAGACTTGGGGTTAAAAACCCCATTTTGCTTAATATATAGTATAGAAGTATAGATAAGTAAAATGGGGTTTGTAACAGTCTTGTGGGAGTTTCAATATTTCAAACTAAAATTTCTAATTTTTTGATTTTAAACAATTAAAAAAATCCTCTATAGCTTTCATTCAAGAAAAATAAATAAATAATAATAATATTAATTAATTAATTAATTAATTAATATCTCTTAATTTATGACTTTCAAATGGAAAGTATATCAAATATATAAAATAAAAAATCGAAAGTACACCAATCCATTTCAAAATTCAAATTTGAGGGGCACTAAATATGGAAAGTATTTTATTAATTTAAATTTAAAATTATAATCATTTATCCCACAATACATAAGTTTTAAATAATGATATATTCCATGATTTATCTATATACTATTATAATTTCAAAATATTGTCATTTCATTAAGGTTGAAAGTTGTAATTCTTTTTTTTCATTTTTCTTTCATTTTGTTTAATTTTTTTGTTAGTACGTGTTACAATATGATTGGTTTATAAATTAATTTTATATTCTGAAAATAAAATTTCAAATTTAGATTTTTACTTAAATTATGTTACTATAATTGGAATGAGATCAATATTCATTCCTTAAATTTTGAATCCTTTATTAAATTATAAAATAAAATTTCAAATGTGAATTCTTCTTCAAATTATATTACTACGATTAGAATGAGTTCAATATTTACATGGGTCATAATATTATTGGTCTAAATATAATTTGTGTTAAATACATGTGTTCAAATTATTAAATTTCCTCCTTACCTTTTTTTTATTCAAATACTTTTATTTTGTAAGAAATTTGTTTTTATTCTATTTAATATTTTGTTGTAATTTTAAATTAAAAAGAATTTCTAAAAAATCATATTTAAATTATGTATGCCATTATAAAAAGTAAATTTTTTTAACATCAACTTAGTGGTAGTTTGGGAAGTGTCAAATAAGCATACTTTTTTACTTTTTATGAAAATATGTATAGAAAAGTAGAGATATAATGTGACCCAAAAAGATAATTAAGTATATATATATTTTTTTACTTTTTACGAAATGCTGCGTAGAGAAGTAGAGATGTGATATGACCAAAAAAAGATAAAAAGATTATAAAAAAAAAAGTGAGCTAATATGACACTTCCCAAGCAACCTTTTATTCGATAATCCCTTTCTAAAAGGTATATTTTCAATAAAAATTCTATTGGAAATCTCAAATATATTGCTTTTTCTTTTATTCGTTAATATTAAATTTTTAATTAATCTAATTTATTATTTTAAAAAATAAATTAGCAAATAATTCATATATTTATATATATAATTTCATTTTGGTTGCTCAAGTTATTTGGTGGTTCTACCCATATCCACTCAAATTTAATTTGAATTTTTGAATTTCTGCATAGGTTCTCACTTAATTAAAAACTATGTTATTTAATCTTTAAAAAATTTTAAGCTCGACTCAAGTTGCTTGGGTTGAGCTCACCTAACTTTGCAATTCTAGCAAGGGGGGTTTAAAGTTACATGAATAAATTTGTGTTAAATTAAAAAATAATAAATAAATTGTGATAAAATTGTGAGACTTAAATTTTAAATTTCAATCTTTTTTGTTTTCATAATTTGCTTAAAAAATTTAACTGTGATAAAATTTTGCATCCTTTATTAAATTATAAAATAAAATTTTAAATTTAAATTCTTCTTCAAAATATATTACTACAATTAGAATGAGATCAATATTCACATGTGTCATAATAATGTATCATAATATTATTGGTCTAAATATAAGTTGTTTTAAATACACGTGTTCAAATTATTAATCACTATTAAATTTTTTTCTTTTTTTTTGGTTTTAAATTTTATAAAAAAAAATTATGTCCTTCTAAACTATAAGGACTTGAACAATAATATTTTTTAATATAATTTTTTTTTTCCACAAAAGAACAAAACATAACTTTTTTAGTACTTACCAAACATGGTGGATTTTGTTTTTTTTGTTTTTTAATTTCAATTGTCAATTAAAGAAATTAAAATAAAGAATAAGAATATCTTTGGCTCAAATTGTTAAAAAGTTAGTTTTGCTAAAATAAATTTGAAAGAAATGTTGATTTTTTTAGTTTGTTGAACTTTTTTATTTAAAAAAAAAGGGTTATAGGTGATAATTTATTGTTCATCTAGAATTATTTTCAGATTAAATGAAAATACCATATTTAAATTTTAAATTTCTTACCTTTTTTTATTCAAATACTTATATTTTGTAAGAAATTTATTTTTATTCTATTTAATATTTTATTAAATTAAAAATAATTTCAAAAAAATCATATATAAATTATTTATGCCATTATAAAAAGTAAATTTTTTTAATATCAACTTACTGGTAGTTTCGGAAGTGCTAAATAACTATACTTTTTTACTTTTTACAAAAATATGTATAGAAAAATAGATATCTGATGTGACTCAAAAAAAGATAATTAAGTACATTTAAATTAAGTGTATCTAAAAAAAGCAAATAACTCCAAATCATTTTCAAAAATGAAACTAAATAAAATTGAAAGCTGAGAAGTTGGGCCCATTGTAGACCAAAAAAAACTTCCTCAAAAAACGATTGTGAGGGATCGGCTGAGAAGTTGAAAGGCTGTGTCAAGACCATCAAGTTGAAAGGCTGTGATCTTCAAGACCATCAAACTTCCTCTGCTCTTCCTCTGGTGTGCTTATTGTTGCAACCCACGGCTGAGGGATTAGCTCTTTGCTGAAGCATTCTTCCACAATCTAACTGGAAGAGGCTCTCACGGTACCCTTTCATTCTGCTTGTTCATTGTTCATTGTAGAGTTTTTTGGTTTATCAACATGTACAATGAATCTGCAATTTTGTTTTTTCATTCTGCTTGATATCTATTTCATTCTGCTTGTAGAGTTTGTATATTCATTGTTCACCATTCTGCTTGTTCACCACCTGAAGTCACACCTTTGATCATTGATGATATGTGTGGTGTTAGTGTAGTGAGGAATAAACCCTCTGCTTGTTGTTTTGCTTTTGTGAACTCCTGTTTATTACTTTCCTTTGAATCAAAACAAATAAATAAATAAATAAACTTCACAATTTGTCTCTGTCATCAACATATAGGATTTGTCTCTGTCATCAACATATAGGAAAACCATGAATAAACACCAAAAAATATATATATTTGTGAATTTTATTATAAAATTATTTTCATCCCCAAATATATATATATAATGAGTTTTAATGAAATGTTATCAAAGCATTACAGACATATTAGAGAAATGTTATCAATGTAAGAAGAATGGAAATGATAATTTATATATTTATAGAAACACATTGAAGATGTTTAATGAAAATTTCAAGATATTAATATAAGTCTGATGCTCTGTTTTTCTTTTTTGGCTGAAGAAGTCATAGTTTTGTTTGATGCTTTGTTTTTCTTTTTCTTTTGGCTGGAGAAGCCAGCGGTTTGTTTATAATTTGTTTTAAGTCATGATTTTTGTTTTGTTTATATATATATATATAATCGGCATATATATATTATCCTCTGTTTTGTTTTAAGTCAACGGTTTGGTTTGTTTTGTTTATAATATGTGATGCTCTGTTTTGTTTTAAGTTATTTTCTCATAATTTTTTATATATATATATATATATATTATATATTATCGGCATAGAATATATAATTTTTTATATATAAAAATATTTTTTATATATATTTTAAATGCACATATGCTCAATATATATATTTTTATATATATATTATTTAAAGAGATTTAATCTGTCAGATTTTTTATTTTAGATTTTTTTTATTATTTTAAAATTTTTAATCTGTCAAATCTTTTTATTTCAGATTATTTTTATATCAGATTTTTTTTATAGAGGTTTAATCTGTCAGATTTTTTTAAAGAGGTTTAATTGTTAAGTAAAGATGTTTAATATTTTAGATTTTTTATTTTTATTTTAAATGCATTATTATTACTAACTAAATTAGAATTACAATATTTATTAATTGAAAACTGTTATTACTAACTAAATTAGAGTCTACATATCATTATTATTACTAACTAAATTAGAGTTTACATATCAAAATTTTGATTAAAATGTGATAAATTAAGGCTAAAAGAGGCAAAAAATGCATAAAATTGAGTTTTAGATGGATTGCTAATGATTTTTGAAATTTCACAGCCGCGACGCCCGATACCCGATACGTACCGGTCGATACTACCGATACCGATATTCTGCGATCGATACCATTACGTTATCCGATACCGCGATTTAGAACTATGGTCCCAGAATGAGATCACCCACTATCATAATCAAGAACAATTTAGACTGCATAATTCAAACTGACCTGAAAAAGAAAAAGACTACATAATTTAATGGCCTGTATATACACATTTCTTGAAAAAAGAAACAGGTGTTATTTATTTAAAGTTTAATAGAGGAAATTCATAGAAAGCCCATTATGGGTGTGACTTTTTTTCTTTAAAGAATGACAAAAATAACAAAAATCACTAACTTAAGGAAGACAAAATTTGAGAACAACCAACCAACCTTAAACACACAACATTACCAAACAGGTCATGAATTAAGTAGTGACTTGAAAGCAATTTCCATGTTTGTATTAATGCTAATAGTCCTAAAAATTTAAGCTTTTAGCACAGCAAATAAGGGTATAGAAAATTTCATAAAGCCACAATCCAAAACAACCAAACTGTTACATTCCACAAACCAACTTGGTAAAAGCACTTAAACATCAAACAGTAAATTAATTGAACCAAATTGAGCATAGTGAGAGCAGAGCACTAACAAAGGACAAAGTAGCTAGCTAATGACTACATAATAAAAAATGATGAAAAAATATAGAGAAAAATTAGAAAATTACCATGGAAGACGACAAAAGGTAGAGAACATGTGGTTGTTAGTGTACAAGTCAAAGTGAAGATAAATAATTCCATGGCTTGGTTTGAACTTAGAGTTACTAAAGAACATATCAAGTGTGATGCTGTTACATGATAAGTTAAGTAGTGTGTACAAAGATCTCTCCTAAAAACTTAATGGATGGATAGAGGAAAGAATTAGTAACTCTAAGTTCACCTTCTCTTTAAAACGAAGGCAATAAAAATAAGAAAATAGAAGTAATGAAAGGAAGAACAAATAATATTGTGCCTGATTATCTTCTTTTCCAATTATATCGTTATTAGAGAAATCTGAAGCCACAGTTACACACCATAATCAATATTACCTCTATAAACAATCCAATCAACTAAGATTCTTTTTATTTCTTCAAAAATAACTGGTTTCCTAAATGAGCAAATTTTCTTTTATTCCTTTTAATGTACTAATCTTGTAAACTTGTCAGGAACCATTTTTTTTTTCTACTCTATCCTTTCCCATAATACTCCCATCTACTCATACTGATTAAAATCACATGCTGCTCAAGAATCCCTGTATCTACTCCAAATTTGAAGGTTGTTTCATTCTTGACTAACCATGCAATTATGTGAAGGTTATTGTAGTTTAGAAGCCTGTAGAAATTATGGCTCGGTTTGATAAAGAAGAAAAATAATTTGGGTACTTGCTTAAAAGAAGCCATTGATTTTGGTAAAAATAACAACAAAACCAAAGAAAAACCCAAAATTTAGCATTAAAGCATTGGAAAAAAGTAGGGGTTTGATTCGTGGAAGTTTGAAAGGTGCAGGAATTTTGGGTTGGGATTGTTTTGAAAGATTTTCACAGGAAACAAGCAGAGATCTAATGTAAATTTCGAAGTCCTCTATTTATGGTATAAAATGAGAAGATACATGTGCCCCTTTTATTAGTACACACAGGACAAATATTTAGCACATAAATCATACAACCTAGATCAATCTTATAAGAACATGATGTCATACTGGTTCAGGAATTTTTTCAAACATTTGGTACCTATATATATATTGCCAAAGCAGAAAGCTAAAAATAATTTTATAGCACAAATCCAATTAAACAAATAAATAGAACAAATCCAAGTTCAAACCAACAGAAGAATTCCATCATTGCTAAACCCAAGAAAAATTATTCATTGAAATCCATCATCAATTTACAGCAACGAACCCTATACATAGATAGTAGAAAAAGCCTAACATAAATATCCTAAACTTCACCCACTTATCATTTCAAATAAAAAATGAAAACAAATCCAAAATTTATGATAGCTATTTCACCACCCAAAAAAATTAAATAAATAAATAATAACAGAAACATATTTCCAAAAATATTCAAGATAAGACATTGATCTTGTTAACATAATCCATGCATAGCACGGGTTACTACTAGTTCACATATATAGATAATTATAAACATAAGTTGATCAGTAATGGGAAATGAAACTCTCTGAATTTGTGGCAAATTTTTATCAAGGTATTTTGTAGATTTAGAGAGAACTAGTCATGAGTCAAGTGAAAGCTAATTTGATATACTTTGATCAAGGTATTTGGACAGCAGTAGCTGCTCTTAGTGGTCTGGTACATAATCTGTTAGGATGTCTGGTTCATAATCTGTTCTATTTTGGCCAAATTCAAACAATTTGAAAATAAATTAGTCTACATTGTACTTTGCCACTTTACTACTTAAATATGTTCCATCTCAATCTATGTTATATACTTAGAGAACTAAGGAAAGATTAGAGATAGACAACGTCATATGATTTTCTTTGTATGATACACATTGTGCATTCCTAAATGGAATAGGTTAATAGTACACATGATGCGTTTTATGACATAAACAAATTAAAAAAAACTTGATCTTTCATTTGTGATCAGACATGGACAAGAGTTGGATTGCATTGGGTAAGACACCTGATGGAAGGATGAGTCAGCCATTTATTGATGGGGTGACATCATTTATCAAATTTGCAATGGCAGTTGTTGACTAGGAAGGTAAAATTCCGTGCCCATGTTTGAACTGTGTGAACTATTATTCCCAAAATCTTCGAAATGTGCAAATTCATTTGCTTCAATATGGGATTATGCAAACGTACACTATTTGGCATGAGCACGGGGAACCACGTGTATCAAATGAGGCTCATCATGAAATGACAATTGATGAAGATGAGGTTTTAGGTGGTATTGATGCCTTAGTGGAAGATCGAATAAGAGGAGAACCCAACGATGCACCCCAGAATAAGGAAGTACAAACGTTTGATAAACTATTGAATGATGCCAAACGTGAGGTGTACTTAGGTTGCACAAACTACACTCTGTTGAAGTTTGTCATCGAGCTGCTTAATATGAAGGTAACAAACCACTGGAGCAATAAGTCGGTTAACACACTATTGGAGTTTTTAACAAAACTTTTACCAAAAGATAATTTGGTTCCAAAGTCATTTTATGAAGCTAAGAAAATACTTCGTGATTTGGGCTTGTCAAATGAGTTAATTGATGCTTGTATAAATGATTGTGTACTCTTTTGGAAGGAAAATGCAAGGTTAGATAAATGTCCAAAATGTAAGGCATCCAGATACAAGATCAATCGTGGCAGGGGTAAGAAGATTCCCCATAAGGTGTTGCGGTACGTCCCATTAACACCAATGTTGAAAAGATTGTACACGTCAAGAAAGATTGCTGAGGACATGAGATGGCACAAGGAGAAACATATAGATGACGGAGTATTGAGACATCCCGCCGATAGTGATGAATTGAAGGAATTTGATGTGCAACATCCTCAGTTTGCCCTAGAGCCTCGAAATGTGAGGCTAGGGTTGGCTGTTGATGGGTTCAATCCTTTCGGGAACATGAACAACTCGTATAGTTTATGGCGTGTAGTACTCATTCCTTATAACTTGCCACCTTGGTTAGTTATGAAAGATCCCTTTCTTATGATGTCACTACTTATTCCTGGAGAATCACAACTAGGGATTGATATTGATGTCTACATGAGACCTCTGGTGGATGAGTTGAATGAGTTGTGGGAAAATGATGCATTATCTTACGATGCCGTAACTGGTGAGTCTTTCCAGATGCGTGCAGCTTTGATGTGGACTATACACGATTGGCCCGTATTTGGTGACATATCTGGGTGGAGAACAAAGGGTCATTATTCTTGCCACACTTGCAATGATGAACCATATTTTCAATCCTTGAAAGGTAAGACTGCATACACTAACCATCCATGCTACTTGCCTCAAAATCACCCCGAAAGGCGAAAGAGTAAGGCTTACAATGGTAAGCATGAGAAGCAGAAGCAAAAGAGATCTTTAAAGTTACCAGTGGAAAAGATATTAGAGCAATTGGACAGAGTGATAGGTGTCACATATGGGAAGCATCCAAGAAATAAGAAAAGACGCCGTCAGGCACCAAATTGGACAAAGGTAAGCATCTTGTATGAGTTACCATACTGGAAGAAACGGAAGCTTCAACACAACATTGATGTTATGCACGTCGAGAAGAATTTTAGTGAAAATACCTTTGGAACTATGTTAGGCATTGATGGAAAGAACAAAGACACCGACAAAGCACGGATGGACTTGGAAGATATGGGTATAAGGAAAGAGTTGTGGTTAACACGTCGTCCTGATGGAACTTATGTCAAACCTAGGGCAATCTTTTCATTGACCCCTGAAGAGAGGGAGGGTTTCTTTGAATTCTTGAAATCAGTGAAGTATCTGGATGGCTATGCTGCAAACATATCAAGATCAATGAATGTGAGAAATGGTAAATTAATAGGCTTGAAAAGTCATGACTGCCATGTACTCATACAACGGATTCTTCCAATTGGGATGCGTGGTTACGTAGACAAAGAGATTAGTAAAACACTATTTGAGTTAGGTAGCTTTTTCCAGGATTTGTGCTTAAGGACACTGCGCCGTAATGAACTTGAGAAATTAGAGGAACGTATAGTACACATATTATGCAAGCTTGAAAAGATCTTTCCTCCAGCCTTCTTTGATGTGATGGTTCACTTGGCCGTTCACTTGCCGCGTGAGGCTATTCTTGGAGGACCAGTGCAATATCGATGGATGTACCGGATTGAAAGGTAATTGTTAAATTGAAAGGTTCGTAATTATATGTTGCATGTGTAACCTTGCTCTTAACTAATTCTCTTTTCAAGGTTTCTCGGAGCATTAAAAAAGTTTGTTACAAACCGAGCTCGACCAGAAGGTTCAATCGCAGAGGCTTACATTGTCAAAGAGTGCATTACTTTTTGTTCAATGTATGTTGATGGGATCGAAACAATGCATAATCGACCTGAACGAAATCAAGATCGTGGCGAACGTCTCAAAGGGTTAACTGTATTCACAGAAACTGCCCGTCCTATTTGCCTAATCACAAGGGATGCTGATATGTCACAAGAATATCGTGATATGGCTCATTGGTTCTTGTTGAACAATAGCGCCGAGATAGAGAAGTATCTAGAGTATGTTTTTCATTTAAATATGTGTATTCTTAGCTTTGTTAATGTAGTTAGCAGTGCATAATAATCACATTCTTTTGAGTAAGATACACAAAAATCTATTACGGACTCCATCTGACCAAGACATAACCCGTATACAACAACAAGAGTTTCCCAAGTGGTTCAAAGAGCGGGTAAGGTATTTTCAATTTTAAGACATGATTAAAAATTTGTATAAGATTTGATCATTTATTAATTTTTTTTTACTATCTTAATGTACGTTATATGTGAATGTAGATAAATATATTGAGAGAAGAAAAGTCACCAGAAGCAACCAATGATTTATGGTCGTTAGCAAATGGCCCAAATTTGCTTGTAAAAGAGTACTCAGGTTGCATAATCAATGGTATACGGTTTCGTACAAGAGAAGTAGACAATCGCCGTAAGAGTCAAAATAGTGGTGTGCTTACGGAAGGGGATCATGAGGGAGTGACGCATGAATTTTATGGTCACTTGTGCAATGTTTGGGAATTGGAGTACATGTGTCATAACAAAGTTGTATTGTTCCAGTGTGAATGGTACAACACAGGAAACACAGGTCGAAGTAGAACATTGCGAACCGATGATTATTACACAAGTATTGATGTCACAAGTTGATGGTATCAACACGACCCTTTCATCTTGCCTAGCCAGGCTAAGCAAGTCTTTTACCTAAATGATACCAAATGGGGACAACCTTGGCAAGTCGTTCAACGAGTGCAACATAGGGGTGTCTTTGATGTACCAGAGGTAGGTGATGGAGAATCATTACATGAACCAGAAGAAAACGATGTGTTCCAACAAGAAAATATTACCGATGTTGTTCCAATTGACATCGGCCCTAATGTTCAATGTTATAGAGATGGTGTTGAAGCAAAAGTTATTACAAGGGTTAGGTCATCTGATGAAACAATGATAAAGAATAGAGCTGACAAACAAAAAGAAGAGTGTGACGAACCTGATATGGATTACGATATAGATCTTGATGTAGACTAGGATTTGTAGTTATTTTGCACTTTCTATATGAACATTGTTCTTAATTAATGTAGTTGAATTTCAGTTGTGGGGTTCATCCACTGTTATGTAGGTTTATCATTGATTGGTCATACTGTGTGTCTGATGGCTTTGTAATTAATTTGTTCTATGATAAGTAAATGGTAAAAACAAAAATCATCCATATCACTCTAGCCATATTTCAATGATTTAGAGCCTATATGACATATCCACTTGTTGAGATTGTTGTTGCTTTATGCTTTATGTATAGAAATATATAATTATGTTTTCTTTATATCTAATGTTCAATTATGCGTATCCACCAAAAAAATGTTCAATTATGCTTTATAGTTGGGCAAAATGGACGCTACAAAAAAGCAATTGACCAAACCAAGTACCGCAACTAAGAAGGTAACGAACTATGAGAAACAAAGAATGAAGAATATTAATAAAAACCGTGAGAGAATGAATGCTCTAGGAGTGAAGAATATAACAACTTGTTTGAAGGCTACGGTTCAACATAAGAAATTGAGGAAGGAAAAACAAATACCAATTGAGGAAAATGACGATGATTATCGACCGTCAGAGGCTGAAGATGGCAGTGACACTGAATCCTATGATTCGTTTGAGCATGAGTTACTATACATTTATGCATTGTGAAATATATTCTTTCTTGTTACTTTCAATTCATACACACATAGACATGTATATCTTTGTACATATATTCATATTTTATTATGTTATTCAGCTGTTAGAGATACCATCGAGAGCCCGTTCACAATCTCATCATAAGGCATTGACCCACGCATTAGAAGAGGGGGATACCTCTTTACGTCCTGAGGTGACTAGCAATCCGTCACCACCTCTCAATGTGGAGCCTCAACTTGAGGTGACTGCTGGTAATACTATTGGTAAGACACACTCTTTATTTACATTGATTTGAGATCTTAATTAAATTTGTTCACATACTATTTCAATATTATGGCTTCACAATATCAGCTGCTAAGCGTGCTCGTGGCCCGACTCGAGGCAAAGAGGTTTAAGGCCTTGTTGATAGAGATGGAAAGCTTAGCGTGCCTATCCCTCCAAAATTTCGTGCACCGAGAGGGGACTATGCCTCAAAACTAGCCTCAAAGATTGGTGTAGAAGTGCGAACTCGTTTACCAGATCCAAGTGTTCGTAGGTGGAAGTATGTTGATGCCTCCGTTAAGGAGGTGATGTTTCAACGCTTGAATGTAAATTCGTTGTCTACTTATAGGAGATTTTACTCATTTTTATAATAGGTTAGAAATCTTAATTATTTATTGTAATTATTTTATTTTTTATAAGAATTATCTATGACTTATCTATTTTTTGCAGGATCAATTTGATTCACAAGGAGACCTTGTCGATATAGAGAAGGCAATGAACACAAAATTTGGTCGGAGATTGAGTAACCATATCTATAGACTGCACAAACAATTCATGGAGCTGAAGGAGGCTAAAGGGGAGGAGTATGTAAGAAACCACCCACCGAAGAATGTCGATCCTACCAAGTGGATAGATCTTATTGATAAAAAGTGGAACACTAAAGAATTTCTGGTAACATTTTCATCTTTTTTATTATATTAGCGAAGAAAGAATTTGATTAGAATAGGGAGAGATTCTAAAACAACTAGAAAGAACACAATCAATTTGCTGTGAAATTCCATATGTATTCTTTTCCCTTTATCTTCTAGGCATCTAAGTGGAACATAATAAAAATCAAATAAGTGGAAAAATGAGAAAGAGAAACTATTAAACATGGATTGGAAGGCTCGCATAATAGTAGATTAATTTATGGTTCCTTAAAGTGCATCTTTCACATCATAGAATAAAGAACTAAGATTTCAGTTTCTATGATTGTATTAATTTTCTGTTTGTTCTTGGGTTTGGTCCGAAGTTTCATGATAATGGTAAGCAACTAGCTAAGTAACTAATATAGGGTATTGAGACAGAACTTTAGATTTGATAGAGTTGCGGAAGAAAGAAAGGGTTATGAGTTTGGTATCAGTAATTGTTCCATATCTTGTGAAATGTAAATGGATTTTTTCACAATCTATCTTGCCCATGCTTATATGCCCCCTATTTGTGAACGGTGTAAATTACTTGTTTTTCTTTTTTCACCCAGAAAAACCATCTTATGATGAAATCTCAACAAGTCCTCTAATCTATTTTTCACAGAATTGAATGAAACTAGTGAATAATTGAAATATCTTTTAAGTTGAAATGATATATAGAAAAATGATAGAGAGGAACAATGCAATTTCTTTATTATCAACCATTAAATTTGTTTTACTAGCGATACATTTCATTGTTATATTGGTTCATTATTCCTTACAGGAACAATCAAAAGCCAACATATTTGTCTTACTAATGATACATTTCATTGTTATATTGGTCATTCTTCTTTATAGGAACAATCAAAGGCCAACATCGCGAACAGAGAAAGGATGTATACAAAACATAGGTGTGGTTCTAGGTCAATCCCTGTTAGCGTAGAAAAACTGGTACGTATCCTTACACTTTCAGAATTATATTAGATTCTTAGCTTTATTTATTGAATATTGGTCTATCAAATTAGGCACGAGAAAAGAAGATGCTACCTGATCTAGCAGAGTTGTACAAGGAAACTCACTATAATGAGAAAACACATGAGTGGATCTCATCTCAAGCTCAGTGTAATTATGTGAGTATATATTGCAATTTTTATTAACAAAATTTTAGAATACTATTTGTTAAAATCTTATTTAATTTTCTAATAATTATTTAATTTTTTTTATATTTGATAGGAAAATATGATACATACACAGGCTAATCACCTCTCACAGCCGGGATCAACCCCTTTGACTGCAGAAGAGTTATCAATCAAAGTCCTAAAGCCAAGGTCTGGCTATGTGAAGGGACTTGGCATGAGACCTTCATCCTCTATTAGGAGAGCCACTACCATATATGCTGAAACAAATGATTATGTGAAGCGCCTTGAGATGCAAATAGAGACACAAAATGAACAAATACAAATGCAGAACAATAAAATAGAAGATCTTGAAGAGGGTAAGAAGAAGCAAGGGGAGATAATGGCTGATGTTGTCAACTTTTTGAGGACCAAAAGATTCACTGGACACTTTGGAAGTGGAGGGGACTCATCCACAAGTGGACATACTTCTTGGTAAAGTATATTAACTTTAATATAACAAATTTTATAAAAGAATACATGTTTGAAGAATTAGGAAGTAATGGAAACATACATATGACATCCAATTTGTACAGGTGCACATGATCTATAAATTGTGAATTAGTCTAAAAAATATATTTTTTTCTCTATACTTAAAGCTTGAAAAAAGGCTGTCGAAATGCTAAATTATCACACAACTACAGATTTGTACAAGAACCAATAGAAACATCTTAGGAGGGACCAATATAAGTTGTATGAACTTACGGCACATTAATGGGATGCACCATTTGTGAATTAGCCTTAAAATTAATTTTTTGTTCTCATAATCTAAAAAAAAGTCTGTTACAGGGATAAATTGTATAATTGATCTAATTGTAAATTGATGAGTTACTAATGTTTTTAATCTTTTGTATAATTGATTAATTACTAAAACTTTTAATTTATTTTTTTGCAGATTGGATTGGGGTGGCATTTTTGACGTGTAACAATGATGTAATTTGTTTGAATGTTCATTTTTGTTTGATAAGGATACACATACTTTTTGGAGTTACACTAGTTATTGTTGGATTTTTGGTGGAATTGAACAAGTTACAACTTTTGGATATTTTGTGGATATTTCACTATTTTATTATATCAGGATGAAATTATTTGTAATGATGAATGGATATTTTTCATTTTGTTAATTCGTAAATGTGTTGATAACAGGTTATGTTAAGTTGTGATGGAATTGTTATATTCAACAGGTTTCAACATGAACAAGGTCATATTTGTTGAACTAAAATTTAGATTTTGATAAAATAGGTATATAATGTGGAAAAAAATATTATGAAATTATTGACAAAATTTTCCATCCCTAAAGAAGGTTTTTTTGTCTCTTATTTGGCTTAGGTGAATGATTAGTTTTGTCATAAATTCTTTATTTCGTCGCTAAATGAATTTGTCATGACAAAAAATATTGTCATATTTTGTCACTATTACCCTCAATGTGTGACGAATTTTTTTTGACATTATTTCATCACTTTTTAACGATGAATTTGTTTTTATCTCTATTGGTAGCTTCTTTGACAAAAAATTTTCGTCTTCGTTTATATTAAACATGACAATTATTTTGTCTCCATTTCTTATATTTATGACAAAATACTTTTGTCTCTAATTTCTCCTTTAATGACAAAATATTTTGTCGCTAATTACTTATAAGTATGTTCCCAACAGAGTGTATTGGAGACAAAAAAAATTCGTCACAAATTTATCATTTTTAATGATGAATTTGTTTTTGTCTCTATTGGTAGCTTCTTTGACAAATTTTTTTTTGTCTTCTTTTATATTAAACGTGACAAAATTATTTCGTTTCTATTTCTTATATTTATGACAAAATACTTTTGTCTCTAATTTCTTCTTTAATGACAAAATATTTTGTCGCTAATTACTTGCAAGTATGTTCCCAACAGAGTGTATTGGAGACAAAAAAATTCGTCACAAATTTATCATTTTTAATGATGAATTTGTTTTTGTCTCTATTGGTAGCTTCTTTGACAAAAAATTTTCGTCTTCGTTTATATTAAACGTGACAAAATTATTTCGTCTCTATTTCTTATATTTATGACGAAATACTTTTGTCTCTAATTTCTTTTTTAATGACAAAATATTTTGTCGCTAATTACTTACAAGTACGTTCCCAACAAAGTGTATTGGAGACAAAAAAAATCGTTACAAATTTATCATTTTCAATGACGAATTTTTTTTTCGTCTCTAAGACCCTTTAGCGACGACCCTTTGGAGACAAAACGGGTGACGAAAAATGTTCGTCGTAATTAGTTTGGGTGACGAAATATATACATTTTGGGACAAATTTGTTTCGTCTTTAAAAATGTTCGACCAATGTTGTGAATGTTTACATTTGTGCCACTATTTTAATCACATAAGCCTTGTCTTAATTTTTTTTATGCTTTATTTTGCAAATATTGCACAGAAGAAAACCTCAAAGCGAAAAAGAGATGAGTACCATGTCAAAGAAGAAAGTCCATATGCAAATACTAGCAACAATGTTGACATGTGGCGAGTCGACCCACCGTTTGTGTCTTTCCGTTCTCCAATCATTCCATCATTATCGAAGCGTTGTTGGCTACTGGAACCATACTCCAACGAAGAAGAAACAACGTTGTGAACATTTCTATATATCAGAATGTATCAACTCAACATGGAGACCAAATGTAAGCACATTTTTTCCCATTTTTTGTGTAATCAGATTACATTTTTTTTGTCCTAATGCAAACTTTCTCACATGTTGCCATTGTTATTTTTGGTCCCTGTTATTCATGTTTTTACTGTTATTTTCCCTCTTTTTTTTTTGTTGGTATTGTTGAAATTATGTAAACACTCAAATTTGTTGCTTTCCTAGAAATCAAAAAATTGTTATTGTTTCGGATATTGTTGTCGTTGTTGTTGGCATGATGTCAACATTCACATGGGGACATGTCCTGAATAAATTTGTTACATGATTGTGAACATTGTGTCAAGCAAATCTCCAAATAAAAACGTTTCTTTTACTTGTAGTTCAATTTTGACGTGAACCTTGACATTGTGAGCATTAATGTTGTTCATAGTTGTCCACTTATTATTCACATCACAGTTGTGTACACTGAAAATATGTGATTTGCGAGTAATGAATGGGTGATGCTGTCATATTGTTTGATTGTTTATAGCTATTATGAATATTCACATTAGTGCTATTTGCTTATAAATCATTATCTTACTATGAATTGTTGTAACCAAATGTTGATGTGAACTTTAACATTCTCTTCTATACACATAAAGATACCTAATATTATATGGATGTGTAAATATTAACATTCGGTGTGACGACTATTATTTGTACCCTAGTAGTAATGTGAATATTCACATCTCCAATGATGTGAATGTTCACATTGCTATGTTTGTCACTTAAATAGCACTTTGTTGCTTTTGCTTATATGAATATCGTTGAATGCGAGCATCCACACTGATTAATGATGTGCTGATGTCAATGTACATGCCTACCCTACCAATTCTATTGTAATCAAATTTAATACTCATACAAACACTCACTATTTGTGCATGCCCATATAACAGATGTTGCATCTAAATTTTGCACAAAAAGGAAGAGGGGGGAGTATCATGTCAAAGAAGAGAGCATGCCTCTAGAGAGCAACACTCACATCGACATGCAACATGTCAATTATCGATCAAACATTACAGGCTTAGTAAAACCGATGAGCAGCACCAAGTTCTTGGATTTTCAGCTGGACTACTCGAAGAAAACTTCGTTGTTCGATAGTTGGGGTTGTCCACCATTCACTAGCTATACTAGAATACAGTGCTAGTTTTTTTTTTTTTTTTTTTTTTTTTTTTTTTTTTTTTTGTAACTTTAATAACTTGCAATTGATAACACTTGACAACATATATATAAATCAATGATATACTTCTCACATACCTATGTGTTTTGATGGTATATTTGGTGTTGATGTGTTGCGTGTGCTAAACAATATAAACTATGAACATTCACATATGTTTTCTTATGTTGAAGTTTGTGTGAATGTTTACATCTTAATTTATGTTCAATAAATGTGAATGTTCAAATTATGTCTTATGTTTATTGTGGTTGACTATAGATATTAATATTCACATTATACATTAATTAGATGTATGATTATATTAGAATAAATGTGAATCTTCACGTCTATTTATTTCATTGTGAATATTCACATCAAACTGTGGTTGACTACAAATGTTAATATTCACATTATACATTAATTAGGTGTACGACCCATGAACAAACATATCATAATTAATGTGAATCTTCACATTTATTTATTGCATTATGAATATGCACATCATGTTTGTGTTTAAAACAAAATGGTCCTTGAATATTCATATCATCAATATTGCATAATAGTAATGAATACAACAAAAACATATACACCATTCAATATTATATAAAAGTGCAAATATTGACATTAATTGACAATATATATGACAAAATTCTCGTACAAAAAACTAGAAATCCAAAAACGAAAAAACCCATAAAATCTCAAACTCTCAAAAACAAAAAAACCATCACCCACATTCTCATCTTCATCATTATCACTACCCATGCAATACCCAAATTACATCAATCCAACAACAACCTCTGCATGTTGAACCTTTATTGATTTGGCAAGCAAGAACATACTTTGAAGCTCATCATCACTGTCCAAATTACACCTATTAATCCCAGGTAGCTGATAGAACAATGAAACACAATCAGTAGATAACGCGCTCCATTTTTCATACACACACTCCACGAAAAGTGAAAAAGACAGAGCTTGTACCACATTTATTACACAGGGCCGGCCCTGCCCTAAGGCAGGTAAGGCTTGTGCCTTAGGCCCCATATTTTGGCCCAAAAATAGGGCCCCAAAATTTAAAAAATTGTTATAGGTTCAATCTCTTTTTTTTTTTTTTTGATTTTAAGATCAATTTAAAGGGCCCCAAATGTTTTATTGGGCCCATGTATAATTTAGCCCATATTTATTTATAAATGTGTTTAGCCCATATTTATTAAAATAAAAATATATAAATAAATAAATAAAAAACAATAGGGCCCTAAATTTGGTAAAACATATAAACATATATAACATAGGGCTCCTAAATTTGGCCCAAAAATAGGGCCCCTAAATTTGGCAAAATATTATAGGCTCAATCTTTTTTTTTTGGATTTTAGGATCAATTTAAAGGCCCCAAAATATTTTTTTAGGTCCATGTATGATTTACTCCATATTTATTTATAAGTGTAGTTTGGTCCATATTTATTAAAATGAAAATATATATTAAAAAAAAAGTGTTTGGGCTCAAGAAAAATAATACAGACAATATATGGGCCCTATTTTTTTTTATTTTTTATTTTTACCTTCTTTATCTATTAGATTTTAGTGGAATAAATAATTTTGCTCAAATTTTTTTACCTAGGTCTTTATCAATTTTAATTGAATAATTTTTTCCTAATTTTTTTGTTCTCATTTTGTTTTATTAAATTGTTTTATTTATAATTTTAATAATTATATGTGTAAGGAAATTTTTTTATGGTTACAAACAAATAAAAAAATTGTAACTTATCGTTTTATTCATGAATTTTTTTTCAATATAAAAGGGCCCCCATTTTCAAAATTCGCCTTAGGCCCCGACGAACTCAGGGCCGGCCCTGTTATTACAATAGTACTACACCCCTATGAGCACACCAACAACATGAATGTATCCATCTATTGCAAAAATACAAAAACAAGGAAATGAATAACCACATTATAGCCAATAATATGTGAACATTTACATTGTTCACATATTCTGAATTGTCTAACCAAACAGAGATGAAACAAAACAAGGAAGTGAATATTCACATCATTTTTGTATCTAAATAAACAATGTGGCTTGTGATTATATGATTGAATATAATGGTCTGATGTGAACTTTAACATTTTGCATAGTGGCAATGAACATAGTGAAAATATATACACTATTCAACATTATATGGATGTGTGAATATTCACACTGATTGATAAAACAAATGGAAAATTTCCATTATAGATGATATGAATATTAACACTGATTAATAATGAGGTTAACAAAAAAATCAAAATAACTGTATATGCAACTTTTCACCAATAATCCATCACAATCAATTTGTTCAAACAATTGTATATGCATCTCTGTTAAATATTCGAAACTCAAACAACAAAAATATACATGCATTACTAGTAAAAAAATCAGGACCTCATTTATCAAACATGCACTTACATTACCCATGTATTCTAGAAAATGCATATGAATAAAAAACAGAGCATGCAATCCTTTACATAAATGAACATGTATTCATAAATAAAATGATACTAATCTTGAAAAAGAAATTCTGTAATCGTTCTCCACCTCTGATCAACGGTTGATCTCCAATAATTACGTAACGAACCAAAGCACACAAAAACACCAAACTACGAAAACGAACACACTGACGAACAGAAACCCGTTGTCTTCGTCTTTTCTTCCACGATACAGAAACTCGTCGTCGTCTTATCTACACTGCACTGAAACCCTACCACAATGAAACCCTACCATAAACGATCGACATTGATTAACTGAATCAGAATCATCAACGTGAATAATGCTAACAAACGAAACAGAAATGTGTATTTCTTTTTTTTGGTGTATGTTATGTGTCAACATAATATATAAGGGTATAATAGTCCAAAAAAAATTAAATTTAGAAAAAAAGGACTTCATGAAATAAAAGTACAAACATGTAGGACTAATTAGATTATAAATTTCCTTTATAGACTTATTGGGTTAGAGCATCCTTAAATGTAATTTATCAATAAAAAACCCTTAAAAAAAGTATTGTAATATAATTTTAATTGATCACTTTTATATTGATAGTCAGGGATTTATTTATTAATTTTGTATTTTAAGTTGCTTGATTATAGTAGTGCGTTGATTATGATACAATGACATAAACTTAGACATGTTTAATGTAATTTTTTTGGAAATTAAAATTTGATTATTAAAATGTAAAAGACCATTTAAAAAACATATATATTTAAGTTATTTAAGTGCGAAAGGCATGCTAAGAAGTAATTTCCCATTAAATTGAAGGTTATGAGACCCCAAAAAATTGCAAAGACAATGAAGCATTTGAAGAAGGGTAATATTAGAGATCTTAAAAATTTTATCAAAATTTTTATTAAATATCTCACATGGGTCATATAGATTTCACACTACATTTGATAAAACTTTTAATAAAATTTTTAAAATCTCTAATATTTTTGTTCAAATAAAAGTTGAATCCTCCTTCATTTATTTATTATTTTTTAACCCCTTCAAAATTACTTTTTCTTCCGCAATTTTTGGCATTAAAATTTTTGACGTGACTCTCTTTTGGGTCCAATAATTTCTATTATTCTTTACTCATGTACCCCATAACACTTGGCTTGAATTGTAGCGTGAGAAAAAGATTTTTTTTAAAAAATAAATAAATACAAAAATAATAATAATTTGGATACAGTCACTTATATAGGTAAAAATATATATATATATATATATATATATATATATATATAATATTTTTCACTATTATGTTTAAATGAGTAAAAAAATAAATAATAATGTGACAAAAATACAAGCAACTCTCCGTAATTTTTGACAATCTGCAACGTGACTTTTGTGAGTCTAATATTTTTCTATTATTTCAATTATTTATGTTCTCTATAACACTCTATTTGAATTGTAGTGGAAGAAAAAAAAAAAAAAATTGACTGTTTCGTCTAGGTGAAAAAAAAATGATTATATTTTGTTTAGATTAATTATATATTTATTTTGTAGATTGTGAACAATGACGGAGCCACAGTGGGTCCAGGGGTTACGTGCCCTCCTGGTTTTGATTTTTTTTTTTAAACATAAAGAAAATATTTTAAATAAAAAAATATAAAATATTAAAAATAAAGATGGTTGGTTTTTTTTCATATTAAAAATAAAAATATTACAATAAGTCATATTATTATCTATGGAAATTTCAATAGAATGATGATGTCTATTATTATTGATATATAATTATAATTAATCTCAATGTAGATATGAAATTTATTGAATTGCTAGTTACATTTGACATTTGGAGTTCATCCTCTATGTTCTTTACTATTGCTTAGTGATATCATAGGTCAATGATGATATGGTATTACTATTATATTGAATTTTTACTGAAATTTTGTATAAAAAATTATTTTATCATTATATAATTTATTTTAAAACTTATATCCATGATTTTTTTTTATATTGTCCATGATACACTAGTTTCAAATAATATATATATATATATATCTTTTTTGAAGTCAATCGTAAAAATTTATGTAAAATATTTTTATAAAAATTTTAATATTATAATTAATAAATATCCCTTTTAATTTAATTTTTTAGCTTCGTCACTGATCGTAAATGGATTGATTATATGGGATGAACATTTTTGTCCCCTAAAAAATGACTCCATGCATTCCATATTATATTTTTTCCTCCTACAAATATTTTTGAAATTTTAAAATTTGTGTTTACTAAAACGATATTATTTATTATTTTTTTATTTTATGATATTTTTTCCTTTTCTTTATACGCTCATTATATTTTCATAGCGTCTAAAAATCTACTAGGATTTTTCTAGATGGAACAATGTTTTCAAAAATCTAGAAGCTAGTTCTCAAAAAAGTTTGGTTGTATCAATTCATTTGAATCGCGTATATTATTTTTAAATTTGGATTGATCCAAAATTATGAAAAATGATTTGACAAAATCACATCAATTTTGTAATTTATCAAATTAACCCAAACATTTTAAATATTTCGTTTGATATCACACCTTCTTGTCAAGATTTAATAATTCCTGGTACGAAAAGTATTACATTTAAATAGATTATTAGTCAGAACCACAATTTTCTAAGCTCAATAAAAAAGTATAAATTTGATTGAATTGTTAATTCAATACTAATCATGGCCTTCAAACCAAACATGATCTGAATGGTTTAATACTTCAAAATATTCTAGTAGCTTCAAATGAGAAAAGTTAAAAATATAAATTTTTTACATTTAAATTATAATTTCATAATTTAGAAATTTAAAATACAATTTATACTTTCAAATCATATTTATAAAAGTACACCGCACCCAACCAAAATTATTTATTCACAGATAAGATTCAAAGGGCATGACCCATCTGTGTGGGACTCAAAAGTCAGACCCACCTGCTTTTATTTTATTTATTTATTTATTTATTTTTGTCTCATCTGTGAAATTGTTCGGCGTTAGTAGCACGCTCAGCTTTAATATTTTTAGAGTAATATTAGAAATTTTAAAAGTTATATTAAAATTTATAATAAATATTTCACTTGGATTCATATGTGTGTCTCACATTTATATGAAATATTTAATATAAATTTTGATAGAATTTTTAAAATCTCCAATATTTTTCATATTTTTATCATGACCTTTTTTCTTGGTATTGGAATTCTTCATGACAGACTTGACTAGTGCAGTAATATTGGGTTTGAAGGGTTTTTATGGGCTTTGACTCAAAACAGCTTTATGGGCTTTGATCCAAACATTTTTGTTTAGAAACATGCCTTAAACTGCTTTCATTGATGGCCCAAATTCCCAACTGGATACAAAGTGTCAAAGCTTTCTTTGTTTCAGAAAATGAGCTTTTTTAGTAAATCCATTATCTAAGAGTGTTGTTCCATAAAATCCATAGTGTTTTATAATATTCCATTAGGTCCATTTCATACAAAAAGACCAAAAAAGCCCTCAAAAAAACACGCGCCCCTTTCTCTCTCTCTCTTTGAATCTAATAACCGTTTCTCTTCCCCTCTCTATTCTTGCGCAGGAAATCACGCACAGTACCTCTACAGTCCAGAAATCCAAAACCATATTCCACATCGCCTCAACGCTCAGAAGACTATATTCCTTCCATCGTTGCATCGTCGCATCGTCTCATCATCTTCTCCGTCATCCCTACGCCGAGAAGACTGCCTTCGTTCCATTGTCACATCGTCTCATCATCTTCTTCGTCGTTCGTGCACCCAGAAAACTGTATACGTTCCTTCGTCGCATCGTCCCTTCGTCTCAACATCTTTGTCGTCGAAATGGGCAAAAAACGTAAGCATTCTACTCATTCGTGTATTTAAACCGTAAACCTCTTTATCAACAACCAACATTGTGAACTTTTACAAATATCCCCTTTTCCTATGCATACAATATATAGGAGTCCATATTGTTCATACCCTAACATTTATTCTGAACCCCTCAATCGTAATCCCTAATTTTATTGATTTTTGCAATCAAAAACATTACAGTTGCCATTACATTGTGTTCACAATTGTCAACATTCGAAAATGTTTTGGTTGTAGTTGTTGTTATTGAAATCTGTGAACATTCACATTGATCGAAAATGGTTTGATAATCAAATTATTCCAGATGTTATTCGGTTGTTGTTCAATGCTGTGAACATTCACATGGTTTCAAAAATGTTTTGGCTAATTCTTTTTTGTTGCTGTTGATAACAGATGTGAACATTCACATTGAGTTAAAATGTTTGAGTAATCAGGTATTAATGGTGTTGTTGTTGTATGCTGTGAAAATTCACATGCATTGACACTCTTTGGTCAATTCTGTTGTTGTTCTTATTGTTGAAAGATGTGAACATTCACATTGCTTGAAAATTGTAAGACAATCAGATATTATTGGTTTATTTTGTTCTAGGCTGTGAACATTCGCATTGCCTGAAAATTTTAGGAGATTCAGATATTATTGGTGTTGTTGTTCTATGCTGTCAACATTCACATTGCCTGGAAATTTTAGGAGAGTCAGATATTATTGGTGTTGTTGTTCTACGCTGTGAACATTCACATTGCCTGAAAGTTTTAGTTCAACCAGATATTATTGGTGCTTTCGCTCTAGGCTGTGAACATTCACATTGCCTGAAAAATTTTAGGTGAGTTAGATATTATTGGTGCTATTGTTCTATGCTGTCAACATTCACATTGCCTGGAAATTTTGAGATAGTCAGATATTGTTGGTGCTGTAGTTTTAGGCTGTGAACATTCACATTGCCTGAAAATTTTAGGAGAGTCAGATATTATTGGTGTTGTTGTTCTATACTGTGAACATTCACATTGCCTGAAAATTTTAGGACAATCAGAAATTATTGGTGCTGTTCTTATATGTTGTGAACATTCACACTGCCTGAAAATTTTAGGACAATCAGATATTATTGGTGCTGTTGTTCTATACTGTGAACATTCACATGTATTGAAAAATATTGGGCCAATGAATAGGGATATTTAGATTCTTTTCCCCCTATTGCGAATGTTTGCCTTGTTGGTATTGTTGATTGTTAATGGTGATCCAATAAGTTAATCCATCATTTTATATGTTTGTGTTAACATCCACATGTTCTTCAATGGTGTTCATGGTTGTATAAAAATGCATTGTTTTCCACACACTGACACAATATGTACATTGTGTTTATGCTGACACAGTCAAAATACACATTCATGTACATATGTGAATGTTCACAACCACACACAAACTCTGGTGATTCACACCCATGCACACAACTGTGAACATGCACATCAGTGGAAATGCTGTGAATGTTCACATCTGTTCCACTATGCTAATCACATGAGCCTTCACTTAATTTTTTTTAAATGCTCCATTTTGCAGATGTCGCACAAAAGAAAACCGCAAAGAGAAAAAGAGATGAGTACCATGTGAAGAAAGAAACCCCACAAACAAATACTTGCACCAATGTCGACATGCGCCATGTGAACTACAGATCTAATATGACCGGACTGGTCAAATTAATGAAAACCACCAAGTTCACAGAAGCACAGCTTCGGTGCCTTCAACAAACACCTTTTTGGAATTTGTTTAATGCATTGAGAAACAATCAGATCGACCTTGACAAATGCATGAAGTATGATGATGTTGTTGTGCATGTACTACAAATGTACCAAGCTTCAAAAGATGCCTTCTACATTGGGGAGAAGAAGATGAACATATACAACAGCGACATCAAGCTGATTTTTGGTGTGGACTGTGGCAGCAAGCTAATGGACATATCATATGGTGCAAAACCAAAGACTGGCATTGTAAACAAAAGATGCAAAAACGTTAGCCGGTTGACTTCAAAATGGATACGCACCCTTTTGACCGAGTCATTGAAAGGCAAAAAGAAAGATGACAACGAAGAAGTTGCCCGACTAGTGTGCATGTATGCTTGCCAAAAGCTTTTTTTCTCAACAAGCGGAGAGACAATAGGATGGGGCTACTACGCACATATGGTCCCATTGGAAAGCATGCAAGAATATGATTGGGCCAAGCAAATTAGGACAATGTTGACATCGTCTATTTCCCAAAATGACAAAAATCCAGCAAAAGTCACCGGCTGTGTCATGTTATTGATGGTAAGTACCCATGTTGTCAAATAATAACATTCACATGTCCTCCAGTGTTGTTCATCTAAGCCAACTATGAACATTGACATCTGCACCACTGATGTGAATGTCCGTAGGCAATTATATTTCACAGATGTGAATGTTCACATCTAAATCACTGATGCGAATATCCACATTCACTCATAATATACTACTGTGAATGTTTACAACACTGCTCCATAGGCAATTATGTTTCAATAATGTGAATGTTCACATCTGAAGCACTGATGTGAATGTTCACATCTGAAGCACTGATGTGAATGATCACATTCACTCATAACATACTACTGTGCATGTTCACAACAGTGCCACATCACTTATGTTTCACAGATGTGAATGTTCACATTTGAATCACTGATGTGAATGATGACATTCACTCATAACATACCACTGTGAATGTTCACAACAGTGCCACATCACTCACGTTTCACAGATGTGAATGTTCACATCTGAACCACTGATGTGAATGTTCACATTCAATGATAATGTACTACTGGGATGTTCACAACAATGCCACTGTGATTAATATTCACATAGGTTGCCATTACTATGCAAATGCTAAATAACAATATGTGTTTCTTGTTTTATTGAAGTACTGGTTGTGTGAGCACACAACCATCCTACAACCTCACAGACCCAATACTTTTCCTCGCTGTATGAAGTGGGATTTGACTGCTTTACAGAAGAAGATGAAAACCACCTCTTTAGCTGATTTGGGTTTTAATGAGGTAGGGCCTTTAACTACTAATCAAAACATTCACATTATAACACCACTCAAATATATACGTTAAGTAACATATTTTTTTCATTTTCAGGTTAATGCCGGTGAACTCTTTGCAATCCCAACAGAATTACAAAAGTTCACACGTAAAACATTGAAGGTGGAGCCTGAAATTTATGAACCAGCCAGAACATCTCCCAACTTTTCTGACATCAAGGGAGAACAACACAATGGCAGCAACTCCCACTTTTCTGGGGATGGGGTGGAGCTGAAGGACAGTAATGAAGACATTCATATTCCATTTAGCAGCCAACATTATGACAGAGCTATTGTAATACCAAACACAAACCAACCTGATATCATTGATGTGCTTATCCAAGAAAATCAGAAGGCTTGGGGCGTCATAAGGCAATGGGAAACAAAGTACAAACACCTTCAATTTTCATGGGAGTTAAGGGCAAGACTCATAGCTGCTCTTGAACATAAATTGTTTAACCAGTCCAGCCCGTCCAACGTGAATATCGAAATAAAGAAGTGCATGGAGCAGAAGGATAAAGAAATCAAACGCTTAACGCAGCTGGTCATCGACTTAGAATGCAATAAAACAATTCTTCAGGATCTTTACGATGACCAGTCAGTCCACATTGTCACACAGGCTATGGCAGAAAAGCAACCCCCTAGCCCAATGCAACACAATATAAGCCCACCTTCTAGGGTCAAGCGTATAAAGGAAAAAGATCGCAAAGAACATCGCTTGCCTGACTTCCAGTACCCAGACTTACTTGGCCAAAAGCAGCCCTATCCAGTCGAAATGGTTGAAGATGTGGAGAAACACCCATTAGCGAAGCAGCCAAAAAAATTATCCTTGACCAACAAGTTCAAAGTCTGGACCAAGATGTCCAAACAAGACAAACAAAAGGTCCAAGCTTTACAAAAAAAATGGAGGCGATGAGTAAGTGACTGTACAAACATCCAATGTTAACATTCACATTCCGTAATAGTCTATATTCATCACTGTGTTCAATTTTTTTGGTTTGTTCAGATCTGTGCAATGTAAATATTTACATTGGTTTGTTCATAATGCACAGGCTGCTGGTGTGGAAAGGAGATTCAAAGGCTACACATGTGTATTTTGATGACATTGTCAACCTTATCAAGGAGGAATCAATACGCAGCAATGTATGCCATTACAAATATAATTCACTCTTCATGCATATGCACACACAGACACACACACACTCACAGCCACAAAATCTATATAATATGACCCCATGTTTGTGCAGCTCATAGATGCACATGCTGAACTGTTGCATGAACAACAAGAGGTGGTCAACCCAACTTCGGATGAAGCCTCATTAATCTTCATGAGCATGTGTTTGGTAAAATCTATCATTCCATTATTTGTAATGTGAATGTGAAACTTCACAGTCCATTAATTATTTGTCAACTGTGTACAGAAAGTGATACGAGAGTACCATCCTCGCAAAAGGAGTAAACACATTGATGCACATGTCAAAAACTATCAAGGAGAGAGATACCTGCTATTCCCGTTGCATCATGAGTACCACTGGACGATAGTTGTGTATGATGCTAAAGACAATTTGTGGAGGCATTACAACTCATTGCGCCCAAGAACAAGCATACATGACCCGCATATCGACCAAGCACAGGAAGTTGGAAGTGGCTATTTTTCAACACACACATGACTTGTTCTCATGCATTAAATGACTGTACACACACATATGTTTGTTGGTGCCTAATTTGAAATTCCATACACAGAGGAAGTAGATTGAGCATGTTGTGAGCGTTATTGGCGAGTCATCACCGCTATACACTAAGTTAGCAGGCCAAAATCCAACACAACCAACCAAAAGTGTTGATGTTTGTCCTTAGCAAGACGACGACTCGTAAGCCTCACTACATTTTTTTCAAATCCTCCATAACCATTATGCAAATATTCATGTCAACTGCTAATCAAAACCATTTCGCATTTATAGAGTGGACTGCGGACCTGCAGTATGTTACATCATGCGGGCGCACATATATCATAAAGAAATTGTGGGCAGCCTCAGTAGTTCAGAATGGTGTGGACTACGAGATTTGTTAGCGCATAGTTTTTTGAATCATAAGAAATTAGAGCTTCATTAAAACCTATAGGTGGGGGGTGTCCACCTACAAACTAACCAATAGTCGATTTGAATGTTAATATGGAAGGTGTTGATATTTTGACACAACAACTGATTGTAAAACAGTGATACAACATTTGTTAATAGGAAAAAGCCAGCTGCGAATTTTGAACTACTTTTGGTGTTGTTATGTTTTACAGATGTGAATGTTCACAGTTGTACCACTAATGTAAATGTTCACATTCACTTACGATATCCATACTGCTGTGTTGTTATGAGTGTAATTTCTGCGAATGTTTGAACCTGACTGTTCTATAATACACATACTTTGTGCAGGAGTGTAAACTTGGTCTACATGACATAATTACGGATCACATACACATGTGTGAATATTCACATTTGTTCTTGCTCATAACAGTTGTAAATGACATCCTTCTCTGCCAAATGTGAACATTCACTTATGATATTCATATGCACTAATGTTTACAGATGTGACTGTTCACAGTTGCAACACTGATGTGAATGTTCATACTCACTTATGATATTCATAATGCCGTGTTGTGATGAGCATATTTGATGCGATTTTTGGAACCAGATTTTTATGTAATACACATACCTTGTGCAGGAATGTACACATTGTTTGCATGACATCATTACGGGTAACATGAACAGTGTGAATATTCACATTTCTTTCCATTCATAACAGCTGTACATGTTCACACCATGTCAATCTTCATGCATGTGAAAGTTCACATCACAGCTTATATTCATGTCAACATTGACAACAATAAGGTAAAAAAGTTCAACCCATGTGCAAGTTTTCACATAATATGATTCGTTTACGTAAGTGTGAATGTCCACATCATGTATTTATCATTACAACTTTAACAAAATATCAGTTTCATACACAAAAAGAAAATGAAAAAGCACAAATGAAATACTAAGTTTGCCAAACCATTATTTTGCTTGCCAACACAACACAATCTTATTTCAAAAATGAATATAAGAATCCAATGTAAAACACAACGTTGAAATGAAAAATGTACATCCTATATCGGCTCCTTGCATGACTTCTGATTATGGCTCCCCAGCTTATCACATCTCCTGCACCTTATTTGCTTCAGTTTCTCACCCCTTGATGGGATCCTATTCTTTTTCAGCCTTCCGGGTGGTTTTTTCACAGTTGGCGGGTATATAGTGAAGTCCATGGGATCAAAAGGCGGCTTCTCCACCGATGGTATAGGGAATATGGCACCCAAATACGTTACACGATATGTCTGTACATGAAAGTAATGTTCCACACAATCATTGAGATTGTAGCGGCTCTTCTGAATGGAAACAATAGCATGGTCACATAGGAATCCGTTGATTTGCCATTTGAAGCACGAACATGTACACCTCGCAACATCAACAGTAACAGATGGTATTGAATGAACTTCAAACACATTCTCATTGGCTTTGCTAACTTACCAAGACCTGCTGTCATTGAACGAATCCATAAGCCTTGTTTCGAATGTAGGACAAATAAGCTCATTCCATTTGTTTGCTTGGTCACGCCATGCAGACATTTGCCGCATCAACTGAGTACGAATTATGTCCACCATTTGAGTGATAGGAAGATTACGCGCTTCTTTAATCCAGTTATTAAATGACTCCGCCGCATTGGAAGTCATCTCCCCATAACGCATGCCCCTGCACAATATCACAAACATTTTACAATACGAAAGTTAACAGGTTTGAACATTCACGTTGACTGATGTGAACATTAACATCATTCGCAATGAACATTAACATCAACTTACACAATGCACAAATGTGAACACTAACATCAACTTAAATGACAGAATGATGTGAATGTTAACAACAACAAAATATGACAACAGATGTGAACATTCACATCATTCAAATCAGTCATCATTATCAGATGTGAACATTCACATCATTGACATTGAACATGAAACACAATTTGAAGATTTTTACAATTCTTAACTGATAATTCACATCGCTACCATTCTGACTTGACAAATGGAACACTTTATGAAACTATTATTACCTGAAGTATGAATTTCCCAGTGCTCAGGTGCCAAATCTTTGAAAAAATCATGTGCTCGTTGTTTACCCTCCTCTTTTAATTTTGCAAGATTTTCATGGAACCCTACCACAGTTGGCTCATAATCACAATCACCCAAACTACTTACTAGGTGATCCTTGAAGCCATTATCAATTTCTTTCATCCGGTCTCTTAAATTGCTTTTCAAGTGTTGTAAGCAATAATCGTGATGAGCTGATGGGAACACCTTCAGCATAGCTTCTAACAGGCCAAGATTACGATCCGAAATAAAAGTAATCTGGCGCTTACCATTAACAACCTTCCCAAGTTCATGCAAGAACCACGACCAATTCGTCGTGGTCTCCGAATCAACAATCGCAAATGCAACAGGAAACAGACCTACAACACAACACCAATACGCAACTGTTCACAATATTCCAAAATGAATAGAAAACAATATAAACGAAACAGGCCATGTGAATGTTTATATCTACATTGCCCTATTACTATTGTTATTTTTGGATTCAAGTTCATAAACAACAATGATGTGAACATTCACATTAACGACCATTAATAATTCATTTTTTATTGTTCAGCAATTGATAATGTGAACATTCACAGTACTGTTCATTAATGGATCAACTGACAGTAGTATACACTGATGTGAATGTGAATGTTCACATTACTGTCATTAGCAGGCACAGATGTATAATAATGTGAATGGATCAGTGTATAATAATGTGAATGTTCACATTACTGTCATTAGCAGACACAGATGTGAACATTCACATCAGTGCATACTAATGTCAATGTTTACATTACTTATAATTTCTCAATCACTCATTTGTCCATACTATGCATGTCAATGTGAATATTGACATGAATATACAGGTAAAAAAAACACTAACCATTGTTTCCGTCTTTCGCCGTTGCCGCAAATATCTGACCTTTGTACTTTCCTTTGAGGAATGTTCCATCCAAGAATAATAAAGGCCGACAAGAATTGAACCCAGAAATACACGCAGCGAATGACACAAAGAAACGACAAAACTGTTGACTACTTGCATCATAGTCAATATTGACATAACTCTCCGGATTGTACCGCATCACAGCATCCGAATACCACCGCAGCTGGTCAAACGATAATGAGTGATCTCCATGAATACCAGCCTTTGCTTCCTCCACAGCCAACCATACGGCATGGTAACTCACATCTAGCCCATAATCCCTCTTCAAAATAGTCACAACATCACACGGCCGAGTCAACGGCTTGTCCCTCACAATTTCAGATATGGTACTCGACACCAAATCCGAACTAACTCGCGGATTCTTCGATGTTCGGACATCCGTACCACAAGTATACACATCACTAAAACTCTTGATATAGAAAAAATCATTTGCTCGTTGTGCTCTACAATGTATAGCCCACAAACAGCCCCTCTCCTCCCGCATCGCACACACAGCAGTAACTCTTGTTGTCTCGTTCTTCACGTATGTAAACTGAAACCCACATTGGATGGCATACTTACATAAAACGTCACGAAATTCTTGTGCACCTCCAACAAACCGTTGTCCCACATGCGTAATACTATTTGCCCAAGGGGCTGACAACAACACCTTCTTCTTATGGTGGCAAAATCTCCGTAGTGCATCAATTTCTTCCTCAACCCCCACACGCACCAATCCCAAACTAGTTGACTGACCAATACCACTTTTCAACTCAACCACAACTTCTACATGTTGTACCCCCATTGATTTAGCAAGCAGTAACATGTTCTGAAATTCTTCCTCATTGTCCAAATCACACTTACTAATCCCAGGTAGTTTACAGAACAATGAAATAGAACCAGCAGACAACTCATCCCATTTCTCACACAAACACTCCACCAAACGAGAATAACACATTGCGCGGGCAACATTTATTACAGTTGTACTGCAACCATATGTACACACCAACAGCATAAAGGTATCCATCTCCTATAAAAACACAAAAACACAACAATGAACAGTAATAAAAATCAATACAAAAATTCACATTGTGTAAAAAATAGATGACTACGCGTACAGTTCAAGTGCTAAATCCATAATTCACAATACGAAGATATGAACATTCATATTGATATTAACAATATGTCAACATTAAGCAAACATCAAAGTAAAATGAGAAAATCAGCAATCTTCACATAATATTAACAAGATGTGAACATTTACATTGACACAGACACTTTGAATTATATGACACACACAGAGCCTCATTCAGCAAACATCAATTTTAAATGAGAACATCCACATTCTTCACATATTCCACATTGGTATATATACTGATAATCAAATCATCCACAGAGAGCCTCATTATGCATACATCAAAGTAAAATGAGAACTACACATTTAATCAAAATCGACATGAAAAATCATATTGTGCAAAAAAAAAAATGACTACGTGTACAGTTCAAGTGCTAAATCCATAATTCACAATACGAAGATGTGAACATTCACATTGATATTAACAAGATGCCAAAATTGCAAACATCAAAGTAAAAATGAGAACATCAACAATCTTCACATAATATTAACAAAATCTGAACATTTACATTGACACATACACTCTGAATTATATCACACATACAGAGCCTCATTTAGCAAACATCAATTTAAAATGAGAACATCCACATTCTTCACATAATCCACATTAACAAAATGTGAACATTCACATTGACATATATACTGATAATCAAATCATCTACAGAGATCCTCATTACGCATACGTCCAAGTAAAATGAGAACTAACACTATTCTTCACATAATATGAATGAACTCCCCTCCATAGGACCACGTAAAAAGCATATAATTGAAAAACCAGAGCATCCAATTCATATCAATAAAAAAACAGAGCATCTGATCCATCATACGAATGAAACCATAAACTGAACATGTATTCATAATCAAATTGATACTAACCTTAATCATGCAATCCTACAATCCTCCAGAAAGTCGAAAACAACTCATTCGAACTACTTATAGTCCGGAAAATGTGACAGCCGAACACCTACCTCTTCGTCGTCTTCACTCGCAAACCACAGAACCAGACTACAACACCAAGAATGAAACCCTAGCACAACCAATCCTTGGAACGAGTATGCAAAACATAAACGTATCTCTTGGAATTGGATTGATGAAGAAAAACGTAAAATAGAAACTGCCAAACTGAATCAGCGAGGAAACAGGCACGTAATATGTAAATACGTATTAACACTATACATACATATATATATATATATATATAGATGGGGGCAAAATAGTCCAGGTAAATATATTAAATTAGAAAAATGGACCTTATGGAATAAAAATAAAAGTTTATGAGACTAATCAGGTTATAATATTCTTTTGTGGACCTAATGGGTTATAACAACTCTAGAATGGATTTATCAATAAAAATCTCTTTCAGAAGGGAAAATTGAACCCATTTTTCATAAAATTATATATATAGATTTTTTTATTTTAAGAATTTAATAAAAAAAATCAAAAAATTGAACCCATTTTTTATGTTTTTAGTCAAAAAATTTAACATTTTAAGAATTTTTTTTAGATGCATTTAACCTAAATACACTTAAAAAGTATAATATTTATGGAAAACATCTTTAAAAAATTCATCAAATATAAAAAATATAAAAATTGATTACATTTTCATATTTTTGTGTATTTATTGAAAATTTGAAATATCTTTTTACAAATACTTTATTTTTTGGGTGCATCTAAATTATGCACATCTAAAATATTTTAAAAGATTCACCAAAAATAAAAAATAAAAACTCAATTTTTAAAAAATCAATCAAAACCAAACAGTTTCTGTAAGGCAAAATAGTCCATTGTGTCGCACTACATGATACTAAGGGTCCGTTTGGTTTAGTTTTAGAATTATGATTTGAGTGTGGAGTTGTGTTTTGAGTTTTGAGTTTTTGAATCATGATTTGAAAATAGAAAATTTGTTTGATTATGAGTTTTGAAAATAAGTTTGGGATGATTTGTAATTTTATTTTTAATTTTTTAATATATCTAATGTGAGAGAATGTAAAGAATGTGAGGAAAAAAGAGATATGAGAGATGGAAGAGGAAAAGTGATTGATTGATTAATTAATAACAATTATAAAAAGAGATGAGAAAAATGTTGAAAGTAATTTTGAGTTGTATTTTAAAAATATGTTTAATTAATATATTTCATTCAAATTATAATTTAAAAATAAAATTAAGTTTTGAAAAGTAAACTAAACTTTAAAAATAAAATTAAATTTTGGAAACCAAACACTACCTAAGAAATTTTCATATCCAAGTTTCCACAAAACCATCTCCCAACCAACCCATGGTTTTTTTGTGTTCATCTCACTATCAACCAACCCATGGTTTTTTTTTTTTTGTGTGTGTGTGTGTGTGTGTGTGTGTGTGTGTGTTTGGGGGGGGGGGGGTGCCCATTTATTTATTTATTATTATTGTTATTATTATTTAATTCATCAAGTTATTTAAAATATTTAGATAATTTAAAATAAGATTTATCCCATATAATTCTAGAAATTACTTGTCATCACTTTTATTAATAAATCATCAAGTCAATTAACAGTTTTTAATATTGTCAAAAGTTTATTTCGATTAATAATTCTGATAATTTTATCATTGTATAGAATAACAGTTATAAATTTTATTTTTTCAGTTAATTTTATTAAATAAAAAAATTTAACAATAAAATATTTATAAATTTTTAAATTATAAGGAGTAATTTATATTTTAAAAAAATTTCAAAATGTATTTGTGCAATTTACACAATATTCACTCTTTCCACCTTTAAGTGAATAATTCCCCATAGCTTCTTAAATTAGAAAAAAAAAAAAGAAAATCTTCTCAGCTTTCACTAATCTCGAAAATAATTTTAATGAAGTATCTTATGTCTCCTATCTTGAAAACATTTTTCCCTTTCTTCCAATATTTTGAATTTTAGCTTCAGTAAGTCCTTTTATTCAGCATAACGATCCAAATTGGAATATTTGTTTTTAGTGTATCGTGGGCCCGTTTGATAAAATTGTGGGAAAATGATTATAACTTATAATTTAGCAGTTTATAGCTAATAACTATGAATATAAATTGATTTTTGACGTATAAATTAAGTTTTTTCTCCCCACTCAAAGAATAAGTTAATTTTTGATTTATAAAAAATTATAAATTATATTATTAAGTTAAACCAAATACATCAAAATAATTTAAATTAAACTAAAAATTAAATTAAATTAAAAATAAATCCTACTAAACATGGCAGTGTCAAGTAATTCCGCTTTTTTTCTTTTTTCCAGTAAAATCATTAGTAATGTTCCGTTCACATTGGAAAACAAAAGTCAAAAATTCCGTTCTGTGATTTGATTTGACAGTGCTACGCTACTCACAACCCATCACTGAAATGAAAGACTGCAAGGCCCGTTTGTTTTGGGTATGGGAAAGGATTAGAATAATGGAGCTTTAATTTGTCTCTTTTTTTTATTTTCTTTTTTTTTTTTGTCTTTTATTTTACGGGTTTTTTTTTTTTTTTTTTTTTTATTGCTTGACTGCTCACTAGAACTGTACGGCTGCACCTCTAATTAGAGATCTGCAGCAGCGTTGTTAGAATAGAGGTGGGATAGCAGCGATCTGTCATGGATTCATTTTTTGAATTTTTTTTGATAATTTAAATTGTTCATATTATAAAATTTGTTGAATAGATCATCTATACAAAAAATTAAATTAATTAAAAATTTATAATTTTATAAAAAGAGCATATTTGTTTCTTAAAAAATAAATGATTGACATTATCTTGTAAGTTGTTGTAAAACAATTTGAATCTGATTGAGAGGTTACGGATTTTTGATTAACTTGATTTTTTATATGAATAATATGCTCGACAAATCCTACAATATAAACAATTTGAATTATCAAAAAAGACTCAAAAACACCCTCCACAAATTCACAACAGATCACTACTGTAGCTAAGTCGCAGCAGCATCTCAAGTCCATAAGTGACATTCGATTTTTTTTTTTTGTGTATGAACAATCCTTTTGTAAGTTTTTTTTTTTTTTTTTTTTTTTTTGGGTTGTTATTGTTGATGGTAATTGGATATTTTTTAATTTGTGTGTATTTTGACTAATTCAAAAATTTTAAAATTAAGGATCAAGCAAACATTTAATAATGTCTACTTAACTTAATATATATGAACTTTTTTTATTATTATTATTTATAATTACGTTAAAGAACTATTAAATGAATTAGGATCTTTTAATAATTATTTGAATTTGATTTATTGACAAATTCAATTATACAATAAATTTGAGTTTTTAAGCAAATATTTGAATTGAGTCTTTTAACAAATATTTCAATTTGAGTTCTAGAAATAGCATATGTATAGTTTTATTATCTTTAATTAATTTTCTAGTTTCCTATGTAGCTAATTAAAATACAATTTGAAATTAATATTTTATAAGATAGCTGGATCGGATTAGAACTTCTCATCTAAAGTCTAGTAAAAAAAATTAAATAAATCTAAATCTTGTCTTAGGTCTCGTTTGGGAAGCGACCAGTTTAGCTAAAAAATTAAAAAAATTACTAAAAAAATCAAAAAGCCAACAACTCATACTAAAAAGTCAAAGATTTCATTTTCTCTCTACTTTTTGTACATCTTTTTGTAAAAAGTCAAAAAGTTATCACAAATATATTAATTTTTTTACATCACATTTTAACCAAAAAATAAAAAAATTACTAAAAATATTTATTCCCAAACGAGGCCTTAACCTCATTTTTTAAACTAAATATTTATTTTAAAATCTTAAAAATATTCAATTCGATATGACAGACCGAGGGCCATCAAGCCCATAATCACGCCTAAGTCCAATATTGGGGTTGAGTCAACCGACACAAGCAACGCAATTTAACCCAAGGGGTTGTGGCATTGTGGTAAAGCCTTGGGGTTTAAACCCCAAGGTCATAAGTTCAATTTTTCCCCTTGGGCCAATCTCCTGGGCGAAGCACTGTTGGTTAGGAGGTTGGACCTCAAGGATGCCTAATCAGCTACTTGGTGTGGGTTTAATGCTCCCCCGCTGTGCGAGTCCTGACTTAATCGGAGCTTGCCTTGGGAGGTCGGGACAAGCTTCCAGGTTATAGTCTCTTACTCGGAACGGACAACAGGACACCCTGGTGATCTCCTCATGGGGCGCTGCCTTGGACCTGCGGGAGGGTGGGAGGATTTCCCTGTAACAAAAAAAAAAAAAAAAAAAAATTGTGTTGCTAAATTTACAAAAATTAGATTTAGCATTCGTTTGGGATGTAAGTTGATTTTTTAATTTTTTAGTTTTTTAGCTATTTTAATCTAGGATTAAAAAGTCTCGTTTTGAATAGATTTTTTTGATTTTTTCAACTTTTATAAAAGAAAAAATGAAATGATTCTGATTTGGATATGTTATTTTATCTTATCAAATCTTTAGTCTATTTTATCATTTTGTAACTAAGATAACTCCAAATTCACATGCCAAACATAGCCTTAAAGAGAAAGACTTGGTCTTCTTTGAAAGACAAATTCGATTTCTGGGTTGGATGATATAGCAAGAAGTGAATCAAGTAAGTCAAAGTAGTAGAAATCAACTACGCTTTTGACATAGAAAAATGAAAGATAAAGACACACCAAAGTCTATGCCAGCCTAACATTCCAGTGTTTAACAATTCCAATCAATTAATGTGAATATATATATATATATGTATGAATATATTTGGAAAGACTGACTTTTTTTCTTTTTTGTAAAAATTTATTCTCTTTATTTTTTTACATAAAAAAATAAAATAAAAAATCGATTACCATCAGTCCAAAACACTACATAATCATCCCATGGCTGAAAATGAAGACCATCATGAAGCTTCCTTCAACTTGTGATCACACTACGGACAATGACACCTCAGAGCGGGCAATACTAGAGACCACTAAAAATAATACTCTAAAGCAAGTACTAATGATGTGGCATCCACTTTTTTAAAAAAATAAAAATAAAAACAGACACAACAACATTGACTCACTGCCACATCATTAGTGGTGGCACTAATTAGCACTCCCACTCATTTTCTATAAAGTAATGCAATCACCATAATATTATTACAAAAGTTAATTATATAAGATGAATTAATTATTAGTAAATATTTACATTTTGATTTTAAATATATATCACTGCCATTCCTTGTAGACAACTTCTAAAAAACATATATTTATACTATTTTAATATTTGGCAAAATTATGTAAATTTATGTTTTGAGATTGTTATCTTAGTTTTTGACTTAAATTAAATAATTATCTTCTATTGGTAATTGCATGCAGCTAACATATTGCAAACCACTTTTTATCATGTTGTTTTATCTCTCCTCCGTCAATTAACACCATGTTATCACGTTGAATAAAAGTTACCTTGCTTTTATTAAGAACTTTTAAAATTTTCTTATACAAATTAACATTTTAATCTAAATGATACTTCTTATTATGAGTCAACTTTTAGCTTTCTTTTTGAGTTAGCAAAAAAAATAAAAAAAAAGTTTTTTGGTTAAATTTCTATACAAAAATTAATGCTGAAATAGTTGATTTGTTTGGTAAATTCTCAAACTTTTTAACCTTTTTTAATGACTTTTTCTGAATACCAACATGTGGCATGGTGACGCCGACGTGTCAGCCGAGATGTCACGTGTCTTGGTAGTTATGCCGAGGTTATCTTTGGCGAGGCCGAGATGATCTCCGAAAATATCGGAATCCGAGATAGGCGGATAAATGGATAAGGGGCAAGAGTCCTGGATAAAAGAGAAGACTTTGCTAAGATAAGGATAAAACTCTTAGGAAGTTTATCTTTACCTCTAGAAGAGTCCAAATTTGACATTGAATTGGAGTCCACAGAAGTCAGACTTCTAGTGGGACTTGGATTGAGTAAACTATAAAAGAGAGGCACTCCCGTGGGTCTAAGGTACACAGTTTTATACTCAAGCTTGTGAGTTTAGCACTTGATTATCTTTGAGAGATATACTGACTTGATCGTCGGAGTGCCCCCGGGTGGAAGAGCCACCGCTGGAGCCTTTTCTTTCTGTTACAGGTTTGCTGAAGCCATCTATTCTGCCGGTGCTCTCCAGCTGATTACTAGGCAGGCAGTGTGGTCAGAAAATTACCCACACAATTTGGCGCCATCTGTGGGAACTTAGAAGAATAGATGGCCAGTGACAGACAGAGGGAAAACATTGGGGGCGACACTCCTGCTGGGAGTGGCAGACCAATTGATCTTGACTTTGAAGGAGACAACCACAACAGAGAAACTCATGGCCAGGGCCACGGAGAGAAAGACGTCGGCCAGGAGAGCAACACTTCAAAGAAGACAGACCAAGGCAAGTACTATAACGAAGATAACCTTCAGGTATGGAGGGATAGGTGCCTACGGAGGGATGAGGAAGTAAAAGACTTGGCAAACAAGTTGGCGGACCTACAGTCGGTCGTCAACTTCATGATGCAAAATAATGTCATGCAGCCACCATACCTGCTGTAGGATACACCGATACCAGTAACCAATGCCCAGAAGGGAGAAAGAGGAATAATCCCCGAAGTCCCTCAGCACACCAGGAGCGGAAGGCACTCTCACCGACCTTCCAGGGAAGGCGGACGAGAGGAACCGAGACGAGAAAAGTCCCAAAGGACGTATCACACGAAGGATCCAGAGCCCATAGAACATCGCCATGTTCAAAGGCAAGCACTCTGCTTTGACACAACCCATGGAGAAAGATCGAAACGGGCCCACCACGAGGCCGAAAGTAGTGTGCCAAAAAGATTGAAGTCCAGAGATAGCCGAGCTCCAGGTAGGAGTAAAGAAGATTTGAGGGATTACCTCAAAAGGAGGCAGCATAATGTTGAAGCCGAGGTGACTTCCACAGTTAAGCCGAGAACACCATTCTCAGTGGAACTGGACAAATTTGAAGCACCAAAGAGATTCAGTATGCCGAGATTCCAAATTTATGATGGTAAGTCAGATCCCAACTTTCATGTTGGACTATACCTAAATTCAATGGCGTTATATAGTGGGAACGAGCCATTGCTCTACAAAGTATTCCCCTCATCCTTTGGGGAAATTGCATCCGATTGGTTCCATAAACTACCGAAGGGAAGCGTAAAGACGTGGGAAGGCCTGGCCGAGATGTTTGTGGCCAGGTTTGTGACGAACAAACTACAACCCTTGAGGGTCGACGCCCTGATGGCTTTAAGAATCACCAAGGAAGAAGGCCTTAGGGCCTACGCGAAGAGGTACTACGAGGTATTCAATCGAATACCCGAATGTAACCAAGAAGTGGCGGTCGTGTCTTTCAAGAATGGCCTGAAAGATGACTGCCCACTACGGAAGTCTTTGGCAAAAACATTTCCAAAAAGCATGGAAGAACTCATGGCGAGAATTGAGAAGTACGCCAGAGCCGAGGAAGATACGTCGGGAAACAAAGAGATAAAGCAGGAGAAGGGAAACGGCTCGCCGAAGCGAGGCCGAGGTAGCAACGGGCCGACCAAACAAGAAACAGAATTGAAGGGTAAACAGACAGTGACGACGGTGTTCCGAATCCCTATCCATAAAGTCCTGGATCAAATACGAAACCAGCCCTATTTCAGGAGAAGGGAAACGGCTCGCTGAAGCGAGGCCGAGGTAGCAACGGGCCGACCAAACAAGAAACAGAATTGAAGGGTAAACAGGCAGTAACGATGGTGTTTCGAATCCGTATCCATAAAGTCCTGGATCAAATACGAAACCAGCCCTATTTCAGGACACCAGCAAGAGCACCAGGGGAATTTATGGGAAGAAACGTTGGTAGGCGCTGTGCTTACCACAATGAAGAAGGACATCCAACTCAGGGCTGCAGAGCCTTAAAAGCACACTTAGAAGATCTGGTAAGGCAAGGCCATCTGAGGGACCTTGTTGATGAGGCCAGGACCAGAGAAGAACAGGCAAGATTGCCTCAAGCACCTGCAGCTCCGCCACCCCCAGCACAACAACCACAGGCAGGGGGACTACGGGTGGTTAATGTCATCCACTCAAGAGTGAGCGAAAACGACATTCGGGGAGAAACCCAAAGAGTAAAACACCTGCAGCACGTAAACCAGGTTGGACACAAAAGACCTCGGCCTGAAGAGAGCCAAGGACCGATGATAACCTTCACTGAAGCCGACCTAGAGATGGTCCAACATCCGCATAATGATGCCTTGGTAGTATCCCTCCAGGTTGGGGAATGCCAAGTAAAACGCATGCTAATAGATCAAGGCAGCTCTTGTGACATCATGTACGTCAGATATTACAAGGAGCTGGGCCTTCATCCTGACGACCTGGAACAATCCAGCAACCCTATGGTCGGCTTCAATGGAACGCCGACATGGCCACTAGGCGCAGCAAGTGTGGAAGTACAAGCTGGAACTAAGAAAATCAAGACAGAATTTATGGTGATTGACACACCCTCGCCATATAACATCATCTTAGGAAGACCATGGTTGCATGCAACGGGGGCAGTTCCCTCAACATTGCATCAACTACTACGGTTCCCCACAAAGCATGGGATTGAGGAAGTTAGAGGAGATCAACTGCAGGCAAAAAGTTGCACCATGGCAGCAACGAAGTCTACTTGCAGCATTCGAGAGCCAAAAGAGGCAGAGATTGAAGACGAGGACATGGAGGTCCTAGATGATGTTGGCAAGGAGCCAACCGAAAAGAGTGAAGAGACACTAAAAAAAATCCTTGTCTAGGAGGGCGACGAAGAACGCTTCTTTCTTCTCGGTTCAGGCTTAGCCGAAGAAGAGGAAAGAGAACTGGAAGATTTTTTGAGAGCCAACATTGAGGTGTTCGCTTGGACACCTTATGAAATGCCTGGCATTGACCCCGAGGTCACTTGCCACAAACTGAATGTCGACAGGTCGACAAAACCTGTGATTCAACGAGCCAGAAGACTGACGTTGATGCACGTCGAAGTAGTAGAAGAAGAAGTAGACAAACTTCTGGAGGCCAGGGCCATCCGAGAAGTTCATTACCCGACATGGCTATCCAACATAGTAGTAGTGAAAAAGAAGAACGGCAAATGAAGGGTCTGTGTAGACTTTACCAGCCTCAGCAAAGCCTGCCCCAAAGACAGATTTCCTCTGCCCAAGATTGACCAGCTAGTAGATGCAACTTCAGGGCACGAAAGGATGAGTTTTTTGGATACATACAGAGGGTACCACTAGATTGCCATGTACCCTCCAAACGAGGAGAAGACCGCGTTCATCACCCCTAAAGGCTTGTACTGTTACAAAGTAATTCCTTTTGGGTTGAAAAACGCAGGAGCAACTTACCAAAGGTTAGTAACAAAGATGTTCAAGCACCTGATTGGCAAAACGGTATAAGTCTACATCGATGACATGGTCGTGAAGACCAAAGAATCTAAGGGTCATCTTGCCGACCTAAAAGAAGTCTTTAATATACTTAAAACATACCGGCTCCGACTCAACGCATCAAAGTGCGCATTTGGAGTTGGATCAGGTAAGTTTTTAGGGTATCTGGTAACAAGAAAGGGCATTGAGGCCAGCCCAGACCAAATCAAGGCCATCCTAGAGTTGAAGAGCCCAACGTCGGCAAAACAGGTTCAGATGCTTATTGGAAGGGCCGCTGCCCTAAACAGATTCATCAGCAGAAGCTCAGATAAATGCAGACCCTTCTTCAACTTGGTGAAAAAAGCCACAGACTTTCTGTGGACAGAAGAATGCGAAGCCGCTTTAACCGACCTAAAGATGTACTTGACCACAACTCCGGTTCTTTCCAATCCAGAACCAGGGAAAGAACTATTTTTGTACTTGGCAGTTTCAGAACACGCAATCAGTGCAATACTAATCCGAGAAGAAAAAGGGGAGCAAAAGGCTGTTTATTATGTAAGTAAAACCTTGGCCGATGCAGAAACAAGGTATCTACCACTGGAGAAATTAATACTAGCCTTAGTAATGGCTTCAAAAAAGTTGAACCATTACTTTCAGGCGCACAAGATTGTGGTCTTAACAGAGCATCCACTGAAGTCCTTGTTGCAGCAGGGAGACTTAACAGGAAGGATAGCAAGATGGGCCGTAGCCCTAGGTCAGTATGACCTGGAGTTCAGGCCGAGAACAGCAGTTAAAGGCCAAGTTTTGGCCGACTTCGTGGCAGAATTCACCCCCGAAACCATCGAACATCGGGCTCGGTTGAGCCAGGATGAGCATCGTCCCAGCAAGCAAGGAGAATCCCAGCCAAAGGCAAAAGAGCAAATGAAGGAAAAGCTCAGACCCTGCAGTATCTACATCGGCGACTCATTCAGACTATTCGTCGATGGAAGTTCGAACCGACAAGGAGCGGGGGCAGGAGTACTGCTGATATCTCCAGATGGAGAAATAATAGAACAGTCCATCCGTTTGGGGTTCAAAGCCTCAAACAATGAAGCGGAATACGAAGCATTAATTGCAGGACTAAAACTGGCAGCAGCAGCACAAGCAGATGAGGTAATAGTTTTTTGTGATTCACAACTTATTGTTAACCAATCAATAGGAGAATTTGCAGCCAGAGACGAAAGGATGTCGGCATATGCAAAAGAGGTCATCAGATTAGCAGCCCTATTTCAGAACTGCAGATTACTCCAAGTTAGCCGAGATGACAACACCCACGCTGACGCGTTGGCTAACCTGACAAGTTTAATGCAAACTGGAAAAACAAAGACAATTATGATCGACTATATGTCGGGCCCGAGCATAGAACCACGGAGCACAGGACAGGAAGCAATGTGTGTGGACATGGGGCCAAGCTGGATGGATGCAATTGTTGCATTCCTGAAAGAAAGAAAGCTGCCAGAAGATCGAAAGGAGGCACACAAAGTCAGACTGAAATCCGCAAGATTCTGTCTGACAGAAGATGGACACCTCTACAGAAGGTCCTTCACTGGACCACTTTTAAGGTGCGTACACCCTTTGCAGGTTGAAGATTTCCTGTATGAAATTCATGAAGGAATTTGTGGAAACCATGCTGGGGGCAGATCATTAGCCCTTAGGGCCATTACCCAGGGGTATTGGTGGCCCTACATGCAGAAGGATACTGAAGCCTACGTAAAGAAGTGTGAACAATGCCAAAAGTTTGCACCTTTGATACATCAGCCAGCTGCTGACCTAAACCCAGTGTCTAGCCCTTGGTCATTTGCCCAATGGGGCATGGATCTAGTTGGGAAACTTCCCCAGGCAATTGGGCAGAGAAAATACTTGCTGGTGGCAACAAATTACTTTACAAAGTGGATAGAGGTAGAACCTCTTGCCAAAATCCGAGATGTGGACGTCAAGAACTTTATATGGAGAAACATCATCACCAGATTTGGGATTCCAAGAGCAATAGTTGCCGACGACGGAACACAATTTGATAGCAAACTCATCAAGAACTTTTGTGCGAAATTCAAGATCAAGAATTACTTTTCAACACCAAGTTTTTCCCAAAGTAATGGGCAAGCAGAAGCATCCAACAAAGTAATTTTGGATGGAATAAAGAAGAGGCTGCAGGCAGCAAAAGGAAAGTGGGTAGACGAGTTACCCAACGTGCTTTGGGCATATCAGACTACGCCGAGAAGATCAACAGGGGAATCCCCCTTTGCCACGGTTTATGGCACAGAAGCTGTCATCCCATTGGAGATCGGCATCCCAGGGATCAGGACCCAGGGAGTAGAGAATGGCACCAACGACATACTCTTAGCCCGAGATCTGGATCTTTTGGAAGAACGAAGAAAAAAAGCTGCAATTCAGCTCGCAGTATACCAGCAACAGCTTGCCAGAGCTTACAACAAGAAGGTCAATCCAAGAGATTTTCAAGTCGGCGACCTAGTCCTGAGAAAAGTCGTCGGCAACAAGAAGGATCCCAGAGAGGGCAAACTTGGCCCAAACTGGGAAGAACCGTACAGAATTACTTCGGTATTAGGCAATGGAGCTTATCGGCTTGAAGATAACGAGGGCAAAGCATTGCCAAGACCTTGGAACACTTGTAATTTGAAATTCTTCTATCATTAGATGTGCATCATTTTTGGCCGATGTCATCAATAAAATCTTTTCCCTTTTTTTAAAACACATATGATGGATAAAGTTACATATTGGTATTTTTGGAAGACATGAATAATGAGAACCCAAGAAAAACTCAGGTTCACATTGGGGGCAGAGAGAAGACAGATTATTCCTTAATTCACTTGTTGAAATTTGTAGCAATTTACAAGTTGGAATTAAGCTGATTCCTTATCATCACTTGTTAAAATTTGTAGCAATTTACAAGTCAAAGTGAAGCTGAGATTATTCCTTATCTTCACTTGTTGAAATTTGTAGCAATTTACAAGTTGGAATTAAGCTGATTCCTTATCTTCACTTGTTGAAATCTGTAGCAATTTACAAGTCGAAGTTAAGCCGAGATTATTCCTTAATTCACTTGTTGAAATTTGTAGCAATTTACAAGTCGAAGTTAAACCGAGATTATTCCTTAATTCACTTGTTGAAATTTGTAGCAATTTACAAGTTGGAATTAAGCTGATTCCTTATCTTCACTTGTTGAAATTTGTAACAATTTACAAGTCGAAGTGAAACTGAGGTTATAATTTGCACACTTATAGCAATCTACAGGTTGGTCCAACCAAAGAAGATGCTTAACACTTGTTGAAATTTGTAGCAATTCACAAGATAATGTTAAACTGACATGTGATCATCTGTTGAAATTTGCAGCAATTTACAGGTTGAGGTAAAAGCTAAGTATATTGTTTAAACACTTGTTGAAATTTGTAGCAATTTACAAGTAGATCATTGTTATAACTTGAGAAAAGTTTACAGTACATGTTAACACTTGTTGAAATTTGCAGCAATTTACAAGTAGGATAGAACGAGATCATTGTTTAAATACTTGTTGAAACTTATGAAAAAGTTTGCAAAATTGACATTGAATAGTATATGTTTTACACTTGTTGAAACTTATGAAAAGTTTGCAGGTCAGTATCTTGCCGAAGTAAAACTTGTAGTTATTAAACCCAAGATATGTGACCCCGAGAAGATTGCACAAAGATGGCAAAGTATGAAAGGCATACAAAATATTCTAAGTATAGAACTATGCAGAAGCAAATCAAGAGAAATTAAAAGATTAAAGCATCCATAGAAAAACTTGCAGTTGTGTACAAAAGAAGGCACATCGGCCATGAAAGGAAGCTTACATTGTCCAAAAAATAAAACAAAATACAAGGGTGCAAAAGAAAAGACATGAAAGCTAAGACTTTTTAGCATCAGCAACTGACTGGATCTGAACCTGAGAAATCTCCTGAAGAGATACCTTGGCTCTTTATCTGCAGCAATCTCGGCGTCAATCTCAGCAAGGGTTTCATCAACGCTCTTGCCGATTTGAGGAACATCAGATGATGCTTGCTCAGGAGTGGTCTCCTTGATAACCTTCTCATCCTTCTCATGAGTCAAGTCTAGGACTTGATCCTCCTGAGGAGAAGACTTGGTCTCACTGGTATCCTTGGGCTTCCTTACCAAAGCTTCATCATCACCCTTATCCTCATCCTCAGATTCAGACTCAGATTCATCTTCAGCTTGGCTTGGAGGTGGAGGAAATGAAAGAGGAATGGCGTCGGCTTTGAGCCGTGGCGAATCGTCAGGAATGTTAAGCTTCTTGGCAAGGGCCATCCAACCAAAAGAGAAGCCCCTGTTGCATGCCTGCCTGACTTGAAGTTTATATTCCTCAGTGACATCGGCCATGCCCTGGGCGTAAGCCTTCTCATCAGCTTCCTTGATCTTGGCTTTTTTGGTGGCCAGAGCCTTCTGAAACTCTTTTTCGGCTTGGGCCTTTTTTACCTTGGCCTCTTTTTTCTCGGCCTCGGCAACTTTTCTGATAGCCTCAGCAGACTCCGCTTTTTCTTCGGCCATCTGTTGGGCCTTAGTGGCAGCCTCGGCCTGATCTTCCAGCTTCTTCATCTTTGTCAGAACAGTTTTGTTTTCCTTTTTCAAGGCAGAAACCTCCCGCCTCATATCGGCCAACTTCTCCCTTATTTCAAAAGCTTGCATAGAGAGAGAATGGGCATGTTGAATGGCCTGAAAGAACCCAAGGGAAAAGTTATTACACAAACCTTGCAAGTATAGAAAAAAAGGGACAGAAAGACAAGTTACCAAATGGGGGAACTTACTTGTACAGAGCGTTGGAGCGTGAGGGCGTAGTTCTCATACTCGCTCATCTTGGCATTTCGCTCAAGATCACCAGGAAGGAGAACAGCAGTACTGAGTGCCACGCCGACGTTTATGTCTTCGGCACTGTCAGAAGCTAGAACAGGCTTATCCTCCAGGGTGATTTCAGGCACCCAGGGGACTCTTGGTACTTTGGGACTCGAGGTCGTCGCAAACGATGACCTCGGCTTTTTCGATTGAGTGGACTCTGACGGCTGGGTCTCAGCGGACCTCTTGGCAGAAGCAGAAGTACTCTTTTTACTCTCAGCCAATTGTGAGATGGGCAAAGCATCCTCAGCCTCAACCTCAGTAGCTTTGGCCTTGGGTTGAGCCTTTTTGATTCTTTTTGGCTTTGGTGGGGGCATAGATTGAGCTGGAACAGCATCAACGTCGGCAGGTAGGTCTGCTAAGAGATCAACAGCGACAGGCTTCGGGCGACCCATCTCAGCAGTCTTGACAAGACGTCGCTGACGTTTTCTTTCTAGTATTGGGATTAAGTATGGGGCTGAAGTAGATGACAGATCAGCTGGGTCAGAAGTGGATCCTTAGTCTGCTCGTGATGAAGAGGCGGTTTGAGTTGTGGCAGTAGGAGGAGAAAGGCTTTTCTTCTTTCGTTTAGGAACGTCGGGCAAAGTCGACTTGTACGTCGGAATAAAATTCAGTACCAGTGGGGCCTTGCGCTTTTGGATTGGCAGATCTAGGAGTTTCTTTAAGTCTCTGCTAGGAACGTAGGATTGGCGAAAGTCTTTTGGTAACTTACGAACGTCTGCAAGAAGAGATAAACATTAGAAACAGATAAAATATTGAAGACTTGAATAGAAACAACTAAAGTATTGACATTGGGCTCTTACCCTTGCCCTCTTTAATAGTTCGGGGAAGAGGGTAGAGATGGGCGTCCTCGTCTGGGCCAAACTCCCAATTTCCCGAAGCAATAACGTAGTCATCTCCAGCCCCCTTGTTGGAGTCTGGGAGGTCAGCTACGATTTTGTATTCTATCGACCTCGGCTTAAGATAATAAACGAAGCCTTTTTCCTTCAGGCTAAGGGGGCACATGGTATAACAGTACTGAATGTCGGCCAGGGTAATCCTAGCGTTCTCCTGCCTAGCTAAAGCTATGATGCCATTGATCACTCGATAAGAGTTTATGGCAAGTTGCATAGGGTTCAACTTGTAAAAGTGAAGAATTTCGCGAAAGAAAATGTTAAGTGGGAGCCGGAGTCCGCACTCAGTAAAAGCTACTATAGGAAAGGGCATTGAATCATCTGTGGGCATGATAGAGTCATTATCTTCAGCTAGCCTCAGATGGACATCGGCAGGAATAGAGAACTCCCGCCTAAAGTACTCGAGTTTGGTCGGGGTATCTACCCTATGTCTCCACATACCCATAACGTCGGCCTAAAGACAGAGGGCTAGGTTTCAGAAAGAAAGGTGTTCTTAAGGGGTTATCGGGACCTCGGCGAAACCCTAGGTATATGTTGGTAAGGATTGTTTCAGTTTTTCCTAAAAATTGAAGGTTCTATAGACAAAGCCCAAACCTAAATCTATGAAGGCGAAGATGGAAAGAAAGCAGAGATCTGGCAAAGACACACACACAAAAAAAAAAAAAACAGAAAACAAAGGCGAAATTTCAAAAACAAGAACAAGGATGCGCTATCAAGAACATGACGAATACAGAAGTAAAAGGTCAAGAACAGTGGCATGAAAAGTATTGAAACAATGCAAATGTTCAAAATATGAGTGAAATCATGGAATAGACGCATCCAGATAAATAGTTCAGCAAATCAAAGGTTTGAACAGAGCAATAATGGCAGTAAGTAAACGAAAGTACATAGAAGAAATTGGGAATGAGAGGAACAGAGGCTTACCAGAACAAATGAAGCCGGGATGAAAGTCGCCGAAGTAAGGCAACGGCCGTAGACACGATGAAACGGCGAAACCCTCGCTGAAATGGAAGAATGAAGATGGTTGCAGAGCTTGAAGCTAGAGCAATGGCGGATTTGGGAGAGAGAGAGAAAGCCAGAGAATCAAGAGCAAAAGTAAAGAAACGAAGACAGAAAGTAAAGTTTTGTAAAAAACTTGAAACGGCGGCAAAATAGGGCATTTATTGCGCCTGGAGGAACGTATGCGTTAGACGGCGCAGACAGGTGAAAGACGGCTTACAAGCGCGTCACAGACACGGGCCAATGACGATAGAACACGTAGGGGGAACGGTTGAGAAGAAATCCATGACAGCTCATGCGCGTGAGGGAATTTGTTTGAGTTCTTGTTCTCTGATGAAGGCATGTCGGCCTAAAATGAATGATCTCGGCCAAAGAGTTCTCACGCCGAGGTACTGGAAGAAAATACAGATATAGGTTTCATCACCTCAGAATGCCGAGGTAATAGAACCTAGGGGGCAGTTGTGGGGATGTATTTTCTGAATACCAATACGTAGCATGGTGACGCCGACGTGTCAGCCGAGGTGTCACGTGTCTTGGTAGTTATGCCGAGGTTATCTTTGGCGAGGCCGAGGTGATCTCCGAAGATATCGGAATCCGAGATAGGCGGATAAATGGATAAGGGGCAAGAGTCCTGGATAAAAGAGAAGACTTTGCTAAGATAAGGATAAAGCTCTTAGGGAGTTTATCTTTACCTCTTGAAGAGTCCAAAGTTGACATTGAATTGGAGTCCACAGAAGTCAGACTTCTAGTGGGACTTGGATTGAGTAAACTATAAAAGAGAGGTACCCCCGTGGGTCTAAGGTACACAGTTTTATACTTAAGCTTGTGAGTTTAGCACTTGATTATCTTTGAGAGATATACTGACTTGATCGTCGGAGTGCCCCCGGGTGGAAGAGCCACCGCCGGAGCCTTTTCTTTCTGTTACAGGTTTGCTGAAGCCATCTGTCCTGCCGGTGCTCTCCAGCTGATTACTAGGCGGGCAGTGTGGTCAAAAAATTACCCACACAAGTCAACTTTTAGCTTTCTTTTTGAGTTAGCAAAAAAAATAAAAAAAAGTTTTTGGTTAAATTTCTATACAAAAATTAATGCTGAAATAGTTGATTTGTTTGGTAAATGCTCAAACTTTTTAACCTTTTTTAATGACTTTTTACAGTAATTAAAGTATGCTTTATTGCTAGAAATGAATTTACGAAATAAGCAAAAACACTTTTTTCCCCTCCAAAATCATTTGTCTGTGTATATACATCCTAGTACTCATAAGCCACTTTTGATTTGCGGATAAGATTATAGGTAAGGTGGTGATGAGAAGGGGATGTTTGGCATATATTAAAACAATATATTTTTTATATATATTTTTTTGAAATCATATTTAGTGTGTTTGGTTTTAATTTCTCTAAATTTAATTTTCTAAAAATTGAGTTTTTTATTTTTTATTTTATTTTTGCTTTTTGTGAATATTTTTTAAATTTTAATCAAATTTTGTACTTTATTAGATACGCATTACATAGATGTATTTAAAAAGTAAAATATTTATAAAAATTAATAAATACACAAGAATATGAAAAATATATAAAAGTTTTATTTTTTTTTATTTTTGGTATTTAGTGATTTTTTTTTAAAAAAAATTTACAAATATTATACTTTTTAAATATATTTATGTTAAGTACATCTAAAAATTTTAAAAATTACTTAAAATACTTTAAAAAATTTAATAAAAACAAAAAATAAAAAATTTCAATTTAAAAAAAAATAAATCTCGAATTATGAAACCAAACTAGCTACCTCCTTACTTTTTTTACACAATTTTTCATATACAACCTGTAAGTCAAAGTAAACGAAGTATGGCGCAAAAGCAAGGGAGTACTCCTCCTCCAAGCAACTCCACTAGGACCGTGTTTGGGGAGAAGATTTTTTTAACTAAAATAGTTAATAAAAATAAAATAAAATAAAATAATTAATAAAATAAGATATTATATTTAAATTATAATTTATTTATTTTTTTGTCACCATCATAAAATCAATTATAAAAAAAATCAATAACTTTTTCAAACATATCTTCTTTTTTTTTTTTAACCAAACATATCTTTTTAACCGAATTAAAAGAGCTAAAAAAAAAACTAAAATAGTCAAATTTTCAAATCCCCTCTATATATAGGTAGGTGTTTGATTTGTGTTAGTTGTGGGGGTGGGTAGCTCTAGAAGAACTGTGAGAGAGAGAGATAGAGAATATGAGTGATCTAATAAGGTTATGGGTGATTTGGGTGATGGTAGTGGTGGTGGTGGTGGGTGGTCCTGCACCTGCAAGTGCGGCACTGAGCGCAGCCGAGTGCAAGGAGGAGAGGAGGGTTGGGATCAATGCTTGCAAGCCAGTGGTGTACGGCAAGCTTCCAACACCGGAGTGTTGCGAGCGAGTGAGAGTGAGCCATATAGAGTGCGTGTGTCCTGTCATTACTCCCAAGTTGGCTGCACTCATCGACGTCAATCGAGCCGTACGCCTTGTCGAAGGCTGTGGCAGGAGGGTTCCACGTCACTTCAAGTGTGGAAGTAAGTAAACCCCCCCTCCCCGAGTCCAGATCCCCTCCTTGAGGTCCCTCTTTCATTCCCTCCTTGTAGGGGCCTTCGGGTCCACTTTAAGGCGTAGTTTTGATAATCCGAACCGTTCACATTTTTAGATTTATTCAGTATATTATACCTGTAAAAAATCAAGTTGATCGGATATCAGAAAGTATACGTTCAGAAAATTGGGACTACAAACTATTTTTTAATAAACAGTTTTCCGAACACATACTTTATGATATTCGATCAACTTGATTTTTTACAGGTATGATATACTGAATAAATCTAAAAATATAAACGTTTCGGATTATCAAAACTGGACCTCAAAGTGGACCCGAAGGCCCCTACAAGGAGGGAATGAAGGAGGGGCCTCAAGGAGAGGATCCCAATTCCCCCTCCCCCCTTTTTCTCTCTCTCTCTCATTCATGTAGATAGATGTATATGTGTGTGGTTGAGTGCTAGAAGGCTAATGTTAGAATTAATCTAGGGACTAGATTAATCATAAAATTCTGGAGGAGTAATTGGGTGGTTAAAATTAATTTATTATGTAAAGTTTATATGTAGAATAAATTAAATCATAAGAAGTTTTTGAATGATTTTTAGATTGATAAAAGTGAATTCATAAGATTACTGCTAATTTTATAATACAAAAAGGTGTATATTATATGTAAGTTTTTTTTAATTGGCGAAAGTTAGTTGTTGAATTAATATTTATGAGAGTTAGCTTTCTCGTAGTATTAAGGGGTTGTTTGTGGTGTCATAAATAAGTGTACTTTTTATCTTTTAAGACTAAAAAGTTGAAGAAAAAAATATAGATGTTTAGGTTAACTTTTTGATTTTTTATGAAAAAATGTATATTAAAATATTGTATAAATAATTGCCAAGGAAAAGATAATTAATGAATCCGTACGGTTGGCCAGTGCCTCGGATGAAAAGGATATGAGAAAATATTGCCTACTTTTCGGCCTTTGATTGGACGGTGTTGTTTGGCCCGTGAGAGCCTACCACATGTCCATTTTTTTTCTAATCGGAACCGTTCAATGTGTAGAACTCGTTGAGTACTATATTTCTGTAAAAAATCACGTTCATTGGATATTGATAGCTATCTGATCGCGTTAGTTGTTTTTGTCACATGTTAACTATAACACCGTCCATTTTTTTGTACAAAACTGATTTGATCATGTAGTTAGCGATATCCGATAGACATGATTTTTTACAGGCATATAGTACTCGACGAGTTCTACACATTGCACAGTTCCAATTAGAAAAACGGGACCCATGATAAGCTCCCACGGACCCAACTTTACCATCTAATTTAATGAAAATACACATGTAATATTTTATTTTTTTCCTTTCACTCCTATGCTTTCAAGTCTGTACATAGGCTGTCGTGAAGTTGATTGTTAATTAATAATATGTATATTAATTTTTTAATATTTTCTTTTGTAAATAGTAATAATTTTTTATTTTTTAATAATTTTTTAATTTTTTAATTTTTTAACTTTTGAACTTTTTATGGAGTTGCTAAACCAGCCATAAGTGTTGGTTTCTTAATTTGACTGCCTTAGGAATAGTTGAATTTATGATCTCTCCATTGAGACTAGATCCTTAATAGAAACATAGTGACTTGATTATTATAGATATTATAATTCAATCATACTACATGATTATTATAGATATTATAAATTCAATCATATTACATAAAGTATAACTAAAAATTTCTTGAATAATAATGTCATAATTAATATTATAATAAATTATGACTAACATCACAATATGTTATTATTAAAAATCACAAATGTCATAATCAAATGTGCTTATTTAGAGTGTGTACATAGAATTTCTAGTTTAAAAACAAAAAATTAAAGTTAATTTAGTTAAAAAATCAAAATATAGTTTTTTTTTGTTTTTTGATAGTTTATTATCAAACTAGTTTCTAATTTTCAAAAAAAAAAAAAAAGAGTAAATTACAAAAATACTCTCTAAGGTTTGTTTAAAGTACAGATTGCCCATTGTGATTTGAAAAATTATAAATTTACCCTTGGCAAAAAAAATTATTTAACAAAATTAACTTAAAAAAATGAAATTCATAATTGCTCTCTTATATAATAATAAAATTACTTAAATTACTAATTGAAACATATTTCTAATACCATTAAAAACTCTTATTGACTTGATAATTTATTAATAAAATGAGCGATTTATTATGAAATTAGAAACCTCAGGGGGTAGAATATAATTTCAGAGTTACAAGGATCAATTCATATTTTAATCAAACCTCAAAGATGTATTTGTAATTTATCTAATAAATAAATAAATAAAGAATCTGAAAATTCAACTAAACAGACGTTTTTAGATTTTTATTTTTTATTTATTTTTTATTTTTTGGGCACAATTGATGACCTTACCGCATCTTTTCAATTTGAGTCAAAAATATATTTTTTTTAATTTGGAAAAAAGAAGTCAACTTATAAGTTGAGCAAAAGAAATAAAACCGCTTAAAAAAAAGTGAATTTACATGAATTAGCATTAGCTTGGTATGAAATCGGTACAAAAGTAGTTACTCATGTATCAATCAAGAATGAGAAATCATTCGATGTTCCCAGATCAGCACGTGTCCATATTTCAAGTCAATCACTAATTACTTAGGTCCCGTTTGATAGAGTTGTGGAAAAGTGATTATAACTTATAACCTAACAGCTTATAGCTTATAGCTGTGAACATAAGCTAATTTTTGACTTATAAATTAAGTTTCTCCTCTCCCACTCAAAGAATAAGTTGATTTTTGACTTATAAAAAATTATAAGCTGTATTGTTAAGCTGAACCAAGCACATCAAAATAACTTAAATTAGGCTAAAAGCTGAAATAAGGTAGAAATAAGCCCTACCAAACAGGGCCTTAGTCCCATATTATTCTTCCATCCTTAACATAAATCATGAACCCTTGCGTCTCACCACCAATCAAAACATTATGAAGTACCCCATGTCCATACTTCGAGAGTACTGAATAATCACCCATCAAGAATAGCTTCTTTCCTCCAATAGAGTCTATTGGAGAAAAACAATTTTATAATAGAAATATTATATATTCAAAAAATACATTAACAAAATGTACATATAAGTTTCAAATTAGATGGTGTAGATTAATGGGGGATTTGGTTAAAACCCTCCATAATAAAAGTTTAATGTATTAAGGACAAGTACACAAAAAAAAAAATCTTGAAAAATCCAACATAAATCATTATTATCAAAATATTAAATTTTAAAATAACTTTTGATATACATATCAATTTCTAATAAAATTAGTATTTTTAAAATCTTCTCATTAAAATCTATCAAATAAGCTCCATTCGACTATGAAATTCTTAAATGAAAATTATTACCGTCAAAATTTATGTAAATAATATGTTACTATGCCTTATAGTAATATGCTACTCTAACAATATTATCCAAGAAGAAAAAGCATTTTACTTTGTTCTTACTCAATTATACGTCTTCTCCTTAAGGTGTTTATAAAACAAAATAAATTGAGATTATACTTTTCACCAAACAAAAGTCCAATAGAGAGGGTTTGACTAAATTTTTCTAGATTAATTTTTTATTTTTTGGAACAAAATTTTCCAAGATTAATTGGATTCAAACATTTTAAGCTTTGAACACTTTTTAAGATAAATTTTCTAAATATGTGACTGATTATTCAAGACATAATTGTGTGGCTAATTATATTTTTTTATTTATCTTTGCAGGTATTACCACCCCGTGAGATATGAACCTGCTTGATTCGTCAAGATGCCTACAAACTGGTATGGATGCCTAGTTATAAAAATAAAAAAATAAAAAAGTTATGTCTAGCTAGTTAATGCGTCTGAGAGGGAGATTTATCATATGTATTGTACCAGATGTAATGCATAAATAATGGCTCTTAGCTTATTCCGAGTCTTTGGGCTTATGGGACTCAGAACTAAGAAGCTATATACGATTGGATGAGATGTTATTATAATTAAAATGTTTTCACAGCTTTCATTTGTTTATCAAGATTGACTAGTTGTGAGACGTTGTGCTTCGCACAATAACCTATGCCAATGGTTCAAGCAACTTATCCTTCCTAAATAGACTTAAGTTGAGATCAAATGTCGACAGGTGATTATTCAGTATTATCAGAATATGGATACGTTATGCTCTATAAAATTTTGATTGGTAAAAAGAGATAGAGGCTCACGATTTATGTTGGGAATGAAGAAACAATAAGGGACTAAGAGCATCTCCAATGGTAGTAGGCATTTTACCTATCTAAATATTACTATAAAGTATACATTTTATTTTGCCTATCAACGATTTCATGTTTCTACCCCAACCATGCTCTTTATTTTAGCTATTCATCCAAATACTATTAACTTTATAGAATGCCACATCAACAACAAAGATGGAGGGAAATAATCTTAATGATTAAATACATTTTGCCTAGCCTTGAAGGCTAGCTACATGTAGCTAGTGAATGTGAGCTGAGCCAAAATGCCTAAGCATATGCCTAGTGCATTGGAGTTGAAAAAAGTGAGTCACATTAGGCATTTTGACTAACAAGCATCATATGCCTAGTGGGTTGGAGATGCTCTAAGTAATTGGTGATTGATTTAGAATATGATCACATAATGTTTCGGGATTATTGAATAATTTTCCAGTGCCGACAAACAAAACGATGGAAAATAGGCTTTTATGGTTCAAAGTTGTTCCCAAAAAAGTGACGTTGTCAAATTTTACCTTAGCATGACAGAGGATACTTGATCATTACATGGATTCAAAAGTTTTCTTTTTGTATCTTGATAGACAAATAAAAAAAACCCTTCAACTGTACACTTACATACTTGATTCAGAATATGCAATTGTATGATTAGCTCCACAAGTAACGGAAACTATTTCATGACCATCTAATGCACTTAGTTGAGTAGGAAAAAGTCTATCTGTAGCATCACCATGACCTAGCTGATCTTCCTCTCCTAACCCCCAAGAGCAAACAATATTTCCAGCTGTAAAATATCTACGAAGTCCGTTTGTCTCCTTAATGCAAAATTTTAACAAAAAGAAGGCAGATTAACAAAAAGATAAACCAAGCTGAAAAACTTTAAGATAAACAAACGAAATATATAATAAAATATTTTGAGGTGCAGATAATCGATTTTGAATCTTGATTTTTGTAGGAAGTGAATTTGGGTAATTTTGGGTTGATTTGATCTGTATTGTGATTTGGTGACTGTGAGACCAGGAAATTCTTTCCACATGGATTGTAGAGATTCAATGAAAAGATGAGCTTTGCCCCTGTAGATCTGCAAAAATGAATATAGTCGGTGTCACCCAACTGGGGTTCCCGACCGGAGACTCTCTGATGATAAAGTTAGCAGCCTCAATCAAATAGAGATGATCATCAACTCCAGAGAGTAAGAGTGCATTGTGGTGTAGAGATATAAGGCATACCTTCATTCCATGAGATGCCCTCCTTTTATAGATGGAGGTGTGATATTTACTTGATAGACTCCCTTGTTTGGCTTGGGCTCATTGTTAATAATGTAGTATTTTTTGGCCACCACAATTGCCCCCAAAATTTTCATTGTTTGTTGTAGAAGGAATAAAAGTTTTTGTTGCCGAATTACATTGTTCAAATAGATGTAAGATTTCTTGATAAAGAACATTCTGGATAAATGAATAAAATGAATGAACGAACGACTGTTTGAATGCATGTATGCTTGAATATATGTGCAAATATATGTATAACTATATGTATATAAGGGAGAGGGATGAGCTAAAGCTCAGTGAGTAATACTAGTATAGAGAGGTTAAATGAATGATGTCTAACATAGGGACCCCTTGGGTCTACATCCGAGATTTCTGTAACGATGGGCCACGTATTGTTACCCTCGGGCGAAGGTCGTAGGCCATGGTATTATTGCCCCCGAACAAAGGTCGTAGGCCGCGGTATTATTACCCTAGGGCAAAGGTCATAAGCCGCGATATTATGACCCCAGGCGAAAGGTTGTAGGTCGTGGTATTATGACCCCCCGACAAGGGTCTTAGGCCGCAGTATTATGACCCTCGAGAAAGGGCCGTATAACATAGGCTATGGTATTGGTACCCCCAGGAGAGGGCTATACTAAGGATGCCGCAATTACTATATGTATGTTTTGCTTTGAATTCAGAGACTTTTGCTAATGGTGCTCCGTGCCGAGTGCGAAGATTGCACCGTATTTAGAAACTCTTGTTGATTTTAAGTGGCGATCAATTACCAACATTGTAAGGATTTTGAATAATACATACCATGTCATTGATTGCCTGTACTAAATGAGGTACACTTGTTAGAATCAAGATCCTCTACTTGAGTTCTCTCCTTCACTTCCTACTTGCAAGGCTATTGGGCTCATTTTTTGGCCCAATTTCAATGATCTGAACCGTTAATATTTTAAGATTTATTGAGTATATCATACCTGTAAAAAATCAAGTTTATCGGATATCAGAAAGCATGTGTTCGGAGAACTGTTTATTAAATTTAAAAAAAAAAATAGTTTTTAGTTTAATGATACGAACATGTAGTTTTTGATATCCGATCAACTTAATTTTTTACAGATATGATATACTCAATAAATCTTAAAATGTGAACGGTTCAGATCATCAAAATTGGATCCAAAAGTGAACCCAATAGCTCTGCAAGTAAGAAGTGAAGGAGAGAACTCAATGAGGGGATCTTGATTCCACTTGTTAATCACAAATAAGTGGAAAGTGGAAAAAGTACACCAATGATAGAGCATTAAAAAATAGCATTGCTTTGTTATAAGGAATTGCCGAGTATAGTTTGGAAGTTGATTGAAGTAGATTGTCGATTTATTCAAGTTGCTTTTTCTTGTTGCTTTGTTGTCCAACGTTTAGTTATACCATTGCTTGCGAATGACAGTTGTGCGGAAGGAATTCAGAGTAGACGTTGGCCAACGTTGCTGAAGAGTTAGCCGAGAACAAATTGGTGACGCGGATTCTGTGCCCCATTGTTGTCGAATGAAATTTGTTAATAGGAAGGAATTCAGAATAGACTTGAGCAAAAGTATTGTTTGAGCGGCGACGAAGATGTGGCAAAAATTGACAAATTTGTGATATGGAATTGGCAAAATCAGACCAAACGGATGTGTTCAAAAGGCTCCAAATAGTTGGAAACGACTATTGGATCGTTGTAATTGGACTCCTAATGGCGTCATTGTAGCCAAAATGGATTTGATGGCTCAGATTGGTGGGGATTGGTGCTCTGCGAAACACTGGATAATTGCTCTGATATATGCTAAGTGGGCTGGCTCAGCTCGGCTCGGCTTGGTGACTTTGGCAAAAAATAAGAAATAAAGAAAGATGGTGCCAACAAGACCTTGAACCCTTGCCTTGAGAAGGAAGAAAGAGCACTGAACCACTATGCCAAGATAGAGCCTTGTGTTTGTATTTTGCAAGTTATATATTTGAACATGAGTGGTGTTCGGCTCTTACAGGATGTAACTTAGCCACAATGCACTGAATAATTTGTTATGTTTCCATCACTGGGTCGTCTTCTCTGGAAAAAAATAGTGAACTTCTAGGCAAACTTCGACTGGCTCGTATAACTTCGTTTTAGCTCTGATTTTGGCGCGGTCTGTTGTGTTGGACTCGTCTTAATGATTGCTTCACACTGGTATGGCTAAAACTTGATTTCGACAAGTTTGGAAATTTCAATTTTCTGAACATGTGGTCCGTTTCGCCACTATCGGCGGACTTTGGTTAAATTTGGGCTTTGTTGGTGAGTCTGGACTCCTCTAGTCGGCATAAACCTTTCGGTTGGCCAAGTAATTCTTGTTGTATTGCCAAAAAATTGTACACATGAAGAAGAATATAGACCCAGTTTGTAGAGAGGGAAAATGGGCACGTAAACGCGATTGATGACGCTTTAGCTAGCTGAAACACTTGATTCTCAACATTATAGCTAACAATTAAAGATGCATTGCTCGTGGTGGTTATCATTGCCGACGAGCTTAAGGACCGAGTTATAGCACCGAGATGTACTCGGTGGCACTTGTTTGGTGTTGTCATTTTCTCGGCATCGTAGTTCAAAAACAGTGCATGGTTTGAGTCCCAAATTGATAAATGGGGACAGGTTGTTATTTGAGCGGCCGGTTAACACGGAATGGTTGTCAAGTAGTGCGAAGGTTCATGCATTGTCATGCCGAGTAGTCTTTTGCAAGGTTTGTCGCGACTAGACCCAGTTGTCAAGATGTCGAGATGTCGAGTTGTGTTGTAATGATGGGCATCTTGGGGAGCATAGTGATGTCGAGAATGGTGGAAGAGCTGCCAAACAGCTCCGTTGTTGGTTTGCCGAACAACCTTTTTTGGAATACTTGTTATTCTAGTGTTACCCTAACTGATTGGAAAGCCGAGGAACTTGAGTTGTGTACCGAGTAACTAGTGCCAAAATACCTAGATCCGTCTCATTTGCTATGACTTTGCCGAGAGCTTAGTCGGCAAGACTTCTTTACACATGAACATTTTCACTTCGGCATCAACATGAGCCATTCGCGACAATTGAATTCTTATGTATATATATATATATATAGATTGTCTACTAGCACAGATTATGAAGTAAAAATCTTAAATTATTTTTTCTAATAACTCAAGGCCTTATTTATGTCAATTTCATCTAGAGAGAGAAAAAGTGAAGACTAGCTTTTTTAACATAAGTACACGTACACGTTAAGAATCAACTTCAAGATAAGTTTTGAGAAATAAAGAATAAATAAATGGATAGACCATGTATGAATTTGGCCGAGCAACCCCGTTTGTAATGCCGAAAAGATGCTTTTACCAAGAAAAGTGTGAAACCTATTTTTAGAGAGAGAATGAAAATGCAAAAGTAATCCAACTAATATGTGCCGACTACTCTTCTAGAGAGAATGTCGATATAGATATTAAACAAGTGTTGGGACCAAATCTATGAGCATAAATAGATACATACATACATATATATATATATATATATATATATATATGCATGTAGACAACAAGATTGAACTTCAAAGATAAATTTAAACAAAGAGAAAAGACAGGATCAACCGTGGGTCTTGTTTCTAGTAACGTGTAATGATGATCTGAGCATCTTGAGTGTTGTGTTTATTATCTCATTCGTTGAATTCTGGTAGACGATTCCCACAGACGGTGCCAATTGTGAGATCAGAAAAATCCTCCTACATGGATTGTAGAGATTCAACAAAGAGATGAGCTTTGCCCCTGTAGATCTGCAAAGATGAATATAGTCAGCGCCACCCAACCGGGGTTGCTGGCCGGAGACTCTCCGATGATAAAGTTAGCAACTTCAATCAAATAGAAAAGATCATCAACTCCTGAGAGAGTGTAGTGTGGTGTAAAGATATGAGGCATACCTTCATTCCATGGGATGTCCTCATTTTATAAATGGGGGTGTGATATTTACTTGATGGGCTCCCTTTTTTTGGACTGGACCCATTGCTAATAAGGTAGTATTTTTTGGCCACCACAGTGACCTTGTAATGTTTACTACAAATTAGGTTGTAGGCCTTTGAGGGAAATCAATTATTGATTTGAGTGATAAAACTCATATACATTTTTTTGTATAATATTCTTATTTTTGTGTGTTTTGTTCATTTGATATGCTTCGCTATAACATTGATCAGAAATAATAAAGATTAGCCAGTGTTTTACAGCAAATGAAAAGAGAGAATAGTAAAGATGAGGAAGTGTTTTCAGGAAAATGAAAATAGAAAACAGAAAACAGATACTAACTTGGTTTGAACTTTTTCTTGTTTTGTTTTCCAAATAAAATAAAATATGAAGAAAACGAAAAATAAAAGCACTAACCTCTTGATGGTTTGTGTATTGATGTTCCGTCTGCTGCTAGGGTATTGCCAACCTTTGAATATGTACTAAAATTTGCGATGTTAGTTGGTTCTGCATTCATGTTCCTCTATTTTCTTTTGAATCCAAGGTTGCAAAATCCGTGACAATTGCAACAAGATGGGATTTGAAAGCTGCTAATGAATCATAAATGAATACGAAACAAATCCATGTGTAGAATCCATATATTACTATTTTTATTTTATCAACAAAAATAGAACTTCTATGAAACACGTAACAAATACCCTCTCTAGCATCAACAAGCATCAACAATATACTCTCTCTAGCTTTTAACAAATACAACACAGTTAGTTAATGTCAACTACACGGCATAAAAAATCTAACAAAAAATCAAAACTACAAGTACAACATTCCACAGAAAGGAAGCCTTAACTTCAAAACTCATCAACGTGCCTGGGAGATCATGAACATGGTTCTTTGCACTATCCTTGAGGAGCTGATAGAACACAGTCTTGTACCAATTACTCCTCGACCATTTACCCTTCATCAGAAAAATTGTGAAATATCACAATCCACCTACAAGAAACAGATTTAAACAGTGAAGACCACAAATTGGACTAAGAGCCCCTAATTTAGACAAGATCAAATCCTCACGATACAAAGAGTTAACAATAATAAAATTAATTGTCAAGACTTGGATCAAAGCATAAGTCAATTTCAAACTCATTTTTAAAATTAAAAAAGAAAAAGAAGAAGAAGCAAACATCATGATATTTTGTAAAAAAGATGTTGAAACACTACGAAGATGGTGCAAAACAAATCAGTCTATATAATTTCTATAGCTAATTGAAATACTTTAGTCAAGCAATTGATTTGAACGATAGAGTAGAACCTAAGTTTTGAGTTTTGTTCTTTGTATTAGGCAATGAATTCTAGCATGTATATCAGATGCACAAACAAAAAAAACACCATGTGAGCATTTTTGATTAAATGATTTTTCACTAAATAGCCTGAAGATTGGAAGAAGTAAGCATCAATGGACAAACTTAAATATAAAAGGCTATTTAGATGTCAATTCAAAGACATAGAAATGGAGAACCACAACAAAAATAATTCAGAATAACAGTCAAATCCTGCTGGCCCCATATATATAAATATATAGTAAGAAATCAACACATTTTTTCCACACAAATTTTCATACCATCACTAATTAAAAATTCACCTAGTTTTATAATGTTTTGAGGATATCATTCTTCCCCGCATCAAGTTGATTCCACAATCTATATATGAATATTGCAATCTATGATTCAAAGATTAAAAACTTAAGCACCTAAATCAACATTGATACAAGTAGGATGTACAAAAAAGAAAACCCGAAGGAGGAGGTGGTGATGAAGCTTGAGAAAGTCAAATGGTTTTTCGAGTATATGATAGACAATTCCAGCAAGAGAGAGCTAAAACCACACCAAAATCAACAATACATATGATCCTAGCACTTAATCTCACAATGAAATTGTAAATTAAACATTAATTTCCAAGTTTCTCGAATTGGCTTAGAAATTCTCAATAAAATTGTCATGGAACTCCATATAGAACCATACTCAAATTCATATTGTTTTACTTAATCATACCGTAATCAATTTTTTTAAAAATCCCACAAGAAAAATGCTAGAATGCATTAAATGAAGCACTAATCTGTCTACATTCTTACCAAGTTTGTTAGGAAAAAATTGACCTTCATTTGGGCTAATTTAATATATATATATCAATTTTGAAGCCTCAATAATAAACTAAATTGAGAAAAACAACTTGGATAAAAACAGAGGGGACAAAAGCTAAAAACTATAGGAAAAGAAAAATTTTAAATAGCATATTGGTTTGTTTCTATATTCTATATTGCTGGACAAAAATAAACACATTAACAGAAAGTACAAAGATATAAGCAAATTAATGAGGATCTGAAGAAGAATAAGCGGAAGAGGTGGAAGAATCGGTGAGCAACGTGCTGAAGGAAATTGATCCATTACGATCATGGATTCTCACCAACCCAACTCTTGTATTGAGTGGTTGCAACCAAAGAGATCACTCATCTTCCTGCAAATCAAATGATCGTCAATCAGCACAGATCATGCATTCTCTTAGATAAGAATTTAGAGTGAAGCTAGAAAGGAAAGAAACAAGTCCATATGCATTGACTGAGAGAGAAATCCAAGAAGAAGAAAAAAATAGTCAATTCAAGACAAAAGAGAATCTATTCAGGGGTTCAAATGGAAATATAATGAAATCCCTTTTGAATAGAAGACCAGAAGATCTCAAGAAATGGCTAGTTTTGTAGCTCACAAAGGATTTCACCATCCCAAGGACCAAGCACATGATGGTGGAAACATCCATTGAACACAACACTAAGTAATGCATATAATAGGAGATACAATGAATGAACAATACACAACCGGCAAGCAAAAAAAACTTTTTTCTTCCTTTCTTATGGCATAGAAAAAAAAATTCAAAATACTAAAAGAAAAAATTTCAAGAAAACCTTAAAAGGGGGAGAATACCAAAGAGGCAAGAAAGATTAAAAAAAGAACAAGCTTAGAGAAAATGAAGCTCTATAAAAATAATAATAATAATAATAAACAGACAGACAATTAAAAAAAAAAAAACACTAACGAACAAACAAGACAAAAAAACAATGAAATCATAATCAATGTCAGCTAGAAACAAAAAATAGTCGTGTGAAAAGAAGTTAAAGGATAGGAAGAGAGGAAAAAAATATCAGCAAAACCTAGAAACGTGATAATGGCATAAGAAAGTTGATCATGATCCCAATAAAGAAAGAACCAAAGTTAATTAGACAGAAAAATAAATAAGAAAGGGAAACTTAAATAGATAAAAAATAATGGCAGTGGCTTTGTCCACTTCAAGATCGGACTGAACCGTATTATTGAGTTCGTGAGGGTTTATTAAGGATCCCGTTTTGATAATCCGAACCGTTCAATGTGTAGAACTCGTCGAGTACTATATGCCTGTAAAAAATCACGTTGATCGGATATCAATAGCTATGTGAACAAAACAGTTTTTTCATCAACCGTTAATTTTTTTACCGTCTATTTTTTTTAATACAAAACTGATTTGATCACATAGCTATTGATATCCGATCAATGTGATTTTTTATCAATATATAGTACTCGACGAGTTCTACACACTGAACGGTTCAGATTATCAAAACGGGCCAAAAAATGGACCCCATGGGCCGGACTGAACAGGTCCAGTCTTGATCTTAATTTGAGACAAGCTGGACCCAAAAATAATAATCAGTCATATATAACTACATAAATTTTATCATTTTTGTCTTTAAAAAATAAACAATATATTTTCAAAATCATAGATAAAAATTAACTTGTGGAGCCTCAAGTCAAACAGAGTTGATCACCAAGAGAAATGGAAACAGAACAATCAGGAAGCCAAAAGGAAAAAAGAAAGAGAAGAAAGAGATAAACCTGAAAATGCCTTAAACATAGATGAGCATGGTTACGTTTGAAATCCTTGCACTTACAAAACAAGCCATTATGAACACAAACCATGAGTAATCAAACAAAAATTCAATCACAAGGAACACAAACTCAAAATCAACAAATTTGAACAACCTATAAAACTATAACTATACCTACAAAGAAATTTAAGAAAAATAATTCTTAAGTAGGATTAAAAATTATGCTTAAGCATCTAAAACTTCCCAATGTCACAAGTTTAATAAAATTTTTAAAGCAAGCTAATATATTAACATTCATAGCAAGTCTTTGTAGCAAAAGTTCACCAGTCCTAGGAGGCAAGCAACAAGGAATCAGAAACCCAAATGTAACACTTTAGCTTGCATGTTTGAAGCCTGAAGCCCCCTGGGGGAATAATTACACAGACCTTTGCAGTATTTGAACCACAGGTGCCTAGAGCAGTTTATTCAGCCATGCCATAGCCCTACAAGCCAAAAAAGTAAAACAATTTATGAAACCCCCCCCCCCCCCCACCCCACCCAAAAAAAAAAAAAAAAATGTATACTAAGAAAAAAGATGAAATACTCATGTTTCAATTGGTTTCCAAGGAAAAACATGGAAGTGATTGAAATAGAGAATCTTGTATTATCTCCTTTCTGGACTTGTGTATATAGTAAAACAGGGGTAAGAGTTAGATATTTTGTAATGACATCAGGTTCAAAGCATGAGGAGAAAATGTCTTAGAATGAAGTGTATTCATAAGCATTTTTAAGTCAACAGAACAATTCAACTTCATTGTAAAAAAAAAAAAAAAACCAAGAAGAGCATGAAGTGAAGAGTTTCTCAGCAAACATCATAAGTGTACGGGGGCGAAATATCCTCTGCTTTCCGTACTCCTTGTACTCTGAGCTTCTCTTGACGGCGTCTACCTGGCAACACAGAAACGGTGAGCTGCCCGGCGGTGGTATGCCGGATAGACCCTCCGACGATCAAATCAGTTCACTTGAGGAAGAGGAAGAAGACTGAGAGAGAGAGAGTGTTCTTTTTTGGGAAGAAGTTGCATACCTCTAACTTCGCCCTCCTCCCTATTTCAAGGCTGGCCATGCAGCCTCAAGATCATGCGCGCACTACCTCTGCTGTCCTTCCCAAGACAGGTGGCAGTACTCGCCTCTCACCACCCTACGCGTGTAAAGGCTTAGTCCTCCCAACAGTACACGCAGAACTGCCTAACGGTATTGAGGCATATGTGGGGCAGATGTCCCTTCCTTCGTGCCATTGGCCTAGGTGGCACACCTGACCGCAGTACCACGACCGGCCTATTTCCCAAGAAGAACTATCGCTACAGGCGCTCAACCGCGCTATGCCCCACTGGACTGCCCCTTGGCAAAGGGGCGGCGGGGGGGACGCCCATGGACCGGGCTGGAGTTAACCGGTTCGTCGTGGCATACCGGTCGTGAGGCATGCCGGCCCCCATCCGTTCTACCTTCATCCGAGGTTATATTGAATCTTTCCATCTCGACTCACCGGTCAGAGACGCGTCATCCCTCCCTTGTCCACAGTTTAGCCCGAGCTATCCATAGCTCGGTCTCGCCTCTTAGCTGTGCGCACTGCCGAATATTTGCTAGTCGCAGCTCGGCCAGGCTTGGTTTTCGCCCGATCAGCCGATCCTCGAGACCGAGCAAAACAGACCCGTCCAATCCCTGCTCGGCCGTACTAACGGCGCAAATCTCCCCTCTCAATTGCCCCTTAACCCCATCCGACCTGGTCGTGACTGGGGTTACCGAGCTAACGGATTGAGTTGCTCCATCAACAAGCCGAGCATGATTAGGGGCAAATCTGTCGCCGAGCTGTCCTGCTTGGTCGGCCATTTCTTCCCCAGTCTTATCAAGGGTCGTACAACCGTACCGACAGCCGCATTTTCAGTGCCACGTGGCTTCACGCCACTGGGTCGTACAGCCAGCTGCTCTGCACGCACAAAATTCAAACGGCGCAGCCGTTTGGGCTCCTTCCCCCCTCTTTTGTATTCCAACGAAGGGCCTAAACCCTTCACTTTTCCTTCTCCTCCACACAAGCCCTAAACCTTAGCCTTCCATATTCTCTGAGAACTTCCCCTTACTGCCGCTGCGTCTCGCCTGCCTCCGCTTCCATTCTTAGTTTCTCGTAAAGCTATAGCCAAGTTCGAGAGGCCCTGCTCTCGCAACCTGTATTTCGTAAGTCCTCCCACCATTTCTTCAAGCTCTCGTACTTGAGTTCTTCTACTTTTTCACCTTTTTATGCTTCGTGTTCTCCATGTTTATTTTTGTTTATTTTCGGGGCCATTAGAGTTTCATTTCCTTGCTTAGATCTCGCACACCCTAGGGCAAACAAGAACAGCAGGGAAGGATGGGGCTTTCATGCCCCCTGTTCCTCCTAGGTTTGAACGAGTTCTTCCTATTTCTGGGATGAACAGTTTGAATCTGAGTAGAACCGAGCAAAATGCTCGTTTAGATCCATAAATGACGCACCGGCCGAGCAAAAACTGGTTTGTGACTTCTCGTGGAGGTTGTAGCCGAGCCAAACTACCGATTAAAACTTGGTAATAGTACTGAACCGGGCGAAAACTTGAGCTCGTTACTTAAGCCTTGACCGGGTTAACTCGTCAAGTAGAAATGACCGAGCTATAACTTTAACCGAGCCAGCTTCGGAGAATTAGAACCGAACTAGGAAATCGACCAAGTAGAATACCCGAGGTAGGGGTCGAACCGACCAAACACCAATAATCCCTTCACTGAGCCAATTCCCATAGGGGCCGTGCAATTTATGCCGTGCTAACCCTTAGAATTATTTTTTAACAATGCAGAACAAATAGGACCGACCAAGCCAGTCCAGCACTAACTGGTGGAGCTCAAAGTCCGATCAGACCCACAAAAATTTTTGACCGAGATACACTTTATCAAATAAGACCGAGATAGATGGGGAAGTACCGCTATATGGTAAGCTCGCTCGGTGCGATGGCCGAATTTCGCAGGGATTACAACATCCCAGATGACGTCATCCTAGAGCTCGCCAAAAAGGGAGACACCCCTTGGGGAGATCTAGACCGGTGTCCCTTTACGGTCGTGTCAATAGTAGAGAGAGGGCTTCGCTTCCCGGTCCAGCCTTTGATCTGTGAGTTTTTGAGGCAGACAAGGCTTTGCCCGACCCAAGTTTCAAATAACACTTACAAAATAATAAATGGGGTCGCCGAACTGAATCGGATGCTCAGGCTCAATCTCGGTCTGGCTGAAATTTTTCATCAGTATAGTCTTAGTAGGAATAAGAGCGGGTTTTGCTGGTACCTCAAAGTGAAGAAGGGCCGAGCAAAATTAATAGAGGGTAACCTGGACAAGGAGACAAACGACGACGACTTCCTGTGAGTGTCCGGTCGCTATGAAGACACCGAGGCACCCATTCCAAGATGGTATATTAGAAAGGATTTTGGTAGTGCGGGTGAGTTGCTCGGCTGACCGCGCTATTTTCTTTGTGTAGCAATTATTTTTCATGCCGATCTAACACTTGTCTTCTTTTGCAGATAAGCACCTAGCAGCAGACTACTACTGGGCCAACCAAGAGGCCATCAGAGTCCTGCTGCGCCATCCTGCCGAAGAGAGGAAAGCTTCGAAATTGCTCGGCTTCGATCAGACCTACCATTACACCGCACCACGCAGGAGCCGGGTTACCGATTTTCTGCACGCGCCAACTCCGGAACCGGATCCAAACCTTCCACCGATCAGGCTTATTCCACTAATCGCCGAGCAGGAAATGGCAAAAATCAGGGCCATCAAGTCCTTGATCACCGGGAAAGAAGATGAGCCCCAAAACGTAGAGGCAACCGGTGGGACATCCTCCGCACCCGCCGTGCAGGGAAATGGGGCAGTGCTGGCGCTTGCCAGCGAGCAGCCAGCTGGTCGGTCCAAGAAGCGGCCGAGGAACGAGAAAATCGGGCCGCGTTTGGCGGATGAAGACTCCACCGATCACATCTCTACCGAGCTCGGGGACCAAACCGAGCAACCACGGGCTAGCAAATCCAAGGGCCCAGCCCCCCCAGTCTGGGCACCCGAGTTCAAATACCAGGGCCGAGCAGTTTCTGCTGAAGACTCTGTGTATGCGGACAAGGACTACTCGCTTGGTTTCAATGTGACCAAGGGGTTGATCTTGCCCGCCGACATGAAAAAACATGATGAGCTTTCTGACCTCAAGGCCCTCCGCTCAGCGGCGAAATCCATAGTGCTGGTAAGTTCTCCATTTTTTACGTCAAACTGTTTGCTCGGTTTTTGCGCAGTTTTTCGAATACTAACGATCTTTCACTTGTTTTGAGGCCGCGCAAAAGAACTACTCGGCCCACGACCGGATGATCAAAGTGCGGCAGAGCCTGCGGGATGCCATAGCCGAGAATAAGGCTCAAAAGGAGGAGATAGCGAAGCTCAAAGCAGCGCAGGAAGCAGTCGAGGCCGAGTGAGATATCCTGAGCCAGAAGGTTGACCGAGCTAACGAGGATAAGCTTCGGGCCGTGAAGTCGACGAAGGCTCGGTATCTCGCCGAGCTGAGGAAACTGCGCGATGCGCACAAAGCCAAGAGGGACAAGGCCGTAGATGACGCAGAAGACCGGGGATATGCGCAGGGCAAGAAGACCTACGAACGGCAGGTCCAAGCGACCAAGGACATCTTTTTCCAATGCGGCTGGAAGGCTGCCGTGGAGAAAGTTGGTCTTGGTCAGGATTCTGACATGTTCATCAATCCGCCTGCTGCCTACATCCCGGTCTACATGTAGGCGTACTCCAAGGCCACCCAAAACCGGCTCATCACGGATGCAAGGAAAGAGGCTGAGGAAGAAGCCGCCGCCACGAAACTAGCCGAAGAAAATCCTCCCGAAGCATCTCCAGGTGTAGAGGAAGAGGCTGATCGGGATGTTGCCGTGGTGGAAGGAACTGACGATGACGCCGAGGAAATCCTGTTTGAGCAAAACGTGGAAGAGGCCGAGCAAACAGTGCAAGTCTCCGAGCAAACTGTCGACGCAGATTTGGATTGACCCCTTTTTGTTGTTTTTTTATTTTTTTATTTTATGTAACCGGGCTATGTTCCCCCCGTTTTGTACTTAAATTTCTATTATTAATGAATACTTTCTACTTATTGCTCGCTCATCTTCTATTTTTGTTCGGTTTGCATCTTCATGGATTCCTTGATTTAATTTTTGACAATTCACAACTGCCAGGTCGGCTGCGCCGTACAGCTTGCTGAGCTAAAGTCACCTCAAACGTTCTCTAATCAGAGCTAGTAGTTTGGTTCAATGAACTTTAAAATGAACTGATGCTTTAACTATTTCGAGCGAAATCTGCTCGGCCTTAATTAGTTTGTAAATTTCATGCAATTTCGACCTGGCCGAGCAAAGTCAGTTCGTCTTTTAAGTTGGGCAAGCCGCCAACATTTCTTTTAGGCCGAGCAAATTCAGCTCGGCTTCTTATCAATTGGACAAAATTCCAACATTCCGAATTCTGCCGAGCAAACTCTGCTCATTTTCCATATTGGGCAAGACGCCAATATATCCACTGGGCCGAGCAAAATCAGCTCGGCCCTTACACTGGGCAAAACACCAATGCTTCAGTTGAGTTGGTCATGACGCCAACATTCCAACCGGGCGAGCTAAACCATCTCGGCCCTATTGCGAATGGATCCTTACGCCAATTGCATCGTTTGACAATGCAAATTGTTTGTGCGGTTCGCGTTCATTCTGGTGAGAGGGAATCAGTCAAGTCCCATTCAGGCCGGTCTCCTACCCCTGGTGTTCATAATTGCCTTGCGTCCTTGCGAGTCCATTGTACAAAGAGGTAATTCCAAACAACAAGAGGGCTATTTTTTATTACAAAAGCATTGCTATCCTTTACATTAAGTGCCAAAGGGCTAAAGGTCTAAAAAAGCTAAAAAACACAAGCAAATTACATCTTAAAAGTAAAAGACCTTAAGGTTGGCCGTATTCCATGGTCTGGGGACAACCTTGCCATCTATATCTTCCAGGTGGTATGCCCCTTTACCGGCAAGACCAATCACTTTGTATGGTCCTTCCCAATTTGCACCGAGCTTTCCCTCACCAGGGACCACTGTGTTGCCAAGCACCTTTCTTAATACCCAATCCCCAATCTTGAACATCCTGGGGTGCATAGCCTTGTTATAGTTTTTGGAGAGTTCTTGTTGGTAAGCTACTACGTGGATCAATGCTCGCTCCCTCCTTTCTTCTGCAAGGTCCAACTCCAATGCCAACGCTTCATTATTCAGATCTGGCTGGAAACCTTCAGAGCGGATGGTTGGCATGCCAATTTCCAACGGGATGACGGCCTCCATGCTGTAGGCCAAAGCAAAAGGTGTTTCTCCGGTTGACCGCCATGGGGTAGTGCGGTATGCCCAGAGCACATTAGGGAGTTCTTCAGCCCATTTGCCCTTAGCCTTCTCAAGCCGCTTCTTCAGCCCGTCCAGGATGGTCTTGTTTGAAGCCTCTGCTTGACCATTTGACTGGGGATAGGCCGGCGTCGAATTGTAGAACTCGATCTTCAACTCTTCGCAAAATCCGCGAAAGAGTTTACCATTGAATTGAGCGCCATTATCCGAGATGAGGGCCTTGGGTATACCGAAATAGGTGATCACGTTTTGCCATACAAACTTCTGCACGTCCTTTTCCCTTATGGTCGCTAGTGGCTCGGCCTCAACCCACTTGGTGAAATAGTCGGTGGCGGCGATGAAGAACTTACGGTTTCCCGGTGCAGCTGGGAGTGGCCCAACAATGTCCAATCCCCAAAGCGCGAACGGCCAAGGACTTGTGAGGGGGAGCAAATCTCTAGCCGATTGGTGGATCTGGTGGGCAAACTTCTGACACTTCTTGCACCTGCGCACATATTTTTGCGCATCTGCCTGCATGCGCGACCACCAATAACCGTGAGAAATTGCCCGGTAAGCCAAGGATCTGCCCCCAGTATGGCTGCCACAGACACCTTCATGTATCTCATAGAGGAAAGCCTCCACCTTGGTGGGGTGGACACATTTCAAATACGGGCCGGTGAAAGACTTCTTGTACAAGGCCCCGGACGGGGAGAGCCAAAACCGCTCCGACTTTGCCCGGATCTTGTGTGCCGCATTCTTGTCTTCCGGTAGAATTCTATCCTTCAAGAAGGCTATGATAGAATCCATCCAAGAAGGGCCCAAGTCGGCGCAGAGTACCTCGGCTGATTCTGGTTCCTCAATGCTTGGCCGGGGTAGAAACTCTATCATCAAGGGGTTAGGAAAAGCTGTCTGGGCAGAAGCCAGTCCGGCCAATTCATCAGCCGCGCCGTTGTCCTCGCGATCGATTTGTTCCAACCTTATTGCGGCGAACTTCTTGATCTCTGCCCGTACCAGCGCCTGATACTTGGCCATTCTTTCGTCTTTTGCTTCATACTCCCCTGAGACCTGATTGACCACCAACTTGGAATCACTAAATACCATAAGGGCTGTGGCTTTCATTCTCAGCGCGCTTCTCAGTCCGGCAAGGAGAGCTTCATACTCAGCCTCGTTGTTGGATGCTGGGAAGCCGAATGTAATTACCTGTTCGATGATCATCCCGTCCGGCGAGTTCAGCACGATGCCCAGCCCGGCCCGGCCCCATGTCTGTTGGACGCCCCATCAACGAAGAGCTTCCACATTTCGCCAATAAATAGCCTCCAGCAATCAGAGGGGTTCTGGGAGCTTCTCATTTCCAAGTCTCTGATCGATTCATTCTGGTCCCTTTCCTTGTCTTGGTTGGGTTCATCGTCGTCGGACTTTGTTAGTCTGGTCATGCTTGTCCCTTTTTCTACTTGCGAACCAACACTCGCTTCTACTGCCAGAATCATGGGTTATGCTAAATCCGCACCAGCCAAATCAACCGGACATACTGGATGCATCCCAGGGGCAAATTCCACCACAAAGTCGGCAAGTGCTTGAGCCTTGATTGCAGTGCGCGATCGGAACTTGATGTCATATTGTCCTAATTCCACGGCCTATTTCAAAATTCTTCCAGTGAAGTCTACCTTTTCAAAAAGCACTTTAAGCGGGAACTCGGTTAACACAACTATCGTATGGGCATGAAAATAGTGTGCCAGTTTTCTTGATGCCATCATTAGGGCCAACGCCAATTTTTCCAAGGGAAGATACCTCGTTTCGGCTGGGAGAAGAGTCTTGCTTACATAAAAGATCGGAAAGTGTTGGATGCCTTCAGCACGCACCAATACCGCACTGACTGCATGTTAAGAGACAGCCAAATAGAGGTACAACTCTTCGCCTGGCTGAGGCGTGACCAAAATAGGGGCCAAAGAGAGATATGCTTTCAGGTCTACTAGTGCGCGGTCGCGCTCGTCATCCCAGAAGAACTTGGACTTCAGAGTTTTAAAGAAGGGCCTGCAATGATCAGAAGACCGGCTGATAAATCTGTTCAACGCGGCTGCCATCCCGGCAAGATGTTGCACGTCCTTCGTAGAGTTAGGACGCTCTAGGTCTTGTATGGCCTTGATCTGTGATGGGTCAGCTTCAATCCCTCGATTTGTGACCAGAAAACCCAAAAACTTTCCGGTGCCAACTCCGAAGGTGCACTTTGTGGCGTTCAAGCGAAGCTTGTGGAGCTTAAGTATGGCGAACATCTCTGCAAGGTCGGCGAGGTGTTGAGACTTCTCCTTACTCTTCACCACCATGTCATCGATATAGGCCTCCATTGTTCGGCCCAGAAGAGGAGCGAACATCTTTGTTACCATCCTCTGAAAAGTTGCCCCAGCGTTCTTTAGTCCAAACGGCATGACTTTGTAGCAATATAAGCCTCTGGGGGTTGTGAACGATGTGATCTCTCTGTCCAGTTTATACATGGCTATCTGGTGGTAGCCACGATATGCGTCCAGGAAGCTAAACCTCTGATGGCCAGCGGTTAAGTCCACCAGCTGGTCAATTCGTGGGAGGGGAAAGCTATCCTTGGGGCAAGCTCGGTTGACAGTCTTGTAATCAACGCAGACTCGCCACTTGCCGTTCTTCTTCGGGACAACCACCGTGTTGGATATCCACCGGGGGTACTGCATCTCCTCTATGGCACCAGCTTCCAATAAATTTTTCACTTCTTCTGCGACCACTTCAGCATGGTGCAAGGCTGAGCAGCGTGTCCTTTGAATGACTGGCCGTGCATTAGGGAAGACATTCAACTGATGACAAATGAAGCTCGGGTCGATGCCGGGCATGTCATAAGGCGTCCAGGCAAAGGCCTCCAAATTAGAAACCAAGAATTTTACATAATCCATCCGCTCGACGCTAGACAAGGATGATCCTAAGAGGAAGAACTTAGTGGGATCGTTCTCGTCAATTTGCACTTCTACCAAATCTTCGACCGACTTTTCCTCGGCCTTTCTTCCTACGTCTTCAAGGACTTTTTTACCCTCGGGCCCTTCAATCATTTGGACGAACCCTTTAGCCGCTCGGTTTCCATTTACCGCAACGAAGCATTGTTTCGCCATCACCTGGTCCCCCCAAACTTCCTCTATTTGTCCGCTCGGTGCCGAAAAGCGCATGACTTGGTAGAAGGTCGAAGCAACTGCTTGCATGGCGTGCAGCCAACCCCTCCCTAAGATCAAGTTGTAAGTTAATGGAACTTTAAGCACCCAGAATTCTACTTGCTTTACGACCGATCCCGCTTTGACCGGCAAAATAATCTTTCCGATTGGCCATTCTGGCTATGAGTTGAAGCCGACCAAAGGGGACGTTGCAGGGGCCAAGTCCTTGTCTTCCAACTTCATTTGTTTAAACGCGTCATAATACATAATTTCTACCGAACTCCCCTGGTCGATCAAGATTCTCTTGATGTCAAAGTCCTTGACGCGAAGAGTGACTACTAAGGCATCATTGTGCGACATCTAAACTCTTTCCAAGTCTTTGGTTGAGAATGAAAGGATGTCCCTTTCTTCGGTCTTTCCTTTCTTCACAGCGGGCTGAACAGAGAGCACTTCCCTCATGTGCTCGGCCTTCTTGATCATCCCCCTCAGCTCGCAAACCCTGGCCGGTTCAATGATTCCGTAGATGACGTTGATTACACCTTGCGGGGGCGCTTCTAGGGCGGCCAGGCCGTTTGGCTCGACTTGGTCTGCTGGCGCGGCCTTGATGCCCCCATCTATGTATTGGTCAAGATGCCCTGCCGCCACCTACTCTTCTAAGTGTTGTTTGAGCGGCAAGCAGTCCTCTGTGCGGTGCCCCCGTTCTTCATGAAAGGTGCAGCGATATTTTGAATTGAAGCCCCTCTGCGCGCTCCCCAACTTGGCCGGCCAACGGACGAAGGGTTCACCTCGAATCTCGCTCAAAATGCGGTAAATGGGGATTTTAAATACCGTGGTGATCCCAGTCCGTGCCTTCAATTTTCTTTTGGCATCCTCCGCCGCATCATGGGGAGGGTCAGCCCGGTCGTTTCGGCGGCCCTTGTTTCTGTCATCACGGTTTGGACCATGGTGCTGGTCTTTCGACCGGTTATTTGGGCAGTTATCCTCCTGCCCAACCGAGTGAACTTTCCCCGCAACCCTCCTGTCCGTCGCGACCGGATTAACCTTCTCGGTCGCAGAGGCGGCATCATCCTCCACACGAATGTACTCATTGATCCGCTGCATCAATGACTCCATGGTTGTAGGTTGATGCATCGTGAGTGAATCTCGCAGCCTATGTCCGACTGGGAGACCTCGTTTGTACTGAGTGATCGCCAGATTGGTGGGGCAGTCTAGGATCTCATTGTATGTTTCCCAATATTTCGCATTGTATGCCTTCAACGAACATCCAGACTCCATCTTGACGCCCAGGAGATGGTCGACCTCCTTCGGCGTTCGTGTGTTGGTCTTGAATCTGGTGACGAAGGGTTCCGTTAGTTACTGCCACCCCTCAATACTCCCCTCCGGGAGCCTTTCAAACCACTTCAAACCCAGCTCTCCCAAGCTTGCTGGGAATATGAGGCACATCAAGGCGTCATTCCGCCGGTGTCCAGCCATTACTTGCCGATAATGGCTCACATGCATGTATGGATCCGTCTTGCCGTCGTACAAAGTGAACTTTGGCTGGTGGAATCCGGCGGGGAGCGGCGTACTCTCAATCTCTGGAGACAGTGGTGTGGCTGTAAGTCGCGCCAGTTCTTTGTTCACCAGCGCAGGGGCCATCACTTTGGGGGCTGGCATCGCCACTTCCTCACTGTAACGAGCTGGAACGCTTAACCTCTGGAATGTCGGCACTCTCCTAGCCTCCCGACGGCCCGCCCTCTCCTCCAATACATCCCTCAAGTCCCTGGAACGTGTGGAGAAAGAGGATCCGGACGTCGGCGTCGGGTGTGAGGGGCGGTAGGTGTTGTCGCGAGAGAGGGACCTGCCCTTCCTTTTGTTGGAACCTCCAACCCCATAGTTCCTGGTGATGGAGAGAGAAGGAGTCCTCCCCTGGCGGCGACTGCTACAACGAGGGGACGGGGTACGCTCACTGAGGTTGCCCTCTCCAGCAACACCCTTCTCTTTAATCTGGCGTTTCAGCAGCTCCATCTCCGCCGCCATCTTGCGAATGACGGCGTCTTGGTCCTTGAGTTTGTGCTCCAGGCGCTGCGCATGGGACTTCCCCCAGCGTCTACGGCCTCCAGGACTCTACGAGCGATCAGCACTCCTTCCGCGTTTGTCTCGTGCACTTCGCGAAGGAGTCTCTAGGCCCGCCATGGCTGGAATATTCAGAGGACCTTCTCTTAAGCGGACGTACTCAAGTGTGACGCCATCGACGACGGACAGTGGGGCTTCGCCGTTGTTGGCCATGGAAATGGTCGAAGAAGCTCTGAGAACAAGGGTTGAGTATCAAAAAACTTCCCACAGACGGCGCCAATTGTACGGGGGTGAAATATCCTCTGCTTTTCGTACTCCTTGTACTCTGAGCTTCTCTTGACGGCGTCTACCTGGCAACACAGAAACGGTGAGCTGCCCGGCGGTGGTATGCCGGATAGACCCTCCGACGATCAAGTCAATTCACTTGAGGAAGAGGAAGAAGACTGAGAGAGAGAGAGTGTTCTCTTTTGGGAAGAAGTTGCATACCTCTAACGTTCGCCCTCCTCCCTATTTCAAGGCTGGCCATGCATCCTCAAGATCATGCGCGCACTACCTCTGCTGTCCTTCCCAAGACAGGTGGCAGTACTCGCCTCTCACCACCTTACGCGTGTAAAGGCTTAGTCCTCCCAACAGTACACGCAGAACTGCCTAACGGTATTGAGGCATATGTGGAGCAGATGTCCCTTCCTTCGTGGCATTGGCCCAGGTGGCACACCTGACCGCAATACCACGACCGGCCTATTTCCCAAGAAGAACTATCGCTACAGGCGCTCAACCGCGCTATGCCCCACCGGACTGCCCCTTGGCAAAGGGGCAGCGGGGAGGACGCCCATGGACCAGGCTAGAGTTGACCGGTTCGTCGTGGCATACCGGTCGCGAGGCATGCCGGCCCCCGTCCGTTCTACCTTCATCCGAGGTTATATTGAATCTTCCCATCTCGGCTCATCGGTCAAAGATGCGTCATCCCTCCATTGTCCACAGTTTAGCCCGAGCTATCCGTAGCTCGGTCTCGCCTCTTAGCTGTGCGCACCACCGAATATTTGCTAGTCGCAGCTCGGCCAGGCTTGGTTTCCGCCCGGTCAGTCGATCCTCGAGACCGAGCAAAACAGACCCGTCCAATCCCTACTCGGCCGTACTAACGGCGCAAATCTCCCCTCTCAATAAGAATAAATAGTCTAGTCCCAAGGATATATATTTGGTCATCACAAACAAAAGAAATGGAATTAATTGACAAATAATTGTTCTCCTCTTAAAAAAATCCTTTCAACTGGGAAGGAACAAAATGAATTTCTGCCAATTTGGGAGAAAACCCTACTTTTAGAAGTTTCTCTATATTTCGTGGCCCCGTTGTGTCATATTGAAGAACCCAGAGAAAGACTGAAGAACCAGATAGAACATTAAAATTCTACTTTCCAGTCATCCTAATAAACCATTTCATAAGTCTTTGAAGTTGAAGAAACCCATCAACTTGAAATACTAAAAACTGAATAAAGAAAGTGTACTTAATAACTAAAAACAGATTTTATTGCTATCTGCTATAGAACTTGTGTGCAGAAATTACTTGGTGTTTCGTTGCTATTTCAAACTCCATCTCTGAAAGCCAAAGTATGGCAGAAATAAAAAATTAGAGTTTAGCAAAAACAACATCATAAACAACCAACAATGATTGAGACCCTCATTTTTTGGAGACATTCACAATCTACTTTGGATCTCCACCATTGATGATGTGAGTCCCACACATATATGAGTGGGTCCCACATATATATCAATGGTGGAGATCAAAGGGAATTATGGAGGTCTCCAAAAAATGGGAGTCTCAAGCATTTTTTCATAAAGACCCATGAACTGGCTCGGAAAATAGAACAAAACAAAGGGGCAAAACAGGTAAAGAAAAAAGAGAGCCACTAACACTGTAGCATACATAATCCACTCCCTCTTATATAATACTACTGTATAGATAAATACCTACTTCCAAGCAGCTATTCCCAAAGTCTTTAAATTATTTGGAAATGGATTCAATAATATATATATATATATATTTTTGTGGTAATAAAGATGGAAATTAGATTGATAATAGTTAAGCGGTTACAATTCTAGGGTAAAAAGAACCCCTAGTGTCTTCAAAAACTTGAAGGGAGATACAATTAGGAATAGTAGAAAAAACAAGTAGACCCTCATGATTGAATCCTTTGTTGGCAAGCAAATCTGCGCATTTGTTTCCTTCGCGGTAGGTATGGCTAATAGTTGAGGTGCCGAGCTGGTCCAGGAGGTACCTGTAGTCATGAATGAGATTACTAAGTTGATGACAATGGTTGGAGTTACCAAGAAATGAGATTTTGCATGGTTGCATCTGTTTTCACTTCTATTCCTGTGAGATTAAGATCAAGAGCAAGTTTTAGACCATCTTGCATGGCTTAAAGTTCTGCTTCGATACTGGACGAGTGACCAATGTTGTGGCAGAAATCAGAAATCCATTTACCCGCCCAGTCCCTAATGATACCACCAGCAGCGGCAGGCCTAGGGTTATTTTTTGAGGCACCATCGGTATTGAGTTTGAAGAGGCCAGGTTTGGGGGGGAGCCTAGTGGATGGTGTAGAAGGGCATGGTTGCCTGGATGGAGAGAGATGTTGCCATTCAATGGCAGATGTAATGGCCAATGGGGGGTAGAGCAAGAGAGGGTTGGGGGTAGAGAGACACCAAGAATTGCGATTTTTCCAAATGAACCAGCAAGAGATGGGAAAAAGGATTGACCAGTCTGCAGATGAGTTGTGGGTTAGGTTGGAGGTACAGTTGGATTTAATCCAGACAGCGAGAGGGTGGGCGAAATAGAGAGTGGCATTGGCTGGGATTTGGAGAGCATCCCAGAATTTTTTGGCAAATTTGCAGTCCCTAAGGACGTGAGTGGTGGTTCCAGGATGGATAAGGCAGCGAGGGCAGATAGAGTCACTAGTGATATGGCGAAGAAGGAGGTTGTCTTTGGTTCTAAGGCGTTGGTGAAGAGTGAGCCAAAGGAAATGGGATATTCTAGGTGAAGTTCGACTCTTCCAAAGCCAAGTCCAGTTATCAAAAGGAGGGGATGGGGGAAAGGGTTTGGAGTGTAAGTAAGCAGAGCTCGAGGTAAAGAACCCATCAGGGGAGAGTTTCCAAGTGAGGCAATCATCAGTGGGATTAAACCATTGGAGAGTGATGCAAGAGAGGAGGCTACTGATAGAAGATGGGAGGGAAAATGAGAGGCTGTCTAAGTTCCAAGAGTTTGCCGCCCAACAATCTCTAACCAAAAGGTGCTGGTCCGAGAGGGTGAGAGGCCCTTCGATGAGGGATCGAAGTGGGCCGGGGCCTAACCAGTTGTCAAACCAAAAGGAGGTATGGAGGCCATTTCGAACGAGGATTTTGGAGCCTAATTGGAAGAGTTCAGCCCCTTTGTTAATTCCTTTCCAAGTGGGAGAGAGGGCTGAGGTCTTAGAACGGGGCTTGGAGTTCAGAACTTTAGCCCAAAGTTTATGTTTTTCAGAGAGAAGTCTCCAATTGAGCTTGGCCATGTTAACATTATTTACTAGGCTAGCTTGTCTGATGCCTAACCCTCCAACTTTCTTTGGTTTGGCTACATTATCCCAACTGATGGAGTGTATTTTCTTTTTTTCGGAGGTGGTACCCCAAAAGAAGTCCCTATTGAGTTTGTCTATTTTATTGGTAACAGACTTGGGGATATGGTTGCATTGCATGACATGGTTAGGGATAGCTGAATTGACAGCTTTGATAAGGGTGACTCGGCCCGGGAGGGATAGTAATTTGGATTTCCAACCGATCAGTTTATTTTGGATTTGTTTGAGAATGAAGAAGAAGGAATTGGCGGATGTGGTGAATGGGGCAGCCAAGGTATTTCCCAAGGTTGGTAGTGATCGGGATTCGGAGTTTGTTGGCAAGGTGGGTCTTGGCATTATCATCCAAGTTGGCAGAAAAGAAGACTTTGGATTTGCTCAGATTGATTTTTTGGCCTGATTTGCAACAGAAGTCGTTAAGGACAGAGGCTATGGTTAAGCAATTTTCCTCAGTGGCTTTCCCAAAGAGGATTAGGTCATCGGCAAAGAATAAGTGGGATAAGGTGGAACCGAATCTACTGATTTTAATGGGTGACCACAGTTTTTGATCGCAAGCTTGGGTGATGGCAATGGACAAGTATTCCATGCAAAGGATAAAGAGATAGGGGGAGAGAGGATCACCCTGACGAATACCGCGGGAGGGGGAGAAGGTGTCTGTTGTACCACTATTGAACAGGATTGACATAGTGGAGGAAGAAATGCAAGAGAGAATGATGTCAATCCAAATCTTTGGGAAATTGAAGAACATGAGGATGTGACGAATGAACCCCCACTCAAGTCTGTCGAATGCCTTTTCTAAGTCAAGCTTGATGATCATTTTGCCACTGTTGCCTTTTGTAGCACGAAAGCTGTGGACAACCTCCTGAACAATAACAACATTATCAGTTCCTTTCCTTCCCGGTATGAAACTGGTTTGGTAGGGACTAATAAGCTTGTCGAGTAGGGGTCTGAGGCGAGCAACAATGGTTTTGGTGATGAGTTTATAAATGGTGTTACAAAGACTGATGGGGCAGTATTGGGTGACGAGTTCTGGATTAGTGGTTTTGGGAATGAGGCAAATGTAGGTGTGGTTGATATTGGGGTCAACCGAACCAGTGGAGAAGACATCAGAGATGACTCTCATGATAGAGGGGGCTACGATGGTCCAGCATTTTTGGAAAAAGACGGGATGGAGGCCGTCAGGGCCGGGAGCTTTCCAAGGCTTAAAGGACCCAAGGACAACTTTTATTTCAAGGGCAGTGGGAGTTAAGCAGAGGGAGGGATGGTGGCTGACATCGATTTGGGGGAAAGGGTTGCAATGCTTATTCTCATGTCAATGTGTCTATATGCTTGCTTATTTAAGTTTTAAAAAAAATGGAGTGCAAGAAATGGAAAAAGGGCCAATAACACAATAATTTAGCCAAATGATTCATGCATTATGTTAAAGAAACTCTACTTTTTCCTTTCAGTATTTTTAGAGTTATGTGTGGCTCAAGCATCTCTTCCTAGTGTCATGTGCGATAATTTGACAAAAATAGAATAAGCGAAGGAAAACATTCGGATGACAAATGCTTTGATTCACATAGAAGGTGCCACAAGAAAGAAAGTTGAATAGAATGTGGGTCAAGGTAGCAAGGTAAGAACCACAAAATAAGCAAAGAAGAAAACATGATCGTAATCGATATAAAATAACTGCTGATGAGGAATCTTCATTGCCTTATTTGTCCTTATGTGGTGTATGAGGACCACGAACCATGCATTTCTCTTTTGCACCATATTCCAAAGTAGAGATTGTCTTGTTCATCTCTTTGGATCTGGGCTAGCACACAATATCATCAAAATTTTTGACTTGTTATTCTCAAATGAATCCAAAATACAAAATGAACAAAAGACTCTCAGATATCAAAATCAATAGAGGGGATGGAAAGGGAACAACAAAATCATTGAAAATCATATCAACAATAATGCAAATTTGCATGCAAAAGCATGGTTAACATGTTGTCTCTGAATGGCACATGAGAATCACCATTTGCAATGGACTGAACCACCCTCTTCAGTGCTATATTTCCTTGGTTGATCTTCGCTATCTGCAATCAAGGGAATCACAAAATTGATATATTATTAGGAAACAATCAAAAACTAAAATTAGTAGGAAAAAAAGATGTTCATAATTTCACAGAAAAATCCTAATTAATGGACAAAGTGTACCTGCATTTTTGCTTCCAAACCAGTTTGACCATCTTGCTCAATATTTTCAGAACCAGCCATGTCAACAGGCATAAGCCAACCTCCTACTGTCGGGACGTCAAGATTTATCTGCACAAGTTTAGAGAGAAATGTAAGTGCAAGTTGAAATAAGACTACACAAAAAAATAAAAAATAAAAAGTAATGGTGTATCTATCGTAGAAGGAAAAAAAATTTATAGAATGAAACCATGCAGTGGCTTCAAGAGCTTCGCTCGTTGCAGAGTGTGCTTTTAACAATCCTTCACTTCTATACTTTTCGAATCTCTTTTGATATCTTTGTAGCTTCAGTTCCAAAGATAAAAGTTGCATTATTTGCCTTCTTTCCCATCACTTCCAGTCTGCAAATACAAAATAAAGATTTGAAATTACTAACAAGAGGCTATCTAGCATAAGTAGTACCATTTATCAGAGAAATTAAACATGCAAGATGAGATAGACATCCTATTAAGAATTTCAAATTTGAAGGCCTTTCCCCCTCCCCCCTAAAATCATTGTCTTTGCAATGCTTCAATAAGCCAACACCCACTTGTAGAAAAGTGGCCTCCATTATACAGCAGCAGTAGTATCGTGCAATTAGCGGTGTATGAAAGGATTCAAGAATGTGGTCTAGTAATTCGAAGATCTTCGAAGAAAACTTGAATTCTAAGAAATGATGAGAAGCTTAGATTCTTCAACGGTCGTAACTAGAAATACAATAATAAAGAGATAATGGAGATAAGAGATTGGGTGAAGAAGAAGGAAAAGTAATTAGAGAGAGAATAATGGCAAGGCTCTCCCATAGATCTCACACTTTCATTCTCAAGGTAGATAATGGAGAAGGGAAATTAGTTCTTTCCCAAGAGCTGTCTCTTCAAAATCCCTCCCTCATAAAGCTATGGGTGGGTGCTATTAATAGGCACCTCATAATGTAGGATGGAGCCCATGGGGAATATTTCCTCTAAATACCTTGTTCGAGGAGGTAACCTCTCCAAGGATGAGGAAAACTCCGAAGAGGAGATCAACCTCTCAGAGAACCCTTCTTCTTAGTCACACCTAACCAATGATCTCCAATCATCCTAAAGGGTCAAGGGTAGTCCTAGAGGACACCCTGCCGCAGAAGGGTCATGGGTGGTTCAAGAGAACGCCCTGTCGCAAATATTGCCAAGTCTTAGAGACCCCCTAGATCGTGCCACCTCGACCCAGGTATAGGCTAGTTTAACCAAAAAGTGAATTTGCCTCCACTCATTGTCCTTGAGATGGGGTCCTTTGTTCGGACTCCGTTACGCCCATGGTTCTAGTGTGTAGATCCCGAAAAGCTCCAAGCCCGCAAGTGTTCTGGGACTCATTAATGGAGCGGCTTCTAGATTGCGTCTGAATCTGTTTGAAGCCAAGCACTTCAGATCTCTAGGTTCGTAGATCCGAACCCTTTCGAATCTGAGTTCAAGTAGGTCTCTTGGTTCATGGTTCCAAACCCTTTCAAGACTAAACCAATACCTCAGAGAATAGATCTCCTCTGAGGGTTTCATCTCTTCTGAAAGCAACAGTTAACCTCATCGGCTCAATTTGTTGACTTTTTTGTGGACACGTTCAATAGAATTCACTTAGGCCCATTTGGCAATAATTTCTCCAAGCTCACCAATTTTTGGGCTTTGAATGGGCCCAATTAATTTAGTGGGCTCAAGTTAACCCCTCTTACATTTTGCCCCTTGCATGTATGAAAATTTTTGAATTTCTCGGACATGCATATTTCCACTTCTTCGGCCATGCTGCACATCATGCCCTCGGGAATATTTTGTCTTCATGTGGCTTTTAGATAAGATTGACAACTCATCATAACTTATGAATAAGATTGACAACTAACAAAGATAATAAGAAATCTTTTTTATCTTTATGCCACGTTTGGTCCATATACACTTTCATACTTGATTTATTCTCTCAAAAAAAAACAAAAAAAACAAAAAAAAAACAAAATTTTAAATATTTAATAATCCACCCACCAAGAATGATCAGGAATTAAATTCCTCTCCTAGGAAATAGTTAGGCCTTGATATTTAATCTTCAATAAGCTAGATGACTCCAAAACTTTCATCCTTCTAGAATATCCAAATAACCTTTTTTCCATCCTAGGAAAGGGTGGGCGTGGATCGGTTGCTGCCACGGAACTTCTAATCTGCCATCCGTCCGCCAAATTGGCAGATTGGAGAAAATAATCCTCATCTGTCCGCCAATCTGGCGGATATGGATCGAGCGGATTGGCGGATTGGCAGATGGAGGCGAATCGGATTGGCGGTTTAAAATTTTATAAATTTTCAACATAATTCAATTTATACACTTCCTCAAATATATATATATATATATATATATTATAGTCAATGACTTAAAAAAGTATTACAATCACTGCATACCTCATCCAAAAAAAGAAAGTTTGAAATTTTAGAATATTACAATCACTACATGCTTCATCCACATATTACAATTACAGCATGCCTCATCTACATAAAGTATTACAATTTTTAAATTATAAGAACAATTCAAACCACCAAAACCATTAACAGAGCAGTAGTAGAGATTGTATGCCTCTGTATTGTTACATCTATATCTGTTTTTGAAAACAAAAACCAACCAGCATATATCATCTTTTTTATTTATTATTTTTAGAGTTAGATTTAAAAATCAAAAAATATAGGTGAATAATACATTTAATTTTTTTAATTCAAAAAATATATTCAAGTTAAAAACTCTTTTTCAATAGAATGTATTCAACAAAATATTTAAACTCTTTTTCAATTGAAAATACTAATAGAATATCTAAATAAATTGAAAACACAAAGTCTTTCAAATTACTAGGGGTGCTCGAGATTTGGCAGTTCGGTTGCGGCCAAAGAAACCTCAAATCCGCCATCCGTCCAAAATTAGGCAGATTGAAAAAAATCAATCCCCAACCGTCCGCTCGTCATCATGTATTCGTCCAAAATGCGACGAATCGGTTCAATTCGATCGATTTGAACGGATCGATATATTCACTACTCACTCCTAAGATTCCCAAGTCAAAGAAATCAATAATCTCATTTTTTTTTATTACTGAAAAAGGTGAAGGCCAAATTTTCTCTCTCCAACTTTATTTGAAAAATCAACCCTTCTCAAAACAACACGTCAGAATTTTTGTATCACTGAGGACCATCACTGCCTAACGCCCCCCCCCCCCTTTTTTATTTTTATAAATATCCACCTCCAAGATTCACTTTTCATTCTCTCTTTCTAGAATGCTTAGAAAACCCACCTTTCTGTTTGAAGACGAAAAAGACCAAGAAAACCTTTTTTTTTTCTTATAACAAGAAAACAAGCATCAAACCAGTGCATCGTCTATCTTCCGCCGCTGCCCACCACAGCAACTCTGAACACGCTAACACCGCGACCCGAGTCGCCGCTGGCTGACACCGACACCATCCGAGTTCGTTAATCAGCACCATCTTCACCAACCCACTCGCCGACATCGTGACAACTCAGTGGCGCAGCGTACCGGCCTCATCAACTCGCTCATGACCATCAATACATTATGCCGCTAACCTACTCCAGCTGCTGCTGTACTGCGATTCAACTCGCACCTTCATGCGCCTTCTAGCTTGCATTGCTTTGCCGATTTCAACTCAGTCACGGTCATCTGCGCCGACCTCAAACCATACCAGTGCTCACAGGTGCTATCTTTTAACTAGCTTCCTCTTGCCGATTTTGATTTGTGTTGATTCAAACCCTTCCTAGACTAGCTCCATTTTTCCTTTGCTTCTGTGAGTCTCTGGGTAAATGCTTAAAACCCTCTTTTCTCTTCGTGTATTATTTTATCTTTCTATATGCTTTGAGCTTTTGATTTGTTGATCTTGACATTTGTGACTTTGGAGCCGGAACCTGGAATGCTTAATTTGTATAAAACCTAATGTTTGTGAAATCAAAATTTGAAACCCTCTTGCTGAGAAGGAGAGCAATATTGACATTGTTGTAGAGCTCATAATCACAATGTCACATTTTGTCTAATGGTCTAAGGATCTGTAATTCTGATGAACCTCATACTCTGATGAACTCTAAATTTGTGAACTTCGATGGAAATTTTATTTGGATCTTGAATCCTGTAATTTTTTGTCTTGAAATAACTAGTGTTCCTTGTTGAATCTTGGACCTATATCGATAATCTTGACATACATGGAGGCCTGATGTTGAAAATGAAGGATTGGTAGTGCTACTGAAAATTTTGTTAGACTTGCTCGTCTTGAAATTTGTAGAGCAAAAAAATGTTGTTGCAAACGAAACCTGAGGAAATGAGCCCCTTATATTGTATATAAATCTTGTTGTTGAATGATTGATTGTTGTTTTGTTTGTCGGCTTTACTATTTCAGGCAAATAAATTCTTATGCGAAATCCATGACCCCAGGGCCCTTTGAACCTGCACTAATAAGAGCAAGGCCTGTCCCTCGGAAGACTGAACAAAAGTAAAACTGTCCCTCAAGAGTCTAAAAGTAGCATACACCCTAGTTCGACAAGAAAGATCCCTTCTAGCAGGCGATTGAGTTTATCAAGCTCGTACTAATGGAAGTAAAGATTGTTCCTTGGAAGTCCGAGCGGAGGCAACACTGTCCCTCAGAAGTCCGAGTGGATGTACACTCTCTTTTTCGGCAACCAATGGAAGCAAATGCTGTCCCTCGAAAGTTCGAGTAGGAGTACACTCTACTTTAACAAGAAAGACCTTCGAAGCTTGCACTGTTAGAAGTAAGGGTTGTTCTTCAGAAGTCCAAGTGGATGTACACTTCTACTTCGGTAGCTAATGGAAGCAAAGGCCACGACCTCGAGGCCCTCAGAACTCGCACTATAATGAGAGTAAGGGTTATCCCTTAGAAGTCCGAACAGAAGCAAGGTTGTCCCTCAAGAGTCTGAATAGTAGCACGCACCCTACTTCGGCAAGAAAGATCCCTCTGGAAGGCAATCGAGTCTACCAAGCTTGCACCAACAGAAGTAAAGATTGTCTCTCAGAAGTCCAAGCGGAAGCAAGGCTATCCCTCAAAAGTTCGAGGCTGTCCTTTAAGAGTCCAAATAGTAGCATACACCCTACTTTGGCAAGAAAGATCCTCAAAACTCATACTAATGGAAGCAAAGGCTATTTTTCAGAAATATGAGTGGGAACACACACTTTGCTTTAACAAGAAAGACCCTCGAAGCTTGCACTGATGAAAGCAAGGGTTGTTTTTCGAAAGTCTGAATGGGAGCACACACTCTACTTCAGTAAGAAAGATCCTCGAAACTCGTACTAATGGAAACAAGGGTTGTCCCTCGGAAGTCCAAATAGAAGTAAGGGTTGTCCCTCATAAGTCCAAGTGGGAGCACACTCCCTTTTTTGACAAGAAAGATCCTCAAAACCCGCACTAATGGAAGCAAGGGTTGTCCTTCGGAAGTCCGGGTGGAAGCACACTCTTTTCTTTAGCAAGAAAGATCCTCGAAGCTTGCATTGATGGAAGTAAGGGTTGTTGTCATGACCCGAACCCGCCCCTATAGATTAGAGTCATAACCGGCCAATAATCATGAGATTACCTGCGGCCTCAATCAGAAATCAAGTCATTTTTATAAATAAGGGCTAGATAGCAAAAGCAAAACTTACAAAGGTCGTCTAATGAGCTATGCATACATGGCTTAATCAAAAAGTTTCTCATATTTGTAATAACTTACACTATAGAAACATCCACATTCTATATTACATAAGGCCAGGATCATTCAAGAGTCAGTATTAACAAAAACTAAGGTTATACACAGATTTGGTTATCCATGACCACAAAAGAACAAAAGAAAAAGCAAAACAAAAGTAAGGCCTCTCGCGTGAGATGACCTTGGTTGACTCTTCAAAACTCGGTTTCTCAAAGCTCACTGGGGCTAGGGCTGGACATCCCGCTGCTCATTTACATACATATAAATAAAGAGTGAGAACGCCAGTGAATAACATCAGAGTAAAGGAGTTCGTGAATGAGATTCGTTAAATCATAAGTTATAAACTGAACTTGATGATCAATATCAACGCAAAACGACCTTAGGTCCAACCCATCTCATATCACATCCATATTCACATACCGAACGACCCCAGGTCCAACTCGTACTTTGCAAAACGACCTTTGGTCCATTATATGCAAATTGACCTTAGGTCCAATTCATAGACTAAACGACCTTCGGTCCGACATATACGGAACGACCTTGGGTCCACCATTTGTAAAACAACCTTGGATCCAATTCATGTACTAAATGACCTTGGGTCCAACCAATCCAGATTCACATTAGTGTGCACCCATGATCCATGATCATGTTCACATTCACCTTCGCATTCAAAATGATCTTAGGTCCAATCATTTTCTTATTCAGAACGGCCTTTGGCCCATTCAACAGTTATACATAACAACCTTAGACCTATTTTATATCCTTTTCAAGTAAACTGAACGGCCTTGGGCCCATCTCATATTTGTACATCATTTACTTCACATATTTTAGCGCGAACCAAGCGGATAGAATACTCATTTACAATATCAAATCAGAAGTTTAGAAACTTACCATAAAGGTAATGCTTAGAAAATAATATCTACACAAATTATTTTTACTAAGATATTACTTACAGTGTTTTGGTGCTTAATTCTCCCTTGCACTTGACCCTACATAATTCATAGCACATTAGGTCATAGTACAATTCAATCTGTTATTTAATTTGGTTAATGTTCGTAGGCTTCTTTCATGTTCTTTAAGGCATTTAGGATGCTCAATGTGTGCCTAAGAATACTCAGAAATGGAAGAGAACGGAAATTGGAACATAATACAACTTTTCAAAAATTTTGAAACAAGGCACCTCGCTCGAGCAAAGCTTTGGTCGCTCGAGCAGTCTGTAAAAGTACTGGATGCATAAATTTTACGCTCGAGCTAGACTTCTGTTGCTCGAGCAACAAGCTATAAAAATAGGGTTTGCTCGAGCGCAAGGTTTTCCACTCGAGCTACCGTGCAATTCTTTGTAAAACTTCTGGGAGCTTGATTTTTACGCTTGAGTGACATTTTCCTCACTCAAGCAAACATGCTGAATTCTAGAATTTCCAGAATTGTGTTTGAAGCTCAAACTTGATGTTCAAAGTTCCAAAGCTCGTGCTTTTGGTACAAAAACATGGAAAGACATTATAAAGCATGAAAACATAGGTAATTTGAGACCAATTGTCCAAAACCATGATCCAAATCTCAAATCATTTCATAATCTTCTTGACAACTTCAAAACACATGTAACCAAGCTTCATAACTACATGGATTATGCATGCATGTGTAATATAGACTCTAATACCATTTCAAATGGTAGAAATGATGGTAAAAATCACGTGGCTCAACAAAATTATGCATGCATGTGTAATTTAGCACCATATTCTTCATATTAAGTTTGTATTCTACAACAATTCACCAATTCTTCTTGAATACACATATTCATGAACTTTAACTCATGAATTAGAGTTCAAATATTCACTTGGAGCCTTCAGTCCTTCTAACTCTAGCAAATTTTTGAGCCTGGTTTCTCAATTCTTCAACCTTGAAGTCAATTCTCCAAGAATTTGGTCCCTTTCTCTCTAAATCAAATGTTTTCCCTCTCTAAGGTGTATAACTCAGCCAAGAGGTGGGAAATGAGCTCAAAAATATGAGCTAAGCCCCTAATTAGCACATATATAGGTCTTACTAATCATATTGACTAATCAAGGCTTAGGCCTAATCAAATGGACTTAATTAAATCAAATTAATCTAATTATTTTGATCCGAATCAATCTTTAATTAAATTTCACCGTAGGTTCTAAAAATTACGTTAATCATAATAGGACAGTCAATTTCGTTTTCAGTCGTCTCTACGACCTTCAATTTAAATTTTATAACAGAAAATCAAACAGATTTTCCTACAGTGAATAGATAAAAACTCAAAAACACATATAATCATATAATTAGCACCCAAATCATATCAAGCATATAATTATAAGCATAATTAAGATTAATTAACATAACACGGAGTAGGGTTGTCACAGTTGCTCTTCGGAAGTCCGAGTGGGAGCACACACTCTACTTCAACAAGAAAGATCCTTTCTAGTGGGCAATCAAGGAAGTTCGAGTGGAAGCACGCACTCTACTTCAAGAAAGATCCTTTCTGATGGGCAATCGAGTCTACTACTTCTCTTTTTTCGTCGAGGGGTGACAAATGAAAACAGTCTTAAGCAACATAACATAATGAAGATACACAATATGGAGAAAATAAACTTCTAATAGAGATATACAATGTGGAGAAAATAAATTTCTTCATAACATAAGAAAGAAAGATAAAACCTCTTGGACAATGCAGTAAATACAAATTGTAAATGTCATAGATAGACTTTTTCTACGGAATATTGACATTTGCCCCTAGAGTTGCAAGGTCGTTCGAAAAACTTTTACTAGCTGCTCGGGTTGTGGCCGTCATACGCCATCATAGCCACGTCTTCTAAGATATTCTGAGGCCCTTGTTCTTTGAACTCTAGCTCATCTGCTTTGACTTTCTTTCTAAAGATCTTCTTAAGCGTCCAACACTTTTCTGTAGGATGTCCTAGTGATTGGTGGAAAACACAATAATTAGGGCCCTTGCGGTCCTTCTTCGGCAAAAGCTCTTCAACACGAGTCAACTTCAGTTCCTCGTTTGCCATCCATTCTTTAACTAAGGCCTTCACCTCCTCAACACTACATGGAAAAGGAGTGTCATCTTCGCAATTTTTCCTCTTCTGACCTCTGAATTCCTCCCCTTGCGACTTTTGGGTAGAAGATGCGAAAGTCGTAGTGACAGAAGGTCCTCGGGATGACTTGAAGCTGGTTTTATAACTAGCTTCAAACCCGATCTCCTGATATTAAGGTATGTTGTGTTCTGAGATGCTTCAATTAGTACCGAGAAGGTGGGTATCTTGTGATTAACAAGAAGCATCTTGTACCCGTTCAATGCCCCTTCAACACAGATTTGGACCAAGTAGCTATCCTTCACAGCCTCATGACAATCCACGGCTTTGTCTTGGAACCTCTTCACATATTCGAGAATGTCTTCACCCTCTCGTTGCTTTTCCTTACATAGGGTATGTGTGGTTACCTTCTCAGCCACTTGAAAGAATTTGACATGGAATTTGTTGACCATCTCCTCCCAACTCCGAATAGAGTTTGGGTTCAAGTTAACATACCGACTATATGCTTGGTCGGTGAGGGACTTGGAGAATTCTCTTAGTCGGAGGACATGATTTGAACCATGAATCCCCAAAGTCTCGATGAACAGAACAACATGTTCTCGAGCATTTCCTTGTTTGCCATCAAATTTGATGAACTTCAACACTAGGTATCCCTCCAGGTATGGATAACTCCACATCTCGATAGGGTATGGTGGCTTGACATTCGGATCAGACAAAGAGGGTAAAGTCCTCTTGCCCCTTTCGAGAACGAACATGGCTTGCACATCGGCGAGAGTGAGAAATTGTTGAGGGAGAGAACTTGATGGTGGTATTCCCGGAACTTGGCTTGTAGACCCAAAGACCGAGCTTGGAGCGACTTGGCCATTTGGGTGTTGAGAATTCACCATCGGTGAAGGCACATGACGATATTGGCCATCGTCAGTTATAGACAAGCCATTTGATAATAGGACATTGAATTGGGTCCCATAAAGTTTATTACACGTCTCTGCTATACCGAATTAGACTTGTAAACTCAGCGTTAGAACCAAAAAAGACCCATTCGGTACATGAGTAGAATTTATAATTGGTGGAACAAAATTAGACATGGGTGGAGCACCATTTGGTAAAGAAATTTCCGTGGGCCTTCTTTGAACCTCCACCACCGCTGGAACACCATTCATTGCATCGGAGACTCCTCCAACCACCGATGGACCACGACTCGATCCTCCGATTGCATGATTTTACGCTCCATAGGACACAGGTTGGCCATGATTTGTTCCTCCTAGCACTTGATTTTGCACACCATTTTGAGCAACTTCAAGGAGAATTTGGGGTGGGTCTTGATGATTTTTACCATTCCCAACATCATCATAAAGTTGTTGATGTTTGTCAGTGCCGACTTGACCTCCATTTGTTACTGGTGGTGCGAAATGCGAACCCATCACCAACATGGTGTGGGTGAGATTTTGAAGGGTCATGAGAATCTCTTGTTGAGTGTGTTGGGGTCCTTGAATGGCTTCAAGGATAAGACGTGAGTCTTGAACTTGAGTCCTCTCATTACCACCATTGGAAGAGCCTTGTTGATGAACTTCTTCTTCTCCCGCCATCTTCACCGATGTTGTGTAGATTCCGGATCTTGTTGAGACCATTAACCAATCCACCTCTCTAATAGTGTCGCCAAAATGTATGAAAGGGTTCAAGAATGTGGTCTAGAAATTCGAAGATCTTCAAAGAAAACTCTAATTCTCTAGAAATGATGAGAGACTTAGATTCTTCAACGGTCACAACTAGAAACACAATAATAAAGAGATGATGAAGATATGAGATTGGGTGAAGAAGAAGACAAAGTAATTAGAGAGAGAATAATGGCAAGACTCTCCTATGGATCTCCCACTTTTACTCTCAAGGTAGATAATGGAGAAGAAAAATTAGTTCTTTCCCAAGAGTCGTCTCTCCAAAATCCCTCCCTTATAAAGCTATGGGTAGGTGCTACTTATAGGCACTTCATAATGTAAGATGGAGCCCATGTGCAAGGCACATGGGGAATATTCCCTCTAACTACCTTGTCCGAGGATGTGACCTCTCTGAGGATTAAGAAAACCCTGAAGAGGAGATTAACATCTCAGAGAATCCTTCTTCTTAGCCACACCTAACCAATGATCCCCAATCATCCCAAAGGGTCAGGGGTAGTCCTAGAGGATGCCCTGCCGCAGAAGGGTTAGGGGTAGTTCAGGAGAATGCCCTACCACAAATATTTTTGAGTCTCGGGGACCCTTTAGATCATGCCACCTCGACCCGGGTATAGGCTAGTTTAACCGAAGAGTGAATTTGTCTCCACTCACCGTCCGCAAGATCGGGTTCTTTGTTCGGACTCCGTTACGCCCACGGTTCTGGTGTGTAGATCCCGGAAAGCTCCAAGCCCGCAAGTGTTATGGGACTCATTAATGGAGCGGCTTCTAGATTGTGTCTGAATCCGTTCGAAGCCACGCGCTTCAAATCTCTAGGTTCATAGATCCGAACCCTTTCGAGTCTAAGCTCAAATAGGTCTCTAGGTTCGTGGTTCCGAACCCTTTCAAGACTAAGCCAATACCTCAGAGAATAGATCTCCTCTGAGGGTTTCATCTCTTCTGAAATCAACAATTAACCTCCTCGACTCAATTTGTTGACTTTTTTTTGGCCCGTTCAATAGAATTCACTTGGGCCCATTTGGCAATAATTTTTCCAAGCTCACCAACTTTTGGGCTTTTTGATTGGGTTTTGAATGGGCCCAATTAATTTAGTGGGCTCAAGTTAACCCCTCTTACAAGAGGAAAACCGAAGTGTTAGTTCAATGTAGGTTATGCATGCTTAAACAAAACAGAACCTTAGTGAATCCATTACAAATTTACATTTGAAGGAAAATCGTATTTTCTCAGGAAACTGAGTACCATATTCATTCTAAAGTGCAATAGTAGATATAAAACAAACACTATCCTAGTAGTGGACTAATGTCCACTTCAAACAAACACAATCCAAATTCAAGCAAAGGATGTCATAAATCCAGGTACTCGCACAAACACCCCCAACTTAGATTTTTAAATTTCATCATGTATATCAATAGCACTATCCTTAAAGATATATACAAACATAACCCAACAAAAAAATCATTATAATTTCAAGAAAAATAGTAGTTTTACCTTGGAAGCAAGCACTTCCCTTAGACCACCCAATACTTAGTTGTAGCCCGACTTTCTGCGTTCCTTTCGGAAGGCAAATAGCCTTACAGTTCGGACTCTGCCTGTGGTTCTGAATCTAATTTCACAAGTGCAGTGTGAAATAATAAAAACACAAAAAGAGTCCAAATCCAGCAATTTTTTTTGAAAAATCGATGTTTGAATCAAATGCCAAAAATGAACTGCTTTGCTAGATTTCAGAGTCGCCACCTAAATATTTTTGAAAAATTTAGGAAACCCATGACTCGTCCCAAAGGCCATTAATCTGTCATAACCAGAGTGTCTCGGCTCGGGAACTTAGGTACGAGAGGGCAAGGTCATGAATTGAGCACCCCGCTCGCCCGATCAAAGATCGGCCTCTACTAATCATGATGTGTTTCTTATTTACATTATATGCTCTTGTTCCAATTTATTAGCTATTTTTACTATGTGATGCGCACACAAGGTATATATTAGTTTGCAAGATTTGGAACACTTGATTTCATGTTTTGTTTTGAAATTGTTTTGTGAATTTGCCACTCGAAAAAGTGGGCTAAAATGGACATTTAATCAAACCATCTCAATTCATGCAACTAGCCTTCATCCACAGGCATTCAAACAATTATATCATTTAAGCAATTAGCCTTATGGTATTCATGCTTTAACATGGCAACACAAATGTTCGATGCAAGATACTAAAACATAAAATTATTCACCTAGTTCTCTAAGCCAAAACAAAGCAAAATTATTAGGAAAATATGCATGTTCCTAATTAAATGCAATATAACTAATGCAACGCATATATTATGTATTTTTATAGGCTCGACTTTGAGCATGGCACATAATTCCATTCAAGACATGCGATAAAGCATGTATTCAAGTAATGAATTTGAACATTTGATATAAGCTTAGTGTGATGAGCCGAACCTTGGATGCATGGAAGACAATGGATGCAAAGCATAAGAATACTAATGAAACGTAATATCCTATACTAACCATCATAAGCAAGTAAGTAAATGGGAGAAAGATGTGGGGTTAGAAGACATATAACTTATTACAACATTACCCTCATGCAAGAGGGTGCGAATCAAAGTCCGAAAGTTTGAATTAAACTACTTATTACAAAATCGAATGAAATCATTAAAGCATTAACTAGCTAACTATGCCATTACAACAAGGGTAATAATGAGAAACAAACTACTTATTCAAGCTAATTAACTACAACAATTGCAAATAAATACGGTTAATTATAATAACAATAACTAATTACAATAATGATAATTAATTACAACAATAACAACTAATAATTTAATCATCAAACAAAATTACATAAGGATGCATAATGTTCGTATACGTTCCAAAAATAGCACTGTCTGCCCAGAGCATTCTATTTCACCTTCAACCACTGCTTTCTGTTTTCTGCAAAAATACACTGCTGACCAAACATTGAGGACTGGCCGACCCTCAATGAAGCCCGACCGGGCCTAAAGAAGGTTGGACGTGCCTCAATTTCATGCCAAATTCTGTTTTGTGATCTGAAGTGAAAACAGTGCAGACAGAGTGTTTTGGACTCTGTTTGTCCCTCTTACACTTCTCTATCATGGAAAAGCCTCAAGAGAAAGTTAGAATTGTTTCCAAAAGCATCAATGAGAAAATTAATTGCTTGATGATTTCGATGCACAATTTTGGACAAAAATCAATAAATGAAATGAACAACCACCCCTCCCTCCTATCATGGAGTGAACTCAAACAGGGAGGTAGAGACGTTTCAAGATCCATCAAAACATCATGAATTGATGTTAAATAACTCTTGATACAACGGATTTGGCATAACGTCCAGCCGAACCCCAAGCAAGATAACTCATTTTCTTTATGTGAGTTGGTTCATTTTAAGCCAAATTCATTAGTCTTTGCCATCCTTTAATCCATTAAGTCCAAGGAGATTGTTATATCAGTTGGGGATTACGTCCACTAAGTGAGAAATATGTCAATTGGGAGGTAATTCTCAACGTGAAAGAGAGATTACACCATTGGCAATGAACCTTCGTAGAGATTAAGTCATTCAGCGTAAATCTCTAGTTCACGTTTTGAATGACCATCAATCGATTGAAACAACTCTCAAATGAAAGGGATGAATAGTAAGTTGATTATTAAAATGAGGTTCTTAAACATGGAAATGAATTGAAAATGAATTGAAGAAAAACTTAGAACAATGGACAACAAGCTATGTATGCAAACTTATGAGACAACAACTAAGTTAATCAATGCATGAACTTTTTAAACAACTTAGAACAACCCTAAAACAGCCTTCAAGTGATGAAAAATAGTGGCTAAAAATGTATGAAAAGAGCTTGAAAAGCTAAACAACAAAGAAAGAAAACAAGGCTAGTAAACAAGAACAAGGAGAGGTGGCTACCCTTTCCACTTTTGAAACCTCAAAGCTTGGTTTTTAGCCTTTTTTAAACTCTAAAAATCAGTGTAGAGAACAAAGAAAAAGAGTGTAAAAGTAAAAGGGAGCTATAGGTAAAGGTGTAAAAAAAGCAAACTCTCTCTACCCTTTTGGTAGCTCTTCAAACCTCAAACTTAAACACTTAAAATAGGATCTAACAACACAAAACAATAAGAATTATGTAGCAAATGAAAAAAATGAAAGTAAGAGAGAAGATATCAAGCTTATACCTCTCAAGAGAGTAAACTTTTTGTTTGTGACCAAACTAATCTCCAACACACTCTCAAGCTTGAATTATGGTGTTCAAGGCTCAACCAATGTTCTTAGACCAAGGTATGAAGGTGTTTATGGTGTATGAATATAAGTTCAAGGTGGTAGGTTAACTCAAAGTGTTGTTTGCACAAGAAGAAGGAGGACAAGGAGCTCTAAAGGTGATATAATGGCTTTCTTCAAATTCTTCAACCCTTAAAACAAAGATATATGGTCGTTTTTATAGAATTTAAGCCAGAAATATCATAAATATCTTAAAAAATTGACAGCTGGCGGCCTTTCGCCCTGAACAGCGTTTCTCGGGCACCTGTTATTTTTAACTGAGGGTACAATCCTAACGCGTCACACGCGAGAGTAGGAAAGGTGGTGTGAACAACGGGCACATCCACTGTTTTTAACCGAGGATACAATCCTAATGCATCACACGCGAGAGGAGGAAAGGTGGTGTGAACAAACAGGTGCACCTAATGCTTTTAATCGAGGTACAATCTTAACGTGTCACATGCAAGAGGAGAAAAGGTGGTGTGAACATTGGGCGCACTCGATGTTTTTAATCGAGGTACAATCCTAACGCATCACACGCGAGAGGAGGAAAGGTGGTGTGAACAAGCAGGTGCACCTGATGTTTTTAACCGAGGTACAATCCTAATGCGTCACACGCGAGAGGAGGAAAGGTGGAGTGAACAAACAGGCGCACCTGATGTTTTTAACCGGGGTACAATCCTAACGCATCACACGCGAGAGGAAGAAAGGTGTTGTGAACACCGGGCGCACCCGATGTTTTTAACTGGGGTACAATCCTAACGCGTCACACGCGAGAGGAGGAAAGGTGGTGTGAACAAATAGGCGCACCTGATGTTTTTAACCGGGGCACAATCCTAATGCGTCACACACAAGAAGAGGAAAGGTGATGTGAACAACGGGCGGACCCGATGTTTTTAACCGAGGTACAATCCTAACACGTTACACGCAAGAGGAGGAAAAAGGATTGATAAAAGAACAAACGAATCGCATAAATAGGAATTAGAAATAAACATGAATTCTACACAGAGAGACGTAAAAATCAAAACAAACAAAGCGGTGTAGTAAAGTGGAAGCCAATTTACCCACGTGTTAAAACAATGAACACAGTGCACCGTGTTTCAATTTGGCTGTAAAATGAACGATGATTTTACTATGGCACGAATAATTTTATTTGGAACTCCTCTGAATGAACAGTACATATAATACCGTCTGGTTACAACAGAACATAATAACAAAATGAACTATGACTCAAACAAAGCAAATTATAAACTACTCGGAATAGTTTAAACAAATTAAAAGTTTTGAACAAATGAGTTTAAACAAGCAAACTTGAACAAATGAGTTTAAACAAGCACGCTTAAACAAATAAATCAAAAATCAAACAAATGTGTTCACATAATAAAAACAAAATGAACAAAAATCCTTTATTTTCTTTTCCACTCTCTTTATATTTTCTTTTCTCTTTTCTTTTTACTTGCTTTTTTGCTTTCTTTTCTCTCTCTCTCTCTCTCTCTCTCTCTCTCTCTCTCTTGAACTCTCTGCTTCTTTCTTTTCTGTTTTTCTTTGCTTTTTCTTCCCCTTTTTTGTTTGCTTCTTCTTCTTCTTCTTTTTTTTTTACTGTTTTTCTCTCTTTGCTTTTTTTTTTTTTTAATTCCATAATACAAGAAACAAAATAAAGCAAAGAAAAACAAAAACTAGATTAGGTTTACACTGAGAGCTGGCTGGCCTCAATGAAGCACGGCCGAGCATCACGACAGCCGGCCGGGCTTCAATAGCGGCAGGGGCAGTTTCGGCCTTTCCTCGTGTTTTATTGGTTTAAAACAAACTCAAATCCTATTTCCTCACATCTTTCCATTCGAAATCCTTCCTCTCTCTCTCTCTCTAGCTTTTCTCTCTTTAGATTTTCTCTTTTCCTTGCAATACCCAACAACCCTCGCCATTTTTTTCTTCAAAACCCTTCCCCTCTGCAATATTTTGACCCAATTGGATTTTGATTCAGTCAAGTTTTTGGATTTCTCATTGTTTTGCCTTGTTTCTTACTGGTTTTCTTGGTTTTTTTGGGTACTCATTCTCATGTTTTCATTTTTCCCTCTCATTTTCTCTCTCCTAGGGTTTAGCTCCTTACATTTTTCTTGATTTCTCTTCATTTCCTTCACTCTTCTCCATGGCTAGTGACGAAATGCCCATCCCGGACCCCGCCATTGGTATTGGGGCTGCCCTAGGCGCAAACATGGAGGCCGAGGATGCTCCCACGTTGCCTCCCCTCGTTGATAGGCCATTTGACGCGGCCATATGCCGACCACGAACACATGCTCCACCCCCGGGTGGTATTTTGAAATTCAATGGCCTCATCCCTGGGATAGACAAGGACATCTTGCTGCGAGAGCCCGCGGAGCACTTGTCCACCGATGCCTCCACGGTAAGCAACTTTCCTTCGTTTTGATGTATTGTTGAATCTCACAAGTAGACTACTAGTTAAACGCCATATATTTCCCATTTGCAGGTGATCGCCAGGAGGATTGGCAGATACGGATCCATATTTGGGCCCCGGCGCTGGAATGAGAGACTGCCCGCGGAGGTCCGCGCACTAGTTGATGTAGCCGGCTTTGGGCCCTTCTACTCAGGGCTTATACAAATGAGGGCCGAGTCGCTGTTATACGGGGCCCTGGTCGAGAGATGGTGGGACACCACAGACTCATTCCACTTCTCATTAATCAAAGAGCTGACTCTGATCCCGTATGACTTTTCGATGCTTACCGGCCTACAGGTTGGAGTTGGCAGCCCGATTTCATGTGATCCTGACATGACGCAGTGGAGAGCCGCATAGCGTCAGCTTCTTAGGGCGATCCCGGACATCACCAGTCACGGGATGGTGAGGTACAGCTGGTTCTACGATCATTTCTCTGAGTCCCAGCCCACTACTCTGGATGAGGTCGCCCAATACACCCGCAGCTTCCTCATATATCTCCTCAGTACTACCCTATTTGCGAACAGGGAAAATACCATGGGGTTATACCTTCTAGGGGCACTGGTGCACCTTCCCCAGGTGACAGAGTATGATTGAGGTGGCGCTGGCTTGGCCACTTTATATTACTACATGAGCTTCGTCTCCCGCCGCAAGGCGGATTCACTAGGCGGCTACTGAAGGGTTTAGGAGGTATGCCTCATAGTTATCTTTTCTGCGCATTCTGTTCCTTCTACATTTTCTATTCATTTATATTTCATTTTCTGTTCATTTATTTCATCCATCTTTTTTTGTTTGCAGCTCTAGGTTTATATATACTTCACCTCTTTGGTTCTGGTCTCGATGAGGCCGATCAAGTTAGCAGTACCCAGCTCATAGTACTACAACTCCCGATTTGAACGCCGTCGCCGCGTAGACCGAGATTTCCCCTACTTTCGCCACTTATTTGACACGATCACTGCGGACCAAGTAACGAAATACCAACCTTTAACTATTACATATCATAAGCACACTGCACTGTTTCCCACACTACACGACCATTCTCATACTGTTGCTTTTATACGACACTGTCATTCTTATACTACACTGATTTCTTACACTACATTGATTTCTGACACTGCATTGATTTCTCACACTGCACTAATTCTTGCGTCTGCCTCTACAGGTTGACTGGCATCCCTGGGCGGGCATTCCTCAGGTGTCGAGGATGACCTATGTTACAGCATGGCATGCCTCTACCATGCGGATTCTATTTGAGGGCCCCTTTGACCGGGCTTATTACCTGGGGGAGAGGTTCATCCACCAGACGTGGGGCGTTGCTGACCCCGACGTTTCACATCCTCCTCCTCCAGTCATGAAGGGGGTTGATGAGCTGCAGGACGGTCCTTAGATCGAACTCTTGATGTTGGGTGAGGATGGTGATCATCATCATGAGCCTGACGACTTCACTACCTTCTTATATACTCGGGTGATGGCGCCTCTTACCCGGGTGTGGTTCGTGCTGTGCTAGAGGTTGTTGCTGCTGCTGCTGTTACGACTGGTGATGCGCCTGCTGGAGGTGCCCTCACTGTTGCTCCCATTCTTGGATTTCTTGTGATTCCCACTGAGATCATGTACATGCGTCCAGATGGAGTGATCGAGTAGATCCCGCTTGAGCGCATCGAGGAGAGGGACCGCAAGCTAATGTTCGCTCATGGCATCGAGCAGGTACACATTTCTTTATGCTTCTACTCACTACACTTTGCCTTGTTTTGTTTTCTATTATTTCTGTTCATTGTTTTCTGTTATCTCTGTCTACCTTTCTAAAATTGTATTCCTTTTGCAAGTACCCCAGGCATATGCCGATGACGTCCTCTAATCGATCGATTGACTGCTCCTTATGGTACGGAGGAGGCAGACCGCCTTAGTCACTCATGGGATCGAGGTGCATTCTATCTGTAGTTCACTGTTGTTGCTATACTGTTTATATTCCTGTTAGTTCATATTGATACCCGTACTCTTTTCAACTTAAGCCAGCACCAACAGTGCTTGCAGGACCTCCTGCAGCGAGTAGACGGAGACGGGGTCAAATGAGGGGCTGAGGAGGAGCCGATCGAGAGAGGAGCCGATCGAGAGAGAGGCCGAATGAGGCAGCGCTCACCTTCCAACGAGTCTTTTGATGGGTCTACGACCCCCAAGGACGAGGGAGAGGAGGTTGACTTATAGTCCAGCAGCCCTAGCGACGATAGTAATGCACCTCCTCCACAATTGAGGAGGAAGAGGGCAAGGATGGGCTATTGATGAGAGCGACGATTTTGTTTTTGTTTTTGCTTTGTAGTTAAAGACTAGCTTCAGATAGGCCATTTTGTTTTGTTTTGAAGGATTTTCTTTTGTTTTGTTGCTCTGTAAAACAATGATCGGGGTTAGACCCGCTAATTATAAAAGACAAGTTTTTGTTATATGATTTCCTTGCACAATGTGATGAATGATATTTGCATGTGATGAATGGCATAACCTTTGCATGGTAACTTCGCATAAGACTTGAAACAACGAATATCTATTCTTGCATTCATTCTTGAATCGAATAACTACCCACAACTGGACAAAATGTGAAATACAACTCGATAACAGGAAAACAAAACAAAAACAACTTGAAAATACTAAAAAAACACTTGGTACAAACAAAATAAGACTCAAAATACAACTGTGGTACGTCAAGGCAAAGGTCAGCTTTTCTTGCAACTGCACTGATTTGAGCCATCATTTCGACCCAGCCGGGCCTCAGTGTAAGGTCAATCAGTGCTGTCCAGCTATCATGCACTGCTCTTTTTTATCCTTTATAAATAATGCTCCCATGCTATTTTTCTGGTAGAATAACAAGCTTTTAATTTGGATCACAAGAGGTGTGTCTGACACTCGAGGAATTTCAAGCTTTGATGGAGTCCTGGCATGATGAAGAAATCATACTGCAGCCCCGTTTTGGCCATGCCCAAGCCTTGGGACGAATGTGTGGGTTATCATTACACGAGGCTCGGTTTTTAGCATATGATGGGGAGCTTGACATCCCCAATTTAGTTCATCGATTTTTCGTTATTGGAGACAGGAGTGACCTTCTTTGGCGAAGCCGCCAGCAACATGCTTCCTGTTTATGCCTTCTCGCGCAATTCCTCATTGCCCCTAGTTTCGGCAGAGCTAGCATCCGGTTGATCGAAGTAGCTCAACATCTGAAAGTGGGTAAGAGTTACATGGGTTTGGCACTAGCCGAAACCTTGATGGGTTTAGATACTTTCTGCCGAGGAGAGACCACCTGGCTGGTAAGGAGTCCGCTACTTCTCCAGGTATTATTTTCCACCCTTCAAATTTATGATTATGATTCTTACATCACTCAACACCCATCCTCTGTTTTTCTCTTAAAACCCTTTTCCTTACTTTTCTCTTATTATACACCTTTCTATTTTTTAATCTCTCTTATTTTTTTATTGCTCCCCAAGTATGGTTGATGGATAAACTGCAAGTAGTGGACTCTTGCCCTGAGTACTCTGCCCGAGCTTACTTCTTTCGTCAACGGCTAATGGATTTTCCCTAAGAGGGTTTATGGTGTAATTGGATGTGCTGCCTGTCCACAGCTGACATAACTTAGCGTTGCCCCTAGCTTAATTAGGTAGAGATGAGCTACAATATGTCTTGATAGTCGGGTGTAGAGTTGGTAGGCCTCACACATTGCGTATTCTATTTTCCTCTCCAGTTCTGACGCCAATTTCGGCATGATCAGATACGACCAGATGAGGGAGTGGAATACACTGTTTCATTTTCAGTTTACGCCTCACACCTGCACCAGTATCTCGCGGTCTAGAGGATGAGAGAGATTCTGGCCCCTGCCATTAGTTTCAGTTACACCTTGTCTGATGAGTGTTTGGCTTAGCTTGAAGAGGAGGCAGAGGTCGGGCCATCTTTGGCATAGGGTCACCTGACTTAGTTGTGCCCCTAGTTTTACTGCTTTGATATTTTCTTTTCAAGTTTTAAGATGTAAAAAGCAACTTTGATCTAAATCAAAGAGTTTGAAGAATGTACTTGTGTTAAAATCAATAAAATTAAAATTGTGAGTACTGAAAATTTTCCTTTCCGCCCCAAAAATGGTCCAAGTTGTAAAAGGGTAAAATTTTGAACACAATTTTATTAAAACTTTTCAAAACAATTTTCGGAAATGATCAACACTTGACATGCACATAATCGATCCTCAAGATGTGCACTCTTGAATCAAAAGAAATCATAACTGCCCCTGATTGCATATCACTGCTACTCTGCACTGTACTAAGCTTTTCTTCCCAAGATAAAGAGCGCAACCAAACTAATGTGAACAAGGATGACCTGATCAAGAAAATGGATAGGACAGTTGAATCAGAGATAGTTACGAACGAACTTCAGGATGAAATTGCCTACGTATCCCAAAAATGGGAATCAGGCCTTACGTAGTGCAGTTCAGGTTCACTCGAGTATTAACTCTCTCCTTTTGCGCTCTAACTTTTGCCAAAGTCGCCTTTTAGGGTTTTTAACCTTGTAAGCTCAGTTTTTATTTATTTCTAATTTTTTATGCTCTAACTTTTTCCTAGGTTGCCCTTTTGGATTTTTGGCCTAGCGAGCCTCTTACGGGTAGTATTTCTTCAACTTGTCCATGTTAATCAGTTGCGAGAACTCCAGGCCATCCTAGTCCATAAGAATAACTGCCTCTCCTAACCAGATTGACTTGATGATGTAAGTACCAGTTCAATTGGGTTTGAACTTGCCCCTAGGGTCATGGATGAGAGCTCGGTTGTCTTTCAGTACCATGTCCCCTTCTTGAAGATTTCTGGACTTAACTTTCTTATTAAAAGTCCTGGCAATTCGGCGTTGGTAGCTCTACACATGATACAATGCTTTTAGTCTTCTTTCATCAAACAACATCAACTCTTCAAACCTAATTTGTTGCCAATATGTCTTTGATATTTGACACTCAGCCATAACTTGTAGTGAGGGCACTTCAATTTCGATCGGCAAAACATCTTTCATTCCGTAGACAAGAGAATAAAGGGTTGCCCATGTAGATGTTTTGATTGAGGTTCTTTAGCCCTAGAGCGCAAATGGAAATTTATCTAGCCAGTCCCTGTAGGTTTCCACAATCTTCTGCAGAATTCTCTTGATATTTTTGTTCGCAACTTCGACAGCTCCATTGGTCTGTGGCCTGTAGGTCGATGACTTATGGAAAGCCACGTTATATTTCTCAAGCAAGTCTATCACCTCTTTTTTGAAGGGCGTCCCATTATCGGAGATAATCTCATTAGGCACTCCATACCGGCATATGATGTTGTTCATGATGAACTTAGCCACATGCGATGCTTTTAGCACAGAGTAGTACTGGGCCTCTACCCATTTTGTGAAGTAGTCGATTGCTACCCAAATAAACTCATGCCTATTTGACCCTTTTGGTGTAACTGCACCGATAACATCTATCCCCTAAATAGAAAATGGCCATGGTAAAGTCATGTTGTAGAGCTTCGGTGGTGGGATGTTCATACAATTGGCATGAATCTGGCATTTATGGCATCGCCGAACAAAACCAATACAATCCTCTTCCATGGTTGACCAGTAGTAGCCTTGCCTAAGGATTTTCTGGGCGAGCATCACACCGTTCATGTGGGCTCCATACTCTCCTCCGTAGATGGCCTCCATAAGGCGCTTTGATTCATCTTCCTCTACGTATAGTTTATGTATTCCTAGATGGCCTCTTTTGTACAACTTGCCTCCGTAGATGATAAACTGAATGGCCAGAAGTCGTATTCCCTTTTTGTCCTTAGTATTTGTTCCTGGTGGATACGCCTCTTTTTCCAGGAAATTCCAAATATCATAGTACTGGGGGTTCTTGTCTGAAGCATCATCTATTGCGGCAATGGTTTCATAGGCCAGCATGTACTTCTGTTCAATAATGATCGGACACATCCTGACTCCCAATGGAATATCTACCATAAAAGATAGAGTTGCTAGTGCATCAGCGAATCAGTTATTCTCTCTTAGTAGATGGGTAAACGTTAACTTTTTAAACCTTAGAATCGGCATATCTAAGACCTGATGGTAAACCTGCATTTTCTCCTCTTTAACCTGCCAATCTTCGTTGGCTTGAGACACAACCAAGCTCGAATCCCCGATGACGTACAACTTTTTTTCCCCTAGTTCCAGGGCGGCTTCTAAACCAGCCATCCACGCTTCATATTCTGCTTCGTTGTTAGATACTTTGAACCAGACTTTGAAGGTTAAGGGTATATAAGAATCATCAGGTGATATCAACAACACACCGATCCCATAACCGTATTGATTGGCTGCTCTATCAAACTACATCGTCCACGTTTTCTCCTCTATTTGTAGAATATCTTCATCTGCGAACAAGTACCCTACCGCTTTATCTCCCTCTACTAGGTGATCTGCCAGGAATTCCACTACAGCTCTCCCTTTAACCGACTTATGTGTAACATATGTAATATCAAATTCGGAGATAAGAAACAACCAACGGGTTAGCCTACCTGTAAGCGCTAGTTTCTCAAAGAGATATTTGATGGGATCTAATCTTGAAACTAGGATTACAGAGTGAGCTAACAGGTAGTGCCTTAACTTCTGAGTAACCCATACCAAGGCTAGACAAGATTTCTTAAGGGGAGTGTAACGGGTCTCGTAATCCAACATTTTCTTGCTTAAGTAATAAATGGCTTTCTCCACCTTGGCCTCCGACTCTTGAGCTAACATACACTCCATGGTTAAGTTTGTCACCGAAAGGTACAAAATCAATGGTTTTCCCGGTTCTAGCGATGATAACACATGCAGATTCTGCAGGTATTGTTTGACTTGTTCAAAAGCAAACTGACAGCCATCGTCCCCTTGGAACTTCTTTCCTTTCTTCAGGAGACTAAATAGTGGTTTACAAGTCAAGGTTAGTTTTGAAATAAACCGCCTTATGAATTGCACGTTACCCAGAAAGTCACGCACCTCCTTTTTGGTCCTTGCTGGTGGCATTTCTAAGATGGAATTGATTTTGGAAGGATCTACTTCAATTCCTCTCTGTGTAACCAAGAATCCAAGAATTTTTCCTGTTGCTACGCCGAAAGTGTATTTTTACGGGTTCAACCTCAACCTATACTCTCTGATCCGCTAAAAGAATTTCTCCAAGGCAACGTAGTGGCTCTCTTCATCTTTGGACTTGACAATCATATCGTCCACATGCACCTCAACCTCTTTGTGGATCATGTCATGCAAAATGGTCGTTTCAGCCCTTTGCTAAGTGGCCCCAGCATTCTTCAACTCAAATGGCATGACTCGGTAGCAATAGGTGCCCCACGAAGTAGTGAAAGCGGTCTTCTCCCTATCCTTGGGTGCCATCAGAATCTGGTTATACCCGGAAAACCCATCCATGAATGAGAGCAATGCATGGCTCACGGTGAAGTCTATTAACTCATCAATATGCGGCAGTGGAAAATCATCCTTCGGACTATCCTTATTCAGATCCCTGAAGTCAACATAGACTCTGATTCTGCCATCCTTCTTTGGGACTGGAACAATATTGGCCAACCACGTCGGATACTCAGATACAAGCAAGAACTCTGCCTTAATCTGTTTGGTAACTTTTTCCTTGATCTTCAAAACCCAATCTGGGCGAACTCTGCGCAACTTCTGCTTAACTGGCAGGGCCTCAAGGTCAAGAGGGATCCAGTGCTGTACAATCTCAAGATCGATTCCAGGCATGTCTTCATAGGACCACGCAAAAACATCTTTGAAATCTTTAAATAAAGCGATTAAACGCTCGCGTTCCTCCGAAGACAGCGTGGACCCGATCTAGACCAAGCAATGATCTTTCTCAGTATGCACGTTAATTGATACAATTTTATCTATACAAGGCTTAACACGCTTATCCTCCTCATGATCAACCAAATTTTTCAAAACCTGAGGAATTTCTTCCTCTTTGTTTATGTCAAAATTTTAAAAATTAAGACCAATACAACAAACCAAAGGCACAGAGAAGTAGGCAACATTCACAGTATTCCCATTCAAAAAGTCTGGATCTTCGGTTACAGTGGACTCAAAAGAAAAGCTAAAAGACAACCTGGACAAGACTTTGGTATCCGGGGTTACCACTCTCGGAAGTACCAGACTCAGAGGAACTCGAATCTGACTCCGACCCCACAGACTCAGTGGAATTAGATCCGAACTCATTATCTGATTCAGAACTGTCGATGACGCGTTGCTCAAACTTTCAAACCAAGCATGGAGCCTCAGATGCATCCACGATAAAATTAGAGAAATCCACTGCTGGGTTATCCCCGATCATTGAGATAGTAAAACTATCCCCCAAGTTGGTGGTCTCAGCTCTAGCAGTAGAACTTGTTAGTGAGTTAGCCAGCGCTCTTCCCAACAGCTCCTCTTCTTTGATGTTCAGGTTTGCAGTCCTGCATTGATCTATACCAATACTTAGGTCTGCTTGTTCATTCTTATCTTCTGGTAGCTGGTGTCTGAAAAAGATCTTGAACCCTGGATACCTTGCTTTTGTTTCCCAATCATACCAAGGCTCAGGGAATCCACAAAAGGGGAAGTCTTCCCCTTGGCAGACAAAATGTCCGTTCAAGGTTCTGTTTATTGGTTTCTAGACTAACTCGTACTGCCTCCTAGTCCTCTTTGCTTCAGCCTTTCTCTCAACTCCTACCCTTTCATTTGCCAATCTACAGCGGTAGGTTTGTATCCCAGCCCAAAAGTGTGGGGATTATGACTTATTTTCTTAACAATAGTATCTCCATGTCTACCACTTCGGCCTAGTCCTAACCCGGGCATATGACCCTGTTTGTTCATCATATATATGGATTACGCACTCACATAATTCCCTTCATCTTCTGCCATGATGGTTTGGACCATCCGGGCTTCAACCAGAAAGAAGCCGGAAAAGAACACGTCTTCTTCCCCATGCATAATTTCCGATAATGGTGCGGTGGTTCCCTGGGAAGGATGGATCGCAGAGTTACCACACACAATGGAAATCCCGCCTTTGAAAGGATACTTTACTAACAAATGGACTGTTGATGATACAACCTTCATCTGATGTAGCTAGGACCTTCCCAGTAGTAGATCGAATGTGGCCGGAACGTCCATGACATGGAATTCCACCTCATGTTCGGACGGGCCGATTAGGATATTGCATTTGAACATTCCTATAACATCTCGGCTCATATTGTCATAAGCCCGGACAGCTTGGGTTGTGGGTGTAAAGTTAATCAGCCTCAAACCGATGGCATAGACAGTTCTCACTGGGCACGCATTGATCGATGATCCGGTATCTACTAACACCACCGGAATCCACTTTTTTCAACTTTCCAGGGTTACAAACAAGGGACGGTTGTGGTTAGGACCTTCGGGAGGCAATTCTTTATCCGTGAAGGATATTACTAGCATAACGTCTCCAAAGGTGACCAACGACACCAATTGGTCAGCAGTGGTGTCAATGGGAAATTTGGTTCGATTCATTACTTCGAGCAGGTCTTGTCTATGCTCCCGAGACGCCATTATCAGTCCCCAGATGGATATGTCGGCCTGAATCTTCTTGAGTTGTTTTAAGACCATGTTTTCCTCAACATCCTTCTCTTTTGCTTTCTTAACCTCTTTTCTAGAGGTTGCTGGCTAGTCTACCACTGCAGGTTTAAAGTACTAACCGCTCTGGGTCATATGATTGATCTCATCGGCATACCAAGTGTCATCCGAGGTATCCGCTTTCCAACCTTCGTCAGTGTATGCATGACTTAGGACGTTGACTTCCCACTACTCTCCCGAAGTCATGACCGGACTGGCATCAGGTTCTATCTGGAGCATATTAACATCACACACCCCATCATCATACCATTCTTCTTCTACCACAGCTCGGGTTTCAACATCTCAGTATTTTCTGAGTTTTTTTATCTTCCCACCACTCTCCCAAAGTCATGATCGGACTGGCATCAGGTTCTATCCGTAGCATATTAACATCACGCACCCCATTATCATACCATTCTTCTTCCACTACAACTCAGGTTTCAATATCCCGGTATTTTCTGAGTTTCCTTAACATTCTCTTTCGGTCACTGGGTTCCCACTTGATTTTCTTAGCGTTTTGAACACCGCTGGTTGTGGACTCAGCCTCTTTTTTCTCCTTTCCCCTTTTCTGCTCCAAAGCTATCTTCGCTTGGATCTCCTCTATCTTTTCCCTTTGAAATTGTTCTTGTGTCTATTTTTTCTCAGTCAGAGGTTCAGCTTTAGCTTTGCCACTAACAGTAATTTTCTCTTCTATCCCAGTCCTTCATGTTTGTTCCTCTACATCGGACTCTTCCTCACTCAACCATCCATTGCTTGTTTCTGGCTGGCTCAGATCCCATCATCCCATCTGCACACAGCTTGTATCTTCTTTCTCGAAGAAGTAAAGATCCTCCAGATCCTCTTCTAATTCTGGCAGATCCTCCTCTAGATTTGCTAAGTCATTCAGGCCTTGCTCGGGCCACTCATTCTGATTTTGCGCCATTTGGTCTTCCCCGATAGTATTAATGCTGAGAAAGTCTAGTAGTACATAACTACTGGCTTCGGTCAACCAATGGCCACAATGTATAAACTGGGATCGTACTCCTCTGCGAGCGAGACCCCCTTTTCTATAACATAGGTATCAAACGACCCTGCCTTCAGTGCATTCTTCTCTTTCTCCGTTTCTACTGCCACAGGCCTGGGTTAGGTTTGTGGTGTTAGATCCATCATGCACATGTCTGTGCCTTCTGGAATGACCACCTTGTAACGACCCCAATTCATAAATAACTACTAATTCGTAATTGAGAATGCCAACTAAGTGTTTAGAATGGAATTATGTGTTATTATTAATTGTGATATGTGCTTTGTAGTAATTTGTGCATATCTATCTGATTTGAAAATTATTTGTCATGATTTCTACTTTGAATCTGAAATTGTTAGCCTAAATGCTTTCAGAAACCGAATTTGAGTTCATGGATTGACTAACTAGAATATTTGGAACCATATGAGAAGTTTTGTTAAAAATTGATTCAGTTCAGTATAATCGCACCTGATTAAATTGAGCCTTAATTGGAACTATTTTGGATTAATTGAGTCATGTGCTAACCTTGATTAATGAAGGTTACTTATGTTTAATTAAGACGATGCATGATTTATGCCTAATCTACTCCTATTCATGATCCAAGATGTGATTAAGTGTATTATGTGTTGAGGCATTTTGTAATGTTGGGTGTAGAGGATTAAAACCCTTGTGTGTGTGTGTGTGTGTTAGAGTTTTGCATGTGTGTGCATGTGTATTGTGCTCAAGAAGTGAGTGTGTGTTGTGTATATTCAGCTGAGTGAGGGAGTGTTTGTATCATTCCTTTGCTTATTTGGTTTTTTGTGTTGAGAGAGTTCAAGCTTAAGAGAGAGGGAGAAAGAGAGAGAGAGAGAGAGAGAGAGAGTTTGGCTTTAGTGAGAGAGAGCTCAAAAGTTTGAAGAATGAGAAGGAAACTAGGAAAATTCATCTCACATTTCTAAAATTAAAGCCTTAGGTAAGGATTCTATGTCTTATTTCTGTAGCTATTCCTCCATGTATCATGATTTTATCAAGCTTTAAGCTACTTTCATGAGAGTGCAAGAAATGGGTCTTTGAACATGTAGATTACTTTCATGTGTATTCATGGTAGATCATCTTTGATTTTATCATTTTGAGTTTGAGTTTTAAAGTCCTTGCATGCATGTGAGTTTAAATCATATCCATTGTTTTATAAATTTATGAGTTTGTTGATCACCATTTGCATGTTATGAAAAACCATGAAAAAAGTTGAAAAATCTTGCACGAAGGAGTTTTGATTCAAATCTTTTAAGAATTGATGAGTTTTTGGATAAAAGATGTTTTAAGGGTCTTGTATTGAATTTTTCTAAAACTATTTTATGTGTTTGATCAAATCATGCAAGACTCCAAGTTTTGAAAGTTGTTTGGAAGCCATTTTTGTTAAGCGTGGTGCCCAGAAATTCACAGCTGGCTCGAGCGAAAAAGTTGTGGCTTGAGCCAACATTACTAGCTCCTAGTATTTTGAACTTTGTAAAGCTAACTCGAGCGAAGGAGTGGTGGCTCGAGCGAGCTCAGTTTTTGCCTTTAGCCTAGCCACAAAAAGCTGGCTCTAGCCACCAGCTTATTTTTAGCATGTTTTCAAAAGATGTTTTAAGTACATATCTTCACTCACATCTCTTTTCGAGCATTCTTAGGCATGATTTATGAGCCATTAAGGATTAATAAACTAAGAAACAACATACGTAAGTGAATTAGAAATTATGTGTCGAATCCGAGTATGTGGTTCTTTATGAACAAGCTATGTGACATGGAATGAATAGGAAGTTAAAGCAAGAAAGCTAAGCCATGTATGGCCACATGAATGAGTAATAATGAGACATGTTTTGTGCTATGTACATTTATGTTTGTAGGTCAAGACTCGAAGACTGACCAACCGTTTCTGGAAGCCCACTGTGAGTAACGTTATTATAAAGATATATTCATATGAATTATGTTCCAAATGTGATTTAACAAGTTATGATTTTTGAAATGATATTTGTTTACATGAACGAATGTCCTATGTTTAAAATCTATTATGGCATCCATAGATAGTCCCAAGTCATAGGGGACGGCATGTTAATGCGGATCCATGACATATATGTAATTACGAAATCTCGTTAGCCACTTCTTTGTGGTGATATGTGTTTAATCGGTATACGGAACCGATTACTCTAGTCGGAAGACGATAACTTGATGTGTTATATGGGATGTACCATTATTATGTTCGGATATGAGAATGATTATGTTATGATCTGTTTTATGATTATGAAATATTCAGAATTCGTTCACTAAACTCTTTACATTGATGTTAGTCACTGGGCTTTAGCTCACTGTGTATATATATATATGTATAGGTGAGCATTTTGGAGATCAGGCCTGAAGACTTTTGTCTGGATCTATGTCTTGTTGTCAGCCAACCATTGTGCCTCACGTGGAGGTTCCGAAAGTGTCACGTGTCATAAGATCTGGTTGTTTCTGTATATGAGACTTGTTTGTTTTTGTTGGCTGTACTTAAGATGCTCTAATGTGTGTGTGGGTATAATGTAAGAATGACTTTTGGATATGTATATGAAGTTTTAATATTTCTGTTTCATATAAGCCAGCACAGCTCATTGGATGATTATATTTATGTATTTGCTTCCGCTAGCCCTTTAATTTTGTTAATCAGTTCAGAGGCCCTCGGTAATCCAAGGATTACTGGCCGGTTACGACGCTAAACCTATAGGGGCGGGTTTGCGTCATGACACACCTCCAATTTTGGTAGGTGGGATGGGGTAATGTATGTGCTAGGGTTGAAGGTGGGCAGTAGTGTATGGATATGGTTAATATTTCTGGGTAGAGGGACTTGGTTTTGTACAGAAAGTGGATTGGTTATTACGTTGGGTTTGGAAGGTGGGGCGATGACTTTGTTGTCAATGAGACCTTGGATCTCATGACATAGACAGTAGCACATGTCCGTGGGATGGCCATGTTGTTGGTGGAAGATACAATACTGGGTAAGGTCATGTTTGGGTGGCAATGGGTCTGGAAGTGGACGAGGATCGAAAGGCTTGAGATGTCCCTTTTGCATTAATAGCTTGAGGGTTTAGGTTGGGCTCATATGGAAAGGAGTAAAAACTCTTCGATTCCGGGGTGGACCGGTACTTTGTGAAGGTTGTGAAGTTGTGACAGTAACAAAGGGATCAGCCATCTTGGCTGTCGAAACAACAGTGCTAATATCTACAGGCCGTGGAATAGTGTTACTGTTAGCATTGGTATTCCGAGAGAATGGCCTTCTTGCGGGTTCACTTGTTCTGTGGATGATACCCTTTTTGAATGCACTCTCGATCTAGATCCCTAGCTCATGTAAGGAAGCAAATGTGGACAACGGCGCCATTATCATCCTCTGCAGTATGTCCAGTTCAAGGTTCTGGACCACTAGTCAGACTTGTTCTCTTTTGGCAGGCCTATTTGTCATTCGGGCTGCCATGGCTCTCCACCGGACAACAAAATCAATGAATGATTCTTTGGGGTTCTAAACAGTAGCCTCCAGCTCACTAATGGTTACTTTTATCTGGGTGTTATATGAATACTGATTAACAAATGCCTCATATAGCTCCTCCCAATTTCGTTTTGTTGAGTCCTCCAATTTAGCATACCAGATGACCGCCACATCAGACACGGTTCTCCCAAACAACGAAAGGTTCCGTGCCCGAGACAAATCCATGGGCCTCAATATGTCTGAAAGCAACCAGACATGCACGATTTGATCCCCACTCCCATCGAATATGTCGAAGTGGGGCATCTTAAATTTCTCCGGTAATTTGACCGAAGCCTCAGTGTACCCATCTTCAATATTTGGAATGGAGTTGAAACCCTGGGATTTCTTCAATGCTTTCTCCAATCTGGAAATCTTGACTAAAGCCGGATCAATTTCATTAATATCAAAAGAAAAAATCACTGCAGGAGGTTGAACCAGAGGTCGATAAGCTAGAGCCAGAAGAAACATGTTCTAAGGATCCGGGACAGGTAGATTTTCTACTGGTGGGAATAGATTCGGGTTTGGCTGAGCAGTAGGGATCGGGTGTACGGTTGATGTTGATGCCCCAGATGTACGTCGTAGGTCGGCAATAACTTCATCTTGTGCAGCCATGCTCTGGTTTATAGTGTCCATAGTCCTTTGGAAGACAGTCATCATAACAGCGAATTCTTCTGCGTTTTGTGTTGTATTCTGTGCCATTGCTAATGTAGGTGAACTAGATGCCGACGAACCGATTGAGTGAGAACGAGTAGATGTTTGTGGAGTGCTTTGCACTGATGCTACTGACTGTCTGTTCCTTCTCTGTCGAGTGACTGGAGGAAATGAGACAAACACGGTCTAACCACTAACAAGGTCTTGAGCTTTACACAGCCTACCGAAGCGGGTCCACACAACTTGGGGAATGTCGGGTCTTTCTGAAGCTATGATGGCAAACTACCTAGCAAAAAGTAAGAAAGAAAAAATACAAAATCAAAATCAAAATCAAACAACACTTTGGCCCTAATTCTCAACAGTCATAACACATAGCTGAACTGTAATCCCCACTGAACTCTGTTTTCAAACTTTACACTGAGATAAACCATCCTGTACAGTCTCACTGTAAAAGCACATATCATGTAAAAAGAACCAAAACACCCCTATGAGGGGGTAGGGTTACCCTGTCCTAGATTTTTGGCATGATCTAGGCTACACTATTTCAAACAATGAATTTTCATAATAACCTGCAAATGGGTGGCATCCTGTCCTAAGTCGGAATAGGCACTATAACTTCACTATATGCAACTAGGTCGAATGGTCAAAATAGTACCTCAGCAAGAATACCTAATATACCTCTCACACCTAATACTGATGAGTAAAAGATGGATCAAGCGGTACAGCAGTAATCCAAATCCAAGGGTTGTGTTTCCAACATGGCAAAGCCCATGACCGGTCAGCCTTTTGGAAAGCCTTTTCAGCAAATCGTCTAAGAATAGCAGTCGGCAAACACAGTGATTTAACCGCACCAATGCAAATGCCAAGATCATATAAGTGTAAATAAAAATTCACATCATGAGTTTCAAGTCAAATTCTCTAAATCCCTAACAAAGTCGCTAGAAACTATAGCCTGACTTTCCGCGCTCCTTTCGGAAGGCGAATAGCCCTACAGTTCGGATTCCACCTGTGGTTCTGAATCTAATTTCACAAGTGCAGTGTGAAATAATGAAAACACAAAAAGAGTCCAAATCTAGCAATTCTTTTTTGAAAATTGATGTTTGAATCAAATGTCAAAAATAGACTGCTTTGCCAGATTTCAGAATCGTCATCTAAATATTTTTTTGAAAATCTGGGAAACCCAAGACTTTTGCCAAAGGCCATTAGTCCGTCATCACCAAAGTGTCTCAGCTTGGGAACTTAGGTACGAAAGGGGAAGGTCATGAATTGAGCACCCCGCTCGCCCGATCAAAGATCGGCCTCTACTAATCATGATGTGTTTCTTATTTATGTTATATGCTCTTGTTCCAATTTATTAGCTATTTTTACTATGTGATGCGCACACAAGGTATAGACTAGTTTGCAAGATTTGGAATACTTGATTTCATGTTTTGTTTCGAAATTGTTTTGTGAATTTGCCACTAAAAAAAGTGGGCTAAAATGGACATTTAATCACACCATCCCAATTCAAGCAACTAGCCTTCATCCACAGGCATTCAAACAATTATATTATGTAAGCAATTAGCCTCATGGTATTCATGCTTTAACATGGCAACAAAAACATTCGATACAAGATGCTAAAACATAAAGTTACTCACCTAGTTCTCCAAGCCAAAACAAAGAAAAATTATTAGGAAAATATGCATGTTCCTAATTAAATGCAATATAACTAATGCAACTCACACATTATGTATTTTTATAGGCTTGGGTTTGAGCATGGCATGTGATTCCATTCAAGACATGCGATAAAGCATGTATTCAAGTAATGAATTTGAACATTTGATATCGGGTTAGTGTGATGAGCCGAACCTTAGATGCATGGAAGACAATGGATGCAAAGCATAAGAATGCTAATGAAACGTAATGTCCTATTCTAACCATCATAAGCAAGTAAGTAAAAGGGAGACAGACGTGGGGTTGGAAGACATACAACTTATTACAACATTACCCTTGTGCAAGAGGGTGCAAATCAAAGTCCAAAAGTTTGAGTTAAACTACTTATTACAAAACCGAATGAAATCATTAAAGCATTAACTAGCTAACTATGCTATTACAACAAGGGTAATAATGAGAAATAAACTAGCTATTCAAGCTAATTAACTACAACAATTACAAATAAACAAGGTTAATTATAATAACAATAACTAATTACGATAATGATAATGATAATTAATTACAACAATAATAACTAATAATTTAATCATCAAACAAAATTGCATAAGGATGCATAATGTTCGCATGCGCAGCGTCCAAGAATAGCACTGTCTGCCCAGAGTATACTGTTTCACCTTTAGCCACTGATTTCTGTTTTCTGCGAAAATACACTGCTGACCAAACATTGAGGACTGGCCGATCCTCAATGAAGCCCGGCCGGGCCTAAAGAAGGCCAGTTGTGCCTCAATTTCATGCCAAATTCTGTTTTGTGCTCTGAAGTGAAAACTATGCAGACAGAGTGTTTTGGACTCTATTTGTCCCTCTCACACTTCTCTATCATGAGAAAGCCTCGAGAGAATGTTAGAATTGTTTCCAAAACCATTAATGAGCAAATTGATTGCTTGATGATTTCGATGCACAATTTTGGACAAAAATCAATAAATGAAATGAACAACAACCACCCCTCCCTCCTATCATGGAGTGAACTCAAAGAGGGAGGTAGAGACGCTTCAAGATCCATCAAAACATCATGAATTAATGTTAGACAACTCTTAACACAACAGATTCGGCATAAAGTCCGGCCAAACCCCAAGCAAGATAACTCATTTTCTTTATGTGAATTGGTTCATTTTAAGCCAAATTCATTAGTCTTTGCCATCCTTTAATCCATTAAGTCCAAGGAGATTGTTACGTCAGTTAGGGATTACGTCCACTAAGTGAGAAATATGTTAATTGGGAGGTGTTTCTCAACTTGAAAGAGAGATTGCACTGTTGGTAATGAACCACCGTAGAGATTGAACCATTAAGCGTAAATCTCTAGTTCACATTTTGAAAACCATAAACCGATTGAAACAACTCTCAAATGAAAAAGATGAATAGTAAGTTGATTATTAAAATGAGGTTCTTAAACATGGAAATAAATTGAAGAAAAGCTTAGAACAATGGACAACAAGCTATGTACGTAAACTTATGAGACAAAAACCAAGCTAATCAATGCATAAACTATTTAAACAACTTAGAATTGCCCTAAAACAACCTTCAAGTGATGAAAAATAGTGGCTAAAAATGCACGAAAATAGCCTAAAAAGCTAAACAACAAAGAGAGGAAACAAGGCTAATAAACAAGAACAAGGAGAGGTAGCTAACCCCTTCACTTTTGAAACCTCAAAGCACGGTTTTTAGCCTATTTTAAACTTTGAAAATCAGTGTAGAGAACAAAGAAAAAGAGTGTAAAAGTAAGGGTTTGAGCTATAGGTAAAGGTGTAGAAAGAGCAAACTTTCTCTACCCTTTTGGTAGCTCTTCAAACCTTAAACTTAAACACTTAAAATAGGATCAAAACAAAAAAACAATACGAATTATGTAGCAAATGAAAAAAATGAAAGTAAGAAAGAAGATAACAAGCTTATACCTCTCAAGGAAGTAAGCTTTTTGTTTGTGATCAAACTAAGCTTCAACACTCTCTCAAGCTTGAATTGTGGTGTTCAAGGCTCAACCAAGGTTCCTAGACCAAGGTATGAAGGCGTGTTTGGTGTATGAATATAGGTTCAAGGTGGTAGGTTAACTTAAAGTGTTGTTTGCACAAAAAGAAGGACAACAAAAAGCTTTCAATGTGGTATAATGGCTTCCTTCAAATTCTTCAACCCTCAAAATAGAGATATATGGTCATTTTTATAGAATTTGAGCTAGAAATATCAAAAATATCTTCAAAAATGGACAGTTAGCGGTCTCCCGCCCAAAACAGTGTTTCTCGCTATCAAGGCCCGGCCAGCCGGCCCTTACTGAGGCACGGCCAAGCCTTAATGTATTTCCCTGTTTTTCTGTTTCAGCCTCAACATAGGGTGGTACAAGGGGTAAAGGAGGATTTCTTGGGTATAATCAATGAGAAAATTGAAGATTTGGGATTGTTTCGGAGCTTAAACAAGGCTCCTTCATTGAGACCTCAAACCACACACAAAATCACTTTCATCATCGAGTGTGCCGGACAAAGCGCTCGAGCCTTGCGGGCAGTCAAAAATGGGGTGTCCATAATTGCTCGAAGTCATAACGTGACGTAAGTGAATGTCAAAACCCAAAGACGGCCAAAGACGACCCATTTGATGATGCCGCAAAACTCGGGCAAGAAATCAAGACATAAAAGATTGAACTTGAAGGCAAAATGCAACATGAAATGCAGTGAATAACTTATGATCATGCAATGAAGCAATGCAATGAAACATAATGTAAATGAAGCAATGAAACAACGCTGCGATCTAGACAAGAATGCAACGTTTGAATGAAAATGCAAAACAAAGCAAAATAAACTTCGCCGTGTTTCATACAGAACGAAGTGAATAAACAGGCACGCCTCGCATGAAAAGGATAAAGAAAGGACAAACCAACCTACGTCTCACGTAGAAAGGATGTAAGAAAATGCAAACCTAACTACGCCTCGTGTAGGAAGGGGGAAGGGCGACGTAACCATCGAGTGCACCCGAGGTCTCAACCGAGATCCTAACGCGTCTCACTCGATAGGAGAAAAAGTGGTGTAAACAAACAGGCGCACCTGATATTTTTAACCGAGGGTACAATCCTAACGCGTCATATGCGAGAGGAGGAAAAGTGGTGTGAACAACGGGCGCACCCATTGTTTTTAACCTATGGTACAATCCTAACACATCACACGCGAGAAGAGGAAATGTGGTGTGAACAAACAGGCGCACCTGATGTTTTTAACTGGGGTACAATCCTAATGTGTCACACGCGAGAGGAGGAAAGGTGGTGTGAACACTGGAGCACTCGATGTTTTTAACCGAGGTACACTCCTAACGCGTCACACGCAAGAGGAGGAAAAGGGATTGATAAAAGAACAAACGAATCACATAAGTAGGAATTAGAAATAAACATGAATTCTACACAGAAAGAAGTAAAAATCAAAACAGTCAAAGCGGTGTACTAAAGTGGAAGCCAATTTACCTACGTGTTAAAACAATGAACACAGTGCACCGTGTTTCAATTTGGTTGTAAAATGGACGAAGATTTTACTATAACACGAATGATTTATCTAGAACTCCTCTGAATGAACCGTACATACAATACCGTCTAGTTACAACAGAACATAATAACAGAATGAACTATGACTTAGACAAAGCAAATTATAAACTACTCGGAATAGTTTAAACAAATTAAAAGTTTTGAACAAATGAGTTTACACAAGCAAGCTTAAACAAATAAATCAAAAATCAAACAAATGCATTCACACAATAAAAACAAAATGAACAAAAATCCTTTCTTTTCTTTTCCACTCTCTTTATATTTTCTTTTCTCTTTTCTTTTTTCTTGTTTTTTTGCTTTCTTTTCTTTTCTTTTTTTTTTTTGAACTCTCTACTTCTTTCTTTTATGATTTTCTTTACTTTTTTGTTTGCTTCTTCTTCTTATTTTTTTTTTACTATTTTTCTCTCTTTGTTTTTTTTTTTATAATTACAAAATACAAGAAACAAAATAAAGCAAAGAAAAACAAAAACTGGACTGGGTTTACACTGAGAGCTGGCCGGGCCTCAGTGAAGCATGGCCGGGCATTGCGACAGCCGTCGAGCTTCAATAACGGCAGGGGCAGTTTCGGTCTTTCCTCGCAATTTATTTGTTTAAAACAAACTCAAACCCTATTTCCTCACATCTTCCCATCTGAAATCCTTTCCTCTCTCTCTCTCTAGCTTTCCTCTCTCTCTAGATTTCCTCTTTTCCTTACAATACCCAACAACCCTCACCATTTTTTCTTCAAAACCCTTCCCCTTCTCTATATTTTAAACCGATTGAATTTTGATTCGATCAAGTTTTTGGATTTCTCATTTTTTGCCTTGTTTCTCACGGGTTTTCTTGGTTTTTTTGGGTACTCATTCTCGTGTTTTCACTTTCCCATCTCATTTTCTCTCTCCAAGGGTTTAGCCTCTTACATTTTTCTTGTTTTCTCTTCATTTCCTTCACTCTTCTCCATGGCTAGTGACGAAATGCCCATCCCGAACACTGCCATTGGTATTGGGGCTGCCCTAGGCGCAACCATGGAGGCCGAGGACGCTCCCGCATTGCCTCCCCTCGTTGATAGGCCATTTGACGCAGCCACATACCGACCACGCACATATGATCCACTCTCGGGTGGTATTTTGAGATTCGATGGCCTCATCCCCAGGATAAACGAGGACATCTTGCTACGAGAGCCCACGGAGCACTTGTTCGCCGATGTCTCCACAGTAAGCAACTTTCCTTTGTTTGGATGCATTGTTGAATCTCACAAGTAGACTACAAGTTAAACGCCATATATTTTCCATTTGCAAGTGATAGCCAAGAAGAAAGGCCTGGGTCATTGTAGCTTGCCCAGCAATCTTCAACATGGGTGATATCAAAATTATCTATTTGTTAAAGTATCTTCAACGGTGCATCAAATTTGAGTAAAAATTCTATTTGATAGCAAGTGTTCCAACAGAGGTTTTTGAACTTTCATCAAAATACTAGTTGACTGGGCGGACTACCAGGCAGATGTTCGGCTGGTTGACCGGCCAGTATAAAATTTTCACAAATTTTAGCCTTGAGGTGGTCATTTGGGGAGTCGATTGGGCGGACGACCGAGGGGTCAACAAGCCAGTGTAATTTTTTCGCAAATTTTTTCCTTGAGGTGGACATCCGGTGGTGAAAATCAAACGGTTATAAACAATGATTTGATGAAAAATACATTGGTTCTCAGTTTGATGAAAAAAAAGTGAAATCCTAGATTTGATACATATGTGATGAAACCGTTGGAACAAAAAAATGCACAATTTTTCATCAAATTCAAATTTGATGATAGGTTTGATTAACCATTAGAGATGGTCTTAGATGCATTGGTATTAGAATCAAGTTGTGTTGCTTTTAAAGGTAGGATATAGTGGAGATGCACTCATTCAAATAAAGAAAAATAAAGGAAAAATATCAGTTCATAGTAAATATATTAAAAAAATTAAATTAGTGAGAAATTTCACATTAATTAAAATATAAAGTCATAAGTTTTTCATTAATTAGTAATTAATTTTTGACACTTCACTTGTTTTTGGTTTTTCAAAAACACTTTTTAGAAAATTTTACTTTCTTATTTTTCGTATTTTTTTTCTTAACTGAATTTTTTTAATATTTTAAGCAATTTTTTTAATTTTTAGACACACCTAACATAAATATACATAAAAAGTATAATTTTTGTGAAAAAAATCTTTTAAAAATTCATTAAATACCAAAAATACAAAAAAAAAATGAGAATTCATTATATTTTTCACATTTTTATGTATTTATTAGTTTTTTAAAATATTTTTTCATAATTGTTTTACTTTTTAGATACATCTAAGCAAGGTGCATCTAAAAAAAGTAAAAAAAAAATGCTTAAGATTTTAAAAATATTCACTAAAAACAAAAAAAATACAAAAAATAAAAAATTTAATTTTCAAAAAATTTAATCCAAAAAACTCAAACTAAACACATTGTCCGGAAAATAAAACGTGAATGAAGAACAATTACCCAAGGAGAGATTTGAATTGACTTGACTTGTCGGGAAATTCTATAAAAAAAAAATCTATGTATACACCTTTTAAGAACAAACAAAATGTTAATGTACACTTTTTGAGTTAAAAAAAATAAATTCTAATTTTTCTTTTGTTATCACTTTGAATGAGTGGAGTCCAGATGTTCATTAAATTACAACATAAATTCGCATTATCTAAGATCAAATTCTATTTATTTTTTTCAAAATTTGAATTGACTTGACTAAAACGTAAATGGAGAACAATTATCCAATGAGAGATTTGAATTGACTTGACTCAAAGGGAAATTTTATTTTTACACATCAAATTAATTCAGGGCATATATTTAATGAAATTTTAATTTAATGATAACTATATCCTAAATTAAAATGATCATAATAGATATCCAGCAACACCCATAATATTATATGAAAAAATTCTCTGTATACATCTTTTAAGAACAAAAAAAATCTCAATGTACACTTTTTGAGTTAAAAAAATAAATCCTAATTTTTCTGTTGTTATCATCACTTTGAATAAGTGGAGCCAAGATATTCTTAAATTACAACATAAATTCGCATTATCTAAGATCAAATTCTATTTGTTTTTTTCAAAATTTCCTTCTTCTCTTTTCATTTCTTAACCCATCAAACACGTACCGATAACATATTCAATTTATTATTTAATTGGCTTAGCTAATTCAGTTTACCAGGAATATAAAATCAATTCATTATAAACCATCGTATTATCTTCCAATTCCTTCATTTTTATGCAAAATAACAAAATCTAGATAAAGAATCCAAATTAATAAGAACATTTAGAAACCCAAAACTAGAAAATAGAAAAAGAAACAATGGGTCCTTAAAATCATAAATCTTCTAAAAATTTCTCCTCTTTTTATTCTACTTTCTTAGGAACCAAACAAAAGAGATGAAGGTTACCAAGTAGGGAGGGGCGTATTCAGACTGGCATTGGATCTCGTTAGTATCCTGATGATGTTGGACTCAAAGGGTGATTTTTGAAGGGTGCAGATGACATTTGGGTCCGGGATTGGGCGAGAAAATTGGGTATTTGTTTGTTTGGTTGGCAAGAAAATTGATGTTGTAGAAACTGAGGCATTACGGTTCTGCAAGAAAGAAAGAAGTGATCTCCGTGAAGCTTGGAGAACTCGAGCCATAGCAGTGGCAGTGACTGTGTCTGTGACTGTAACTGTGACTATGGGAGTTACTGGTTTCACTATGGATGGCTCTGCAAATGTAGAAATTGGGTAAATCAAAAGTATGTAAAAATGAGGGTTAAGTGGTGTGTATACAATAGTTATGAATGAATAATATAATTGTAATTTTTAGTGTGTAGATTGAGAAAATTAATCAATAAATAAATTAATAGATGTGCGTATTGAAAAAAGATGTGCACTGAGTTAATTAAGTGTGTGAAAATAGAATTTTCCTAACTTGAAGACTTATTTTGAAAATTTATTATTTTACATAAAAAGTCACTATAAAAATATTATTATTATTATTATTATTATTATTATTATTATTATTATTATTATTATTATTTTGTATAAATACATCTTCTCATAAAAAATTAAAAAATTATTAAAAAAACTAACTTCCAAGATAAGCTTTGGGAATTGGCTTTTTTTAATTTGATTTTTGATATTATGTTATTTATAACTAATCCCAAAAACTTAAGAATTTTTCATCTCTAAATTATTGTGTTTTTTAATTTTAAAATACTTATAATTATTGAATTATATAAGAATCTTGAGACACGAAAATTTTGAGATATAATTTAATGATTATTGGCATATTACTTCTCTATCTTTTTTGACATATTTTTTCAAAAAAGTAAAAAAATAATCAATAAGTTAGTTTTTTTCTTACTTTCCAAAACAAGCCTATGGCTGTTCTAAGACAAGAAAATAGAAAAATTTAAAACAGTAATATTACAAACTCAAATTTAACTATCCAAAAATTACTCAGTATTATCATTTTGTGATTCAAATTTATTTTATACACAAACCCTACATTATACAAATTTAATTTCTATCACATAACTACCCACCTAAAAAATTCTAAATAAGTAAGTGTAACATGCCTGGGAATACCTGCGCGGGTTAAACAGTTCGGACCCTCGAGATCTCTTTGAACTAATCTCACGAGTGCAATGTGAAACGTAGATGAGAGTTCAAATTTGGCAACTTTTATTGAAAATCCATTGTATTGCAATTTTGTCAAAAATGGATTGCGTCATCAAATTTTAGAGTCGCCACCTAATATTTTGGGAAATTAGGAAACTCGTGATTCGTGCCAAGGCCACTATTCGTCGTAACCAAGGATGCTTGGCTCGGAACCTTAGGTATAAGAGGGGAAGGTCAATAATGAGCACCCCTGCTCACTCGATCAAAGATCGGCCTCTACTAAATCATGATATAAATTTTATTTTCTTTATATGTTCATATTTTGATTATTTAGTAAATCTTAAAATTTATTATGTGAAGCATACAAGTATAAACTAATTTGCTCAAATTGGAACAATTTAATTTAATGTTTGTTTTTCGAAAGGGGTTTGAATTTGCCACCTCAAGTGAGCTTAAAGTTTGTGAATTTGCTACTACAAAGTGGTCTTAAAACGTACATTCGTTGAATCATTCCAATTCAAGCAACAAACCTTCATCTACAGGCATTCAAACAGTTTATCATTTAAGTAATAAACCTCATGGTAGGATGTTAAATATAATAAGAAAATTATGTACAAACGGGATTCTAAAGCATAAAAATTCACATATTTACCGACGTCCCGCGAACAAGTAAAATATGCATGATCCTATATATAAATCATAATGCAATTCATACACAAAAATGCTTCTAAAGATTCGACTTCTAAAACATGTCATGTGAAACATTACAACACTTGTGATAGCACACAAAATCAAATAAGAATCAATTAAAGTACAAAGACGCAAATTTAACCAAATCTAGGCATGAATAATAGATGCAAAGCATGAATATGCATGGCATGTCAAATATATACATATGTACATTTAGGGAAAGTAATTAAAAAATGAGATAGAAAGAAACGGGATGGAGAAATTATTACACCACTTTAATATATTACAAGTCCAAATGAGAGAGAGATGAAGGAATAATAAAATAAAACGAAACCTCACACGCTCAAAATAAAAATACAATAAAATAAAATAAAGATCTCAAGCTCTCCCACATGGTTCGGTTGTTAAGGGTTTATTTTCCGACTTTGGTTTATGATTCTGGCCGTAGTATATGACCGTCCCAGCTCTATGATTATCCTGCTGAAATTTCATGTCGGAGATGGCAGAGTTAATGCGGTCCATGGCCAATGTAGATGTCAAGACAGCAGGAAAAGTGCGAGTTTTAGTGGTTCTAATGGGAGGAGCAGCTCCAAGGTCACCTTAGCAACCATTCATGGACAGTGAACAAAATTGATGTCTTTGATTAGAGAAATGGAGTGAAGAATGTCCAATAGAGAAGAGAGCGTCCGGATCCTCTAGAGTGATCCTGTGAAGTGATCCTCTAGAGTGATCCTACGTGTAGCGACACGTGTCTCATTAACGGAATCAATGGCTGAGATGATGCCTAGACAAAACGACGTCGTTTTGGTATTAAAAAAAAAAATTCAGAATTTGCAGATTTGTAGATCGAGAAAGAAGATGAAGAAGAAGAAGCCATTGATGGGGTCTTCAAGGTTTCTTGGGAAGTAACAGCATGAAAAAAAGAACACAGTTATATATAGATTTCCATAGATGAAATTGTTGCAAACCCATTACAGAGGCGTCCAGATCCTCACAAGATGAAACCATCCAGGAGGAGAGAGAAGAGCTTATGGTTTCACCCATTGGTGGAATCCCAACTTCCAGAACAGCTCATTTTCTCAAACCCACAGTAGATTCCATTAGAGCTGTTCCTTCTCTTTCTTTATCCTTCAAACCCACCATTTCTGATTTCAAGAAAACCCAGTTCCTGGATCAGCGATACCCAGCTGAAAAATGGAAAACGTGGGTGGATCGATTGCTTCCTCTGCACCACCATACATGGAAGAAAGCAGGTATATATGAAGCAATCTTGGGTTCTACTTACAACATCCACTTTCTTCTTCCTCAAATCCACTTTCTTCTTCCTCATCCTCTCTCTTAATCTGCAAATCTGTAAATTCTGAATTTTTTTTTTTTTTTTTGTATCAAAACGACGTCGTTTTGTCTAGGCATCATCTCAGCCATTAATTCCGTTAATGAGACACGTGTCGCTCCATGAAAGATCACTCTAGAGGATCATTTCACATGACCACTCTAGAGGATCCAGACGCCAATAGAGAGGGGTGGGGTGGAGATGTTGCACTTCATTGATTCTTGCGTTGCAGTTCCCTGTACTCACAGCCATCACAAGAGAGAGAGAGAGAGCCGCTGCTGCCTTCCTGTGTATGTGTCTGTCCCCTCCCTTTTTTTTTTATCCCTCACCAGAGAGAGATATATTTTGTGTGTTTTTCAGCTAGAGAGAGAGAGGTCTGTGTTGATCTTTTTCACTCCCAAAATCTGCCGAGAGAGAGAGAGTCAGTAGATGCATGTGTGTTGATGTCCCAGTCTGTGCCGTGTGTGCTGTGTGTGTTGTGTGTGCTGTGTGTGTGTGTGTGTCCGTGTTGAAGCTATCAGTGTGTGTGTCGTGTGTGATAGCACCGAGAGAGAGAGGTGGCAGTGTGGGATATCATCACCCCATGTGAGGGGTGATCCTTCATGTGTTGCAAGATTGGCCATGTTAGGAAGCCAACACACATGAGCTGGCCATGTGAAGCCAGCACACAAGATAGTTGGCCATATGCAAGGCCAGCCTCTCCATCTCCATTCTGATTGAGTATAAATGGAGGCTAAGGGGAGGGTTTGAGAGAGCAAAGCAAGCCACAGAGAGTAAGATATGTGAGGCGGAGAGACCGTCTCCCTCGGTGTGAGCGAGGGAGGCGGGTGAGTGGGTGAGTGAGGAGAGTGTGAGCTCCTTCTCTATTGTAATCTTTCTGTAATATCTCCATTGTTATAATGATAACCGGCTACTCTCCCGTGGACGTAGGCATTGAGGCCGAACCACGTTAAATATTGTGTCTCCTTGAGTGTGGGTGTGTTTTTCTGCATGGAATAATTTCTATAAGGTCTTGGGCGGGATCCCAGATCCCAACAATTGGTATCAGAGCCTCGTTGGTGGCATTTCGGAACAAAAACAGCGTGTTGTTTGAAACTGCCCAGAAATCAAGTTGCTCGAAATCAGGTTTTGAGCACACCAGGAGTAAGGGCTCGAGAAGAGGAGTCCAGAAATATAAAGCAGACACCCAACGGAGGCCGGACGCGCCCTCACGCGCCACTAGAAGTTTGCGCGTGAATCCCAGTCTCGCCACGCGCCACCACGCGCCGTTCAGACAACCGACGCGTGGTCCCAGTCTCACCCACGCGCCCCACGCGCGGCACAAGGAAGACGACGACTGAGAGAACGGCGCGTGCCATACACGCGCCATCAACACGCGCACCACGTCATCTCGCCACGTCATCACCACGTGGCACAGTTGTCAGCCATGGGGCTGCCACGTGGTCGCCACGTCATCGTCCAATCATCGCCACGTGGCAGACACGTCATCGCCGCGTGGCAGACACGTCCTCGCCACGTCATCACTCTGAAGAAAGATCCAGTGCTACGCGGCAATGGTGCAGCCGCAGGAGGAAGGATCCAGTGCTTTGCGGCGAAGGTACAGCCGCAGATCTGAGGCGTACAAAATGTTTTGGCTAGATCGAAGCCATTTGGAGTCTGTTTTTGGTGATCCAATAGTGGTTTCCGACTATTTGGAGTATTCCGGACACATCTGTACGGTCAGATTTTGGAGACGGAGTTTCTGTAAAAAGAAGGCAGATTAAAGTGGCGGACGGCGTCAGGGGCAGTGGACGGAATATTTCGTTGGTACACGGAATATTCCTTGAACTTCTGAAAATTGCAATTTGGCCCAGAATTTTCAGAAAATTGTGGTGTGGCCCAGCTTTCGGGGATAGTTTTCAGTGAGGTCCTCGGAAATGCAGCGAAGGTTGGTTCTAGCTAAACGGACCGCTCCGGACGCAACCGCGAGGTCAGAATAGTGAAATTTCGAACGGTTTTGAAAGATTGTCAAAACATGGGAGTTTGTCATCTTCAATAGTCGAAGGAAGGTTGCCGGATATTGTGGAACGCTGCGGATTTACTGAATAGGTTAGAATGGACAGATTCTGACCAGATTGGACAACCAGATACAGATTGAGATAGATTATTGAAGACCAGAAGAGATCAGGCTTGATTAAATGGCAGATCGAGGGAGATCAAGATTGGTCAGGGGAGATCAGAGGATTGCAGAAATGATTATCTCCGGAGTTCGTTAGAGGATCTGGTTCAATCAAAAGAGAAGACCATTCATCGACGGATAGATGATTTGGCAACCAGTACAGGCTCAGGGAAATACTGTGGCTGTTGGAGCTACTGTATACGAGAAGGTATTAATGGTATGTGGACATGTAGAACAATAGTTGCAGAGGAGCATACTAAACGCAGAAGTACGATTGCAGACGTGCAACAGTGCAAGGGTACGCTAGAGTGTCGTACAGAGGCGCGAGAAAAGTGTGCAGCAACGGGTTGTTGACAGTTCACAGAAACTTCCAGACAGAGAAATTGAGACAGGTAAAACGCAGGAGTGCGTGCCAAGGAGTGGCAAGTCTTATTTCTCTATGGTGGTTTCTTTAGTTCCATGGCAGCAGATGATAGAGTTGATGCAGATCTCTCAAGCAAGCTTGACGCAGGGAGACTAGAAGCCATGGGTGCGAGCACTATGCACGGAGTTGCATAGTGGTAACTTGTACAGACCAGTGGAAGTTGTCTTAGCAGAAGGGCTAACTGTCAAACATCAGTACGGACGTACAAGTGAGACAGAACCGAACATCAGGGATTGCAGCACAGACAACGGGCGTATGAGATCGCTGGGAAGTTATTCTGAAGTGCAGAAAGCAAAGGCTGGTTGTTCAGAAATAAGCTCCGAGCAAGGAAAATTGAGGATGTTGATGTGTCAAACTCTGAAGTTTTCTAGTTGCTCCCGTGTTCATCATGCAAGGAGTTGCACGGTAATGCATGACAGTCAAGGGCATCCCAGCAGGGGGTGCAGGACATCCAATCAGGGGGTGTCGGATATCTTGGTTGCGCAAGTTCAAGCATAGCAGGTATAGACATCCGAGACAGAAGCGTGGAAGAGATCTGTAGGAGATAGGAGCAGAGGCTCTCTCCAAATCAGAGAGTGGTGTGAGTTGAGTTGAGGATGTAGGATTCCCTCCTCCACTTATGTCTCTGGTGTATTATCTCTAGCTTCAGGGGGGCAAGCATCTCAGTGAGGAGATGCAGACTATGCTGAAGACATCCGAGACAGGAAGCGTGGAAGAGATCTGTAGGAGATAGGAGCAGCGGTTCTCTCCAAATCAGAGAGTGGTGTGAGTTGAGTTGAGGATGTAGGATTCCCTCCTCCTCTTATATCTCTGGTGTATTATCTTTAGCTTTCAAGGGATGCAGTGTCTCAGTGAGGATATGCAAACTATGTTGAATTTGGACGTGACAAGATTAGCAGCAATGTGTGTTGTTGATCACCTCACATGGATTGAGGGGGTGATTTGTGGGATATCATCACCCCATGTGAGGGGTGATCCTCCATGTGTTGCAAGGTTGGCCATGTTAGGAAGCCAACACACATGAGCTGGCCATGTGAAGCCAGCACACAAGATAACTGGCCATATGCAAGGCCAGTCTCTCCATCTCCATTCTGATTGAGTATAAATGGAGGCTAAGGGGAGGGTTTGAGAGAGCAGAGCAAGCCACAGAGAGTGAGATATGTGAGGCGGAGAGACCGTCTCCCTCGGTGTGAGCGAGGGAGGCGGGTGAGTGGGTGAGTGAGGAGAGTGTGAGCTCCTTCTCTATTGTAATCTTTCTGTAATATCTCCATTGTTATAGTGATAACCGGCTACTCTCCCGTGGACGTAGGCATTGAGGCCGAACCACGTTAAATATTGTGTCTCCTTGAGTGTGGGTGTGTTTTTCTGCATGGAATAATTTCTATAAGGTCTTGGGCGGGATCCCAGATCCCAACAGGCAGTGTGTGTGTGTGTGTGTGTGTGTGTGTTTTGTGTGTCAGTGAGAGAGAGAGGTGGCAGTGTGTGTGTTGTGTCCCCCTGTGTGATCCTCCCTCTGCGTGTGTGTGCTGCTGTGTGCTCTAACCCGAAAGAGAGCTATAGAGAGAGAGGTTGATGAATTGTGGGTGTATGTTGTTAAGCTCAGATCAATGGCTCTCTGCCCATGCACACCGAGACAGAGTTGTCGTGGTCGTGCATGGAGAGAGTTATTTTCAGCCGCTGTGGACTGCATTGAGCGCAACTGCTGGTAGTTCTGCCATCGGATCATCACAACGAGTTCATTGAAACAATCTGCGTTTTTTGGCGAAAGCGTCCCTCATGGAGGATTCAGCAGTAGTCGTGATCGTCCTCGGCCTCTTTGCAGCGCTCTGCAGAGTCATCTCTCTAACAATGTCCAAGAACTGAAATGAGTTGAAAACGGGAAGATCACACCCATCTGGTTTCCACTTCCATTTCATGAACCCATTGTCTGGTCTCCCATACTTCATGCAATTTTGGTGCTCATGGATTGCCCAACATGTTGTGTTTGTGTAGTATGGTGCATCTGGGTTTGAAACCCATTCACCACTGAAGATGTCACACTTTTCATTTGTGACTGTTTTTATTGAATCTGAATCATCAACAATAGGGTCATATGGAGAAGTTGGTTGTGAAATGTTCTTGAGAGTGTACCCAGTAAAGGGTAGTAGAGAGGGATGATTGTGAAGATGACTACTATTATGGCTCCCCGGATAAGTCTCTTTGGGGTCCTTTTTTTTATTATCCCTCTGAGAGAGCAAGAGATAGTGCACTGATCCCTTGTCCCTCTGTATATGTATCTGCAGCTTTTTTTATTCACCAAGGATCCTCTAGAGTGAAATTTTTCTAAAGTTTCCTAGAGTGCTACATTGTGTGGTTGAGATTTACTGGCAAGTCACATCAATTTTTTATGTGACTTGCCAGTAAATCTCAACCACACAATGTAGCACTCTAGGAAACTTTAGAAAAATTTCACTCTAGAGGATCCTTACTCTTTTTTATTTTGCTTACCACCCGACACCAGCTGCTCTCCATCACCTCCCATCCCAAAAAAAAAATATTCATCCCCTTGCGCCTACCGAGTCCAGATTCTCTACTTACATTCTCTCTTTGTTTCTCTATTTGCAAAAATAAACATGTACTCTAAAATAATTCAACGATCTAGATTTGGAGATATACAAAAAAAATTAAAAAAATAATTAGATCTGAACCGTTAAATTATTTTAAAATACATCTCTACCATTACAAGTTTAAAAAAAAAAAAAAAAAAAAAGTGCAACGAGAGAATCCTAATTCGTGCCTACCCACCCCCGAGCATTTTGAAGAGAGAGAGAGAGGGGGCCCATGTCCCATTGATTGTTTTCTATTTTTTGTTTTTTAATCATTTTCCCACCTAAAGCCAGCACACCCCCAGCTGGAATGTAACCACTCTCACTAATATGAGAGAGAGATTATAAGAACCGTTCCTACTCAAATTTTTCTTAGCCTCTCTCGCAGGTAATTTTCCACCACCTCAAAAACATTACATTATTCTCATGCTGACCATACACGCCAAACAATCACCACCACCTTTCTTTTTTTTATTTTTTTTTATTTATAAAATATCTAATAAACAGCTAAAAATATATACAAACACATTAAATCATAAAATATTACAAATTAATAAAATAAAAATATTTTAATGATATAAAATAATTTAGCCAAAATTGGTGAGGTTTAGAATTAAAGTTTCAATTTTATTTTTCTGCTGAAAAATTTATAAAATAACATATTTTAATTTTTATTATGGGATGTTCAAAAAAAGTGACCAAGTCTTAAAGCCGATCAAAATGAAATCTCTACACTAAATCTGAGATTCTAAACTTTTCCATTTAAAAAACAAAAAATCTCGTGCAACCAAGAAGAGTATTCCCGCTTAAATTTCTTGCAATTTGACATGAAATATATGATTGGCTTCTTATTTTATGATTATTTTAGTCACAAAAAGATAAAATAAATTTAAAAATTAATAAGATAAAATATCACATCTAAATTATAATCATTTTATTTTTTCTCTCACAAAAATTAAAAAAATCAAAAAATCTATCCCAAACAAAGCTCTAGAATAGCCAAAAAGTCAACCCACATTCCAAAATAATGCTAAACAAAGACAACCAAACTTAGCTTTCATTTGCAGCTAATAAAGATTACAATAATCTCATTTTCATAACCCAACTTGGCCAGATTACAATAACAACAATATTAAAGATTCTAAAAATTCTACCAAAAGTTTTACCAAATGTTTCACTGGGTGTGGGACCCATATGTGGGTCTCACACCCATGTGATAAAAATTTTAGTAAAATTTTTGATAATTCTAACATTTCTCTTACAATAATCTAATAAGAAGTGTTTTAAGAGCATTTAATCAATTAAAGTTGTTATAGCATTAAAATTTTAAATTTTGCCGTATTAGGGGGTAGAAAGTTTCATCAAGTTATTCATCCAAAAAAAAGTTTCATCAAGTTATTTTAAAAGAAATACTAAAAATTTACAATTTATCTACAATGAGAGTTTGGATTTACATGTCGAGTTTGATACAAATCAAAATTGATACATAACTTGTCATATAATTACGAATAAAATTATGAAATTTAAGTTATAAATCTCAATTTTTATTATTTTAATTGTACACTAGCAACTGACCCATGTAGTGCACGTATTTTTTTTTTAAATTGATAATATAATTTGTGTTATAAAAGAATAATTTTAATTTTAAATTAAAATTAAAGTATAATTTTAATTATTTATTTCGATAATATTTGCGCTATTGTTCTATGAAATTGTTACTTGCACTTATATATATTAATTTTAGTTAAATTATTTATGTATTTTGATAATTTTAGTTCTATCATATTATAAAAGTGTAATTATCACATAATAATTTTGTAGGATATATATTAAATTATAAAATAACAAAATAAATATTCATTTTGATATTAAAAATAATATAAGAAGAATTAGTAACATAAAATTAAGAATAATTTTAACTATTTAATTTTCTTTTATATTCATTTGGAAAATAAAAATTTATTAAAAAAATTAAATATAAATATGTTGTAGTTAGATTATCATATATATATAGATATTAAATTATAAGATTGTAAAATAAACACTTTTAATTGTATTAAAATACCAACTATATAAAAGAAATTTAATAACGATTAACAAATAAAGAATCACATAACAATATCTAAATCCAAAAAAAAAATAAAAATAAAAACATCCAAACGACAGATACATTTCAATGTGTGAAATAATTAATCATCTGTAATATAATGTCAAAACATAAAAGAACTTATTGTTCAATAATTAAAAAAGTAACTCAAACAGTAAATTTAAACTTTAGAGGTTCTAAGAGTATCATTATTGTACAGCTTTTTATTTCTGTGAGTTGTGATTATATAAAATAATATAGAAAATAAAATATAATTTCATATATAGAATTACTATAAAATTTCAACAACAAATCTATAATGTAGAATAATATAAATTGGTATTGGATTTAGAATAATGCATAGAAAAATAAGAAGGAACAAAAAAAACAATTTAGCATTAAAAAAAATTGTAATACCGTTGAAAAAATTAAGAAAAAAAACATGAAACGCAAAATTGGTATTAGGTTTGTAAATTATCTCAATTTATCATAAATAATATATGGGAAAAAAAATTTGTCAAATGGAGTCTATATAAAATAGATAAAATTAGTATAATTTAAATTAAGTTTGGGTTTATATAGAACTCTATTATATGTAATTAAAAAAATACATGCTGAGGTGACTGTCTTAGAAAAAATAAAATAAACTATTATAATTTGTCACTTAAACATGAAAAAAAAAAAAGTTATTATTTTTAATAACAAAAATGTTTCATGCCCCCTTTGACCCCACCCCCTTTGACCCCCTCTCTCTCTCTTATTGGTTACATTTTTTTTTCTTTTTTCTTTTTTTCCTGCTCCTCCAATCACCACCCGCCACGTATCTGTGAGGGTTGTGGGGTGGTGAATGGAGGGTCTCTATCATTGCTCTTTTAATAATATTCGTGTGTGTGTTTTTTGTGTGAGAGAGAGAGAGAGTGTGTGTGTGATGTGAGGGTTAACATGTCTCTTCTGGTCACATATTTACCAAACATTATTTATGAAAGATCTACTTTCTGGTCACATATTTACCAAACATTATTTATGTAAGATCTACTTAAATTGTCTCTTCTGGTCACATATTTACCAAACATTATTTACGAAAGTTCTACTTAACTTGTCTCTCCTGGTCACATATTTAAAAAATTACGTATTATTTATCACACATAATTTTATGCAAAATATATTATATTTAAAAAAGTTCTTTAACATGTGTGTATATTAACAAAATATATTTATGAAATACAATAATATTATGATGACTATATACCACTATTTATTTAATTTTTGATGTGTGGTTAATTCATTGGATTAAAACGCCGTATTGCTAGTGGACAGATTATAATTCATAAATATAAACTAATAGGGCTAATTTAATTAGCTAGAAATCTTGCATTTATATTTCAATAGAATGTTAGCTATTCGAATCTTCCCACTAAATAATATCAACTATGAATCAAATCAGAAAATAATGACAATACCTATAATATACCAAACCAAATCAAGCCAAGCCTTAAGTCTCATCAAATGGAGTCGGCTACATGAATCCTTCTTCTCCACGCGGTCCTATCAAAAGTCATTTCATTAGTCAAATTAAGTAGATTCATATCTCTATTTATAACGCTAGTCAACGTTAATCTAGGCCTACCCCGTCCCCTAACACTTCCATCTACCGTTACAGCATCGCATCTCTTCACTACTGCCGCTGTTGGTCTCCGTTGAATATGACCAAACCATCTCAAACGATTCTCTCTCAACTTATCTTCTATCGGTGCTACTCCTACTCATTCCCGAATACCCTCATTCCTAATCCTGTTTTGTCTAGTCTTACCACACATCCACCTTAGCATCCTCATCTCAGTCACACTCATCTTATTTACATGTTATTTCTTGGTTGCCCAGCACTCCGTCCCATACAACATAGTTGGTCTAATAGCCGTTCTATAAAACTTACCTTTTAGTCTAGTGGGTATTTGTTTATCGCACGATACCCCAGACGCACTTCTCCATTTACACCATCCCGCCTTAATCCTATGGACCACATCTGCATCAATCTCTCCCGCTGTTGTGATAATCAACCCTAAATAACGAAAATATTCACTCTTAGGCAGTTCTTGGTTCTCAATCTTCACTTCTCCTCTGCTTTCATTGTTACTGTTACTAAATTTGCACTCCATGTACTCTGTCTTAGTTCTGCTTATCCGGAATCCTTTAGATTCAAGAGCTTTTCTCCAAATCTCCAACTTTGTGTTAACTCCTTCTCTAGTCTCATCCACTAACACAATATCGTCTGCAAAAAGTATACACCATGGCACGTCATCTGGAATATTTATCGTCAACTCGTCCATAACTAAAGCAAAAAGATAAGGACTTAAGGTATACCTTGATGTAACCCTACAGTGATAGAAAATTCATTTGTCTCTCCAGCTGGTGATCTAATAGTGGTCACCACCCCTTCATACATGTCTCCAATCACGTCAATGTAGCCTTTTGTCACCCATTTCTTCTCTAACACCCACCATATTATATCTCGGGGCACTCTGTCATATGCTTTCTCAAGGTCGATAAACACCATATGAATGTCTCTTTTATTTTCTTTATACTTTTCTATTACTCTCCTCAAAAGATAGATCGCTTCCATTGTTGACCTACCAGGCATAAATCCAAATTGAGTCACTGACACCTCTGTTATGTCTCGCAATCGGCGTTCCATCACCCTCTCCCACACTTTCATTATATGACACATTAGCTTGATTCCTCTATAGTTGTTACAATTCTGGACATCACCTTTATTCTTATAGATTGGCACTAAAATACTCTTCCTCCACTCATCTGGCATGTTCCTAGTCAACAAAATTTTGCTAAACAATTTAGTTAACCAAGCAACTCCCTTTTTACCCAAACACTTCCAAGCTTCAATAGGGATATCATCAGGTCCTAAAGTCTTATTTGATTTCATCTTCTTAAGTGCAATCTCCACTTCAAAGTTTCTAATCCTGCGATAGAACCTATAGTCTTGGTTTATCGTATTACTGGCTATTTCTTCCCCTATTGTCGTACTTCCATGTTCCTCATGTAACAGTTTCTCAAAATTCTTCCATCTTTCCTTAATCTCATCATCCTTCACCAATACCTTAGAATCCTCACTCTTGATGCACTTTACTTGATTAAAATCTCTTATTTTCCTTTCCCGTATCTTAGCAAGTTTGTATACCTTCTTCTCTCCCTCCTTATTATCTAGTCTAGTGTATAAGTCATCATAAGCTTTCAACTTAGTCTCTCCCACTACTTTCTTGACCTCCTTATTAGCCAATCTATAGCTCTTAAGGTTTTCCTCAGTTCTATCCTTCTGCTACTTTTTAAAGCACTCTTTTTTTTTCCTTAACTACTGCTTGAACCTTTTCCCTCCACCACCAAGTTTCCTTAAAGCTGGGTCCCGTTCCTTTCGACTCTCCAAGCACTTCCATTGAGATTCTCCTCATACAATTGGCCATCGAATTCCACATAGTGTTAGCATTACCTTCTAAGTCCCAAGTACCTTCCTTATCCATTCGATTCTTAAATATTTCTAATTTATCCCCTTTCAGGTCCCACCATCTCATCCTACGACACCCACCATCCTTCCTAGCTTGGTATTGCCCTCTAAAACATAAATCTAGTACCAAAATTCTATGTTGAGATACCAGACTCTCTCCAGGAATCACCTTACAATCATTGCATTTTAGGCAGTCCACTTTTCTTACTAAGAAGTAATCTATTTGACTCTTAACTAATCCACTCTTAAAGGTTATCAAATGCTCCTCTCTCTTCTTATACATAGTATTGGTCACCACCAGGTCAGAAGCCAACGCAAAATCTAAGATTCTCTCTCCAGCCTCATTTCTGTCACCAAAATCGTATCCACCATGTACCCTTTCATAACCTAGTTTATCTATGCCCACATGGCCATTAAAATCTCCACCTATAACCAGGTTCTCTCATACGGGTATCTCTTGTAAGATCTCATCCATTTGCTCCCAAAAATCCCTCTTAGTCTGATCATTCATAAATTGTCTTACCAAAATTGTAATAAAACGAAGATAAAAAAGAAAAAAGAAAAAAGAAAAAAGGATAAATTACAAATATATCTCATGAGATTTATTTAAAATACAGATTGTCTTCTATGATTTGAAAAATTATAATTACCACTTGTTAGAATTTTTTATTTAATAAAATTAACAAAAAAATAAAATTTCTAACTACTTTATTATACAATAATAAAATTATCTAAATTGTTAGTAATTGAAATGTATTTTTCACATCATTAAAAATTATTAATTAATTTAATAATTTATTAATAAAATTGATAATTTATTATGCGATTATAAATTTGGAGGAATATAATAAAATTTTCAAAACTGCATCTATGTTTTAAATAAGGAAAAAGATTGAGGCCTCAAATTTTTGGCTCAAATTTGGCTCGAATTTTCCTTTTTTTTTTTTTTTTTTTTTTGGGTTGATGCTTTGCTTGTTATTATTATTATTATTTTTTATTATTTTTTTTTTTGTAATGTATTAGCCCAGAAAAAAAAAAAAAAAAAATACATTTGAGGCAATTTCGAGCCTCAATTTCGAGGCCTCAATCACAGCTCTTAAAAATCTACCAAAAAAATAAATGAATAAATAAGGCATATACACGATTATTGCCCTTTCACATAAATGCTGTAAAACGACGTCGTCCATTGTGATACCTTCCTTGTCTCCCTTCCCAGCCACCAAAGAACAGCCAAAATATACAGATTACATACATCCATACATCTTTGTATGAGTATATATTATTATATTCACCATTTCACTTCCTCAATGAGTGATGAATAATCTCTCTTCTATGATAACAATTAACAGTAATTATCATTAGTATATAAAATAACAACTATAAAAGACTTTAATTTCAAAAACAGAGTTCTCTGTTTCGCCGGTCAACGATCCTCAAAGCCTCCATCACCAAATCTCACAGATCAATTCACAGAACCCAAATCAATTTCTGGGTTTGTCTCTTCACGTCTCAATCTCAAATGGGTCGGAAGCCAAGCGACTCCGAATCCACTCGCTGGGCCTCTCTGATCCTCCTCTTGATGGGTCTCGTCTCTTGTACAGTGGTTTACATGTTTGCGTCAATGGCTTTGAGACCCACTATAGTTTCTTCGAATTTAGAGTCTTTGGCGTTTGTTGGGGGTGATTTGGAGGGAGAGAGTGGGGAGTGTTGTAGAGGGATCGAGAATTTGGAGCTGTGGGGGGCTGCTGTGAAGTGGGGTTCTGAATTCAAGTTCAATTCTTCTGAGGAGTGTTGTAAGGCTTGTAAGGCCATGTGTACTGGGAATCATGGGCCTTGTTTGTGTGATTCTTGGGTGTTTTGTGGGAATCGGGTGGCTTGTGGGAAGAAATTTGGTGAGGTGAGTTACAATTTGATGCTTGCTTTCACAGATTTTTTTTAATGATTTGATTGAATTTGATCATTTGGTGTGTTCTTGTGGTTATTCTGTTTGAATTGGTTTTTTATTCTGAATTTTTTGTGATGGTGAATTGATACAATTTGGCAGTGCATTAGTCAGACTTCGATGAGAATTTATCTAGATTTAGTTGTATGAAGATTTCACAGTTTGGGCTTTAGTATTAGTTGTGGGCAGCAATTTGGTTATGTGACTTAGAATTTGATGTTTGCTTTTACAGAGTTTTTAATGATTTGATGGAATTTGATCATTTGGTTTATCTTTTTGGTGGTTGTGTTTGTCTTTTGATTCTGTTAAAATTGTTTGTGATGGTCAATTGATACAATTTGGCAGTGCACTGGTCAGATTTTGATGCCATTCAACTAGATTTAGTTGTCTGAAAAGCTTTCACAGTGTGCGATTTAGTATTACTCTGAACGTTACGATTTGGTCAGGAGTAAAATATTTACAGACATTATACCGGGATTTTAAAGTCATCCAAATGCTGTTTAGTAAAGTTCCACCTTCATTTGATTAGAAATTGGCTTTTGGGGCACATTTTAAGAAGTTGTTTACGATTTCATAAAATGCAGTATTCAGAATTTTTTGTCTAATAAAACATTGATAATGTCATTTCTTTCATGTTCGTGATGTAGTGCTGGTTGAAGAAACAGAAGGATACCTTAGCCCCTGAAAGGCAACAAGCAGGAACCAAAGTCAGTTGGACTTCTGGCCTTATCTTTGGAAAAGGAGAGGTATACAAGTTTGAGGAGCTTTCTTGTCAGTTTCCATACCATTTTTCATTTTTTGTACATAAATGATAATATATTCCATTCTGCACTACATATGGATTGCATTTGGTTTTTGATGTAGTGCTCCCCTCATTCGGTACTAGTGTCTTTTTTTCAAAAGAATGAACAGAAAAAACTTTACATACCTTTGACAAGCATGGGAATTGATTGGACTGGTTGCACGGACATTTAATTTAAGAAGATATTCACCAGTAAAAAGAAGGAAATAAACTCGAGCAATTATTGGTTTCCCTATAGCAAAAGTAGAGATGTCAATAATTTGCGTAGAGGATTTCATTATAATGTGTTGAAATGATACAATCTAGTCTCTAGATTGAAATTTTGGAGGTATATCTAATATATTTGGAAATACCACACATTCATTTTACCATGTATTTAACCTATGTTTTGCCAAGGGGAAGAGAGAGAGAGAAGGGAAAATCTTAATTTAGAAGATGCAGTATAACAAAATTTTATTGTCACTCTGACTTATTGATAAAGTTATCCTATATGAGTTGTTCTTTTATGAAAAAATCTGCATCTATGGATGTGTTCTACTGTTAACTTTTGTGAGTAGAATTTATAAACTTGTTTTTGTGGGTTTATTTGAATTTCTCATGTTACCAAGTATTTAAGGCCATGGTAATGTGTTTATGATAGCTAAAACGACTCAGGATCTTTGCCATGTGACTTGTGTTGTCTAAAAAGTAGACTTCCTTGGGGCATCTTACCTTCTCCCTTTTTAGATATATCTACCTTTTCCATCTGGGCATATAACGGTTAGGTCCTATGTTACATGGACTTTGTTATGGGTGTCTGATGTGAATATTTGTCTAAATATCAGATTCATCTAATTTTCATACCCAAGGGGCACTAGGATATGGCTAAATTTCATATTAATAAATCTTTCACTTGTTTAGGGTAAAATAGTATTTACAAGCTCACTTGGAGTTTTGAAAACAGTAGTTTAAATAGTATTTATGCAATGCGTGCCCGACAAGATATCTTAGACACATCCCATACTCTCACCAAGTGTCAAGTGTCCGACACAAGGACTTCATAAATTTAGAAGAGTTCATGTAACATAAGTTAGATTTGTAGCATTCCCTTTGGGCATGACGGGGTTTACATCTTTAGCATCTACTTCAGATCATATATAAAATAGTTTTTTTCTCAAAGGGTGGAGGATTTTGATCTAGTATAGGTAATCTAACATGAAATTGACTTGTTATTTTACAAAATGCACCCCCAAGACATTTTCATTTTCAAACTCTGTTTCATTTATTGGATCAGTGTTCTTATGCTTTGTACTTTGGCCAATTTGCATTGTTGTTTTTGTTTCTTTTACATGTTGAACTTTTTATGCAGTTAACAACTTCCTTTAATACTGTTGTTTTCTTCTAGGGCATTGTTGGGTTGGAAACGGAATATGGTACGCTTCATATAAAGGTAAATGCTCATATCCTTAGTAAAATGTATAAGCTTTCTGAAATGGGGAGTTGATAACAGGCAGTCCTCATATGCTTTAGTAACTGGGCGATGGCATAGTTTTTCAGTGTATTTGAGACCAACTCCAAAGGAAAGAATCTTAATCGATGCACAGTTATCTCCAGAATGTACATGTATAAACATGCATACATGCACCTTGTCATCATTATTGACATGCTTATAGCATCCTAAGATTGCCATTAGCACTGATTTCTTAATTATGTTTTCATTTGCACCATTAAAGGCTACATGGTAAACAATTACTCTAGAAAGCCCCTATTAAATTAGTGATGGTACTATTGTCATCTTGTTATTTTATCACTCTTATAAATATGCATTAAGGTGGAGGTGTACGTTACACAACCCTAATTTCTGTTTACTTCCCTGTCTTCTCTGTTCTCCTTCTTCTCTCCAACTTCAACCCTAATCTCATATATTCTGTACTTTAACTCTTGCTATTAACTCTGAATACCCAATCCTTTGACAACCCTCAAAAATTGTTGGAGATTAGATGTTATATTTTAGTCAAATTGCTAGTCATAAATTTTGCATGTCTCTTTCTTTCCTTTAGTTCATTACTGGAATCTGTTTTAAGATCTAAGGGTTATGGTGATTTGTCGAAGTCCAAATGTTGGAAAATATCAATGATGGATTGATGGTTCACAGAATGGCTTGTATGATCTTTTGTGAACATTGTGACTTGGGATCCATAAGGGTAATTTGCTTTGGAAAATGAAAGAGACTCTTCACCAAAGATACCTCCTTTTTAATCGAGGACTATTCTAGGACGAAGTCACATAGCAACAATTTAATTATTCTTCCTTCTTTTTATTCTTTTCTGCATATAATTTTGCACATTAATTTCATCTTCAACATAGGCTTGATCTATATCTTTGTTTTAATGCTGTACATGTCCTCTTTTTTCTTCGCCATTTTACCCTTTCCTTTTGGTGACAATCAATGTATATGATTTGGTGCAGCTTTTGCCTGATTGTGCCCCACATTCAGTGGTCTACATTCTTGAGTTGTTGGGTTTGCGTCACTGTGCGGGTTGTCAATTTTATCGTGCTGAAAGTCGGGGGAAAATTTGGGATTCGAAGGGCAACCACATAAAAGATGTAAGACTTTATTAAGTTTCTTAGTGACCCACTGTGCTGCATGTGGATAAGCTGTCATTAGAATGTGCATTATGAATCTGATCCTTAAATCATGTTTAGGTATCTTCTACTGTTCTAGGCATCCCTATAGCTTTCTCAAAGATCTAGAACCCTTTATTTGTGATCTAAGATATTGGTTTCCAATCCAAGTCACAATTTTTTTTCATTTATCTCCTTTTCATATACTTTCTGTTGATTTGTTGCAATTTCATCAAAGTTTCATTGGAGACCTTTTTTGAAGGCTACAAATAAATTATCTTAGCATCACTAATTGGTAGAACTGTTTGCAAATCCACATCATTCTATAGATCCAATAGGCACATGATGACAAGTGTGTTTGAACCAACTCCCAGGCACATACATTTTCTACTTAAAGTGCCAACATATAGCTTAAATATTAGACTAGATATAGTGCAGCAGAAAATATGGTAATCGAATTCGTGCTAGTAGCATTTATTTTACCATTCTAAGAGGTTCTTTATCTGATTGTGTATATGTGTGCTTTTTGGGATGTGATAGGATGAAGTTGAAGCAAAAACCATATGCATATGTAGAATTAAGGAAAAAGTCTTTCTCTAGCCACCTATAAACTGGGGCCTCATTTGGGATTGTTCTGGGTTAAAAACATTTCCCCTCCTTGTTTCTGTTTTAAGCATAATGGGTCAAATTTCTATCTTCATTCACAAACACCAAAGTTGACTTGCATAAATTAATAGATCGATGATTTGGTTTATACATTATTATTATTATTATTTAAGGAACATCAGGAACATAACATATTCTTTGGGTGAGGGTTGGGGATTTTACCCCCAACTCCGGTGAGCTGGGCATAAGGGCCTGACCACTGGGCCACCTGAGAGGCTCATTAATGATTTGTTTTGTCTATACAGTTGGTGTAAACAGCCGTTTTGGGCTTTTTTGCCCTTCTTTTTTGAATTATTCTTTTGCTTTTTTTTGGGTATAGATAACATCATTTCAATCTTCCTATTCCTTGTGTGAGTTTCCAATTTTTTGCTGCTTCAATGCTTTATGTTTCTAAATTGAAGTTTCTTTTTGTTACTTTTGTAGGCTTCATTTGGCCCTCCATTTGCGCTGATTCAAGGAACGCTTGAAGCCAAAGGTTCCCCATTCAAGCACATTCCCACCGAAGTCTGCCCAACCATCAAAAGAGGTTCGGTTGCCTGGGTTGGCTCTGGTCCAGAATTCTTCATAAGCCTAGCGAACCACAGAGAGTGGAAGAAATCATACACCGTCTTTGGTTCCGTTCTTCCAGAAGACATGGGAATTGCAGAGAAAATCGCTCAGCTTCCCACAAAACCAGACGTTTGGAGCAACATTAACGTGTCGGTCTTGGAAAAACCCGTTCCGTTGCTGATTCGGAGAATTAAGAAGAGTCTGGAGAGTTGAATGAATATCAATGACAATGTTGGAGCAGCTTTTACTCTGAGTTTTATTATTATTATTATTATTATTATTATTATTATTATCTTTTTATGCTGCCTTTTTTGTATATGAGTTTACTGGTTGTGTACAACTAGCCTCCATTTTATTGTTGTTTCTCATACACCTGTTTACTTAAATTACACCTGTTTACTTAAATTTTGTAATTCATTTTCATAATGGTTATGTTTCTCTTTCCAACATACATGAGCAAAAGAAAATGTAGAATGAATTTTTTTCCCCTTGTGGCACGAATTTTAATGACTGATTGAGAATTTAAGCTAAGCTCATTATGAACAAAAAAAAAATTCAATGCCACTTGTAACATCGACATCATGACCGATGAATACACACCATTCATTTGTATGGCTCATTACATTTGATATTGAGGTGTGTTTTGAAAAAATGGTAAAATTTAATTTTTTGGTTTTTTTTAACTTTTTTTAGTTTTTTTTATATAAAAAAATAAAGACGTGATATGACTTAAAAAAATCAAAAAATTAAAAAGCTAATCTTCTTAAATTGTCCCTGAATAGTCTCTCCATTGTGAGCGGGAATCATACATCTTATGAGCGAATCAGATGAAAATCTTTGTCTAGAAAATAGGTTGTGTTTGGTGGAGTTTTTGAATCGTAATTTTACATGTTGGTTTGAGCGCTGTGTTTGGTTAGAGTTTTTAAAAATTGATTCCACACCCACTTTTGAAAACATGTCTATCCGGTCATCCTCCTGAATGTTCCCCAGACGTCCGGCTAGTTGACCGGAACAGATTTTTTATTTTTTTATTTTTTGGCACTTGTAATTTTTATATTTTAAATAATTATTTTTAAATTTTTTATGAGTTTTGAATAGAATTTTGGATTGTGTATTTAGTTATGAGTTGTAAGATTTTAAATCAAATATCATATGCCACATCAAAAATTCAAAACTCTTTTCAAAACTCATAACTGAACAAATTTTTCACACTCAAATTATAATTCTAAAACTCACAAACTCAAAATACAACTCTATTTTTAAATCACAATACTAAAACTCTATTAAACAGTACCTATATTTTCTTTCCTTTTTAGATTTTAACTGAGAGAATGGATAGTCTCGTCACATCACATACGGATCTTTGACCATTTTAAGTCTTAGGGTTATTTGAGGTGTTCTAAATAAGTGTACTTTTTGACTTTTTATAAAATATGGGTTGAATATGGATTGGGTTTGAAGTGATGTGACTTAAATAAGATGATGTGACTTAAATAGAATTGTGACTTTTTGACTTTTTTTTATTATGCCAAACCAAGCGCTAATAAGATGTAAAGTTCTAACCAATTAAATTAACCACTCATTTTCGGTATATGTATTAAGTTATGGACCGGCTTTCATCTTATCTGTGATCGAATTAAAAGATATTATTAAACTTGTCAAGATTTATCACAGATCTCGTTTTGATAATATGAATTATACAATGTATAGAACTCATCGAGTACTATATGCCTGTAAAAAATCACGTTAATCGGATATCGATATCTACGTGATTAAATCAGTTTTGTATATAAAAAAAAGTTAGATGGTAAAAAAATAAACGGTTGACAGAAATCTGATCCGATGAGATAACTATCGATATCCGATTAATATAATTTTTTATAGACATATAGTACTCGACGAGTTCTATACATTGAACGGTTCAGATTACATATGCTTTGCAACTACTGTCACTATCTCTCTCTCCCTCTTCGGATAATGTTTGATAACTAAACGTTGACAATAGAGGATCAATACAAGAAAACTGATGAGACGTTAGTTGAAAAATGATGAATAAATCCTATTGTGGTCTGGGTACAATGTGTGGCATAAACTAACTACATTTTAACTTATCACAATAAATTATTTTAGAATGAAACCAATTGCAACGAGAGGATCCGTGGCGCAATGGTAGCGCGTCTGACTCCAGATCAGAAGGTTGCGTGTTCGATTCACGTCGGGTTCAATTCCCATGCCTCTCCCCTTTTTTATTTTATTTTATTTCTTTCTTTCTTCATTTATTTTTTGCTTCACAAATTTTTTTTTTTTTTGGTGATATTTGTTTGCAATTCTGAATTTATGCTAATATTAATTGACAAGATACTCAATTTCGTGCTAGTCAGAAACTATTCTCCCAACTTTTTCCAAAGAGGGGAAAAAAAAAAAAAAAAAACTATTTTTCAAGTCTAAGATCAATTTTGCCATATCATATGCAACTTCGGGAGAATAAAAGACAAAACAAAAGGTGGGTGTTCTTTTGTGTGTTATTGTCTATAATAAGATTATTTTTTTTACAAAATAAGAGATAAATGAGAGACGAAAGGTGACATTTACGTGTGAATTCAACCATTTGTTATCTATGTCCCATTTTTACCTATGGACATAGTTAACTCCTATTATGGAAAAGGGGTCACTGCTGTGCTCAAAGCAAAGCAGTGACTGTGGTGCCTCCGTTTGAGGTGTATTATGATGTTATTTTTATGATCCAAACCGTTATTTTGTAGAGTTTGTTAAGTACTTCATGCCTACCAAAAATCATATTAATCGGATATCAACAACTATATGATCGATAATCAAAAAAATAAATAATAAGTTTTTCTTTTGAAAAATAGCATAAACAATATGCAATTCGATCATATAGTTATTGATATCCAATTAATATGATTTTTGATAGGTATGAAGTACTCAACAAACCCTACAATATGAACGGTTTAGATCATAAAAATAAGACAATAATACACTTCAAACGAAACACTACAGTCACAGCAGGGACCTGCTCCCCTATTACGTAGTTGTGAAAGCCAATGAATCATTAGTTTCATTTAATTTAGGGAGTCCTCCCACATGTTGTTTTAGGAAAAGGATAAAATATTAGTAATGCTAATAAGTATTGAAAATAATGACGAGGTATCATCGTAGTTGTTATATTAAATTTTTACTCACTTTTTAAATATTTTATATATACACAAAGCTGCAAAAATAAAAATAGAAAAAATTAGGCCTAAACTCTGCATTGCGTAAAAAAGACTACCAAACTTTAAAGAGCCCTTTCTACCAAACTCTAAACCCAACTCAATTTTGGCCTTCTTTGAGAAATTAGTTATTTTAGGAGTGATTTTATCAGTTAAATAGTAATTCAGTACGCCTAACTAAAATTTTGAAATTTTAGTTCCTATTATACCCTGATATAAATTTTTTAATAAGGACAATATACACTAAAACCTAAAATAAAATATATTTTTTCCTCATGGTACATCCAAACCATTTATACATATTTTTCATATTCAACTTTTTTTCATCTTTTTCCCTAAATTTTAATTATTTTTTCTTCATCTTCTTTCTTACTCCAAAACTCTAATCTATCCCACCAATGGTTTAGAATGTTTCTATGTGCTACCATACTTTATGAGGTCCTTTAGAATGATTTCTAACCTAACAGGCCATGGCTTCGATTTCAAGATCTCTTTTGATTTATCACCCATTACTGTTTTCTTCTACAACTGTTTTGTTTCTTACCTTTACCAATAATGCATAAACATATAATTTTGATGACACTTATATGATTTTGATTATAGATAAATATAATTTCTTTTAATAGTAGATAAATACAATTTTTTTATTTTTTATTTTTTTTAATTATGTGGATCGAGGACAAATTTTATAAGAATAACATGTAGCACCAAATTTCTTAAACTTTCTGTAGGAGAGGGTTCGAGAAAGGAGTTGAAAAATTCGAAGATCTTCGAAGATCCTTGAAGAATAACTTCGAATTCTCTAGAATATAATGAGAGGCTTAGATTCTTCAATAATCTCAACTTAGGAACGCAACAACAACGGAGATGATGGAGATAAGAGATTGGGTGAAGAAGAAGGCAAAATGGCTAGAGAATAGAATAATGGCAAGGCTCTCCCAGGGATCTCCCACTTTCACTCTCAAGGTTGATAATGGAGAAGGGAAATTAGTTCTTTCCCAAGAGTTAAAAATCTCCAAAATCCATCCCTTGTAAAGCTATGGGTGGGTGCTATTTATAGGCACCTCATGATGTAGGATGGAGCCCATGTGCAAGGCACATGGGGGATATTTTCTCTAACCACCTTGTCCGAGGGGGTGACCTCTCCGAGGAGGTGACTTCTCCGAGGAGGTGACCTCTCCGAGGAAGTGACTTCTCCGAGGAGGTGACCTCTCCGAGGAGGTGACTTCTCCGAGGATGAGAAAACCCCGAAGAGGAGATCAATCCCTCGGCGAACCCTTCTTCTTAGCCACACCTAACCAATGATCCCCAATCATCCCAAAGGGTCAGGGGTAGTCCCAGAGGACGTCCTGCCGCAAAATATTGCCGAGTCTCATGGACCCCCCGGGGTCGTGCCACCTCGACCTGGGTATAGGCTAGTTTAACCGAAGAGTGAATTTATCTCCACTCACCGTCCTCGGGATCGGGTCCTTTGTTCGAACTCCATTACGCCCATGGTTCTGGTGCGTAGATCCCGGAAAGCTCCGAGCCCGCAAGTGTTCTGGGACTCATTAACGGAGCGACTTCTAGATTGCGTCTGAATCCGTTCGAAGCCAAGTACTTCAGATCTCTAGATTCGTGGATCCGAATCCTTTCGAGTCCGAGTGCCTCGGATCTCTAGGCTTGCTTAATACCCTTTCGAGTCCGGGTCCGAGTAAGTCTCTAGGTTCGTGGATCCGAACCCTTTCGAGGCTTAGAGCCATTCAGCCCGTTTGACGGCGATAAATCCAAGCCCACCAATCTTGGACTTGCGATAAATTCGGGCCCACTAATCTTGGGCTATTGGGCCTAAATAATTTAGTGGGCTCAAATTAGCCCCTCTTACATTTGCCCCTTGTGTGTATGAGAAATTGTAATTTTCTCGGACATGCATAATTTCACCTCATCAGCCATGCTTCACATCATGTCTTCGAGAATATTTGGCCTTGATAAAATCTATGGATAAAAACTGAGGACTCACTGTAAATTACGGAGAAAATTGACAACTAATATTATTATTATTATTTTTTTTTTTGGAACTTTTTTTTTTTTTTTTTTTTGGAAAGAAAATCAAAACTTGAATTGTTTAATGCCCCACCAAACCAACCTGGACATGTAATTCATACAGCAACAACTAAATTGTCAAAGAAAATAATAATAATAATAATAATTTTTTTTTTTTTTTTTTTTTTCTCGAGAATAAACCAATCAGAAAGCTGACCCCCCTTTTTTTACAATATATAAACATATTGCTTTTTTTAGACATTCTCTCTCCAGAGACTTCAAACCCAAAAAATAATTTTTCCATTGGAAAACAAACAGGTCCTATATCATGATGACCCATGTGTTTTCTCTCTCTCTACAAAAGTGGAAACCCACTTTTTTTTTTTTTTTTTTTAATTGGAAAACAGTGAACTGGGATATGCCATGTATCACACCCCCTTTTTTTATTCTAATCAAAGATAAGAATAGCAACCCTAATCAATGTAGCCTCTCTTTTCTTTATTTTTTTTTTGTTTTGTTGCACAGCGGCGCCTCTCTCTTTAGATCGAGAGACCAACCCAGATTTCAACATTTTCAGAAAGGCTCTGTTTCTGCAATGGCCGACACCAACTCCTTGCATCCATGACATCTCTTCTATTTATTTATTTTTTCTGTGCTTCATCTTCCTTACCTCACTAACGAATTTTTTTTTTTTTTTTTTTAAAAAAAAAAAATTAAGAAAATAATAATCTAAACTTCACTCCTCTTTTTGCAGCAGAGTTTCGTTTTGCCTCTACAACAACAACGGGCTATCCTTGCTTGCACACCATTGGCTGCCGCAACTCCGGGTGCGCAACCGCCGTGTCCTGCACCTTCGACCTTCGTCGTACCTCTGTCCGCTGGTTGCAACAGTTCCGATTACAGCCGATGCAGTGACTCAAACCATGGCTAGCTCGTATCAATGCCAGCTCCACTCATCGTCGATGTCCCATTTCAGCCATGTTTTTTTTTTTTTAGAGCTCCGAACACACAGATCTCGGTCCTACTTTCACATCTACTGAAGTCCACCACCATTGGTTCTAACCGTGACTAATCAATGCCGACCACGTCGCCGACTCAACGCGGCGTCGGTTTGCCTAGCTTCCTTCCTCATCTACTGCTTCGTGCGCCATTCTCGGCCTACACCGCTTGTGATTGATAACCCGGCTCCTCACTATGCTGCCCCTAAATCTGTGAGTTAAGCACTTGTTGAAAACCCATTTTTGAACCCCTCATTTTGATGGGTTTTGGTCTTGATTCAACAAAGTTCATTCTCTTCATTGCTTTGGATTTGTGAGTGTATGCTTGAAATTTGATTTGGGCTTTTGAGATTTGTGGGCATTGTTGTATACCAATTTTGAACTTGAGATAACGGAAGCTTCTATTGAATCTTGATTTGCATAAGAAATGTAGTCTTGAAATTCATGTTGACAAATCTAACGTAAATAGAATATTTGATGCTTGCATTGAAATATTGATGTCAATGGTGGAGATGTGATAGGAATGATGTCACGCTTGATACCTTGCGCCAAGACCGAACCAACCTACCATCGGCCTCTCTTTGCTGAAGCTCTTCCTCCGGCTTCAGCGGTCCAATGCAAACCACACACGTCGCCCGTTCAACGCGTCGTGTGTGGTCTTGCCTAACGCTGTTCAGCTCGTCGTTGGTGTGCCCTCCTGGCTTAGCAACATTTTTCAAAGCTCCGAATATATAGATCTTGGCCTTGCTTTACACTTACTGGTTCCAGCCCCAATCATTGTTGACTTCGACGGTTCCAACGCACACCACACACGTTCGCCCTCTCAACGCAACGTGTGTGGTTGCTGACTCTTCTGTGGTACCAGCGTTGCTTCCGGCTTCAACTTGTCCGACGCCGACCACGCACGTTCGCCCACTCAACGCCACGTGTGTGGTCCTGCCAAGCCTAGCCCAGTCTTGTTGATTACAGTCTGTAAAGCCTCTCTGATTTCAGCTTATATTTCCAACATCGGCTTCGGACTTCACCCCTTTAACTGCCCAAATTTGTGAGTATGAAATTCGGCTCCCTCTTCCTCTCGTTGAATAATAAAGATGATATATTGTTGTTTGTTTAACTTGTGGATGCTTGGGAAATACATAGCTGATGCCAAAATTTTTGTGTGACCGTTGTAGTTTTACGTTGGCTCGAGAGGAACCAGCCCGGAGAGACAAAAACTTGATAGTTGCATTTTCATGAACTTGCTCAGAGTAATAAAATTGTTGTAACTTAAATAGATAATTATTATTTGTTGATGTTGCCCCATTCTGATAATGCCTGAATCATGATCTGAAATTGATATTGTTTGTCTCATTTGTTGGCTTTACTATTTCAGACAAATAAATTCTTGATTGAAATCCACGTCCTCGGGGCCCTTGGAACCCACACTAATGAGAGTAAGGGCTGTTCCTCGGAAGTCCGAACAAAAGCAAGACTGTCCCTCGGGCGTCCGAAGGTAGCACACACCCTACTTTGGCAAGAAAGATTCCTCTGGAAGATAACCGAGTCTACCAAGCTTCTACCAACAGAAGTAAAGACTGTCTCTCAGAAGTCCGAGCAGAAACAAGGCTGTCCCTCGGAAGTCCGAGCAGAAACAAGGCTGTCCCTCGGGAGTCCGAGTGGATGCGCACTTCTATTTCGGTAGCTAATGGAAGCAAAGGCTATCCCTCGGGAGTTCGAGTAAGAGTCCACTCTACTTTGAAAAGAAAGATCCTCAGAGCTCGTATTGATGAAATCAAGAGCTGTCCTTCAGACCCGCAGTAATGAGAGCAAGAGTTGTCCCTCGGAAGGCTCTCCTTCAGAAGTCCGAGCAGAGACAAGTCTATCTCTCGGAAGTCCGAGTGGAAGTATACTTCTATTATGTCAAGAAAACTCCCTTCAGGTTGGTAACTGAGTCTACTATTTCTCTTTCTTCTTTGAGGGGCAACAAAAATTGAAAACTGTTTCAAGCAACATAACACCATGAAGATATACAATGTAGAGAAAATAACTTCTAATGGAGATACATAATATGGAGGAAATAAATTTCTTCATGACATAAAAAAGATAGAACTTCTTGGACACTGTAGTAAATGCAAACTGTAAATGTCATAGATAGACTTCTTCTACGGAATGTTGAAATTTGCCCCTAGAGTTGCAAGATCATTTGGAAAGCTTTCACCAGCTGCTCGGGTTGTGGCCATCATGCACCATCATAAATAGTACACCATCTTGCCTCCTTCTCGAACTTTCATCACCTTCCGAGGAATAGGCGGACTTTCTGGTCTAGACATTGCCCGCTTACTTGACTCTGCCATCAGCTCCTTGTCATCTTTGATATCCTCCCAACGAGGAATTTTGACCCCTCGAGGCTTAGAGGTGGTGGGAACTTCTTCGACAGCCAGTTCGGTGAAGTAGATGGCATCAGAATAATGAGCTTCATGGATCTCGAAAGGCCTTTCTGTAGCCTGAATTGTCACCGTCTTCTTTCCCCATTTTGCCTTAACACACTGATGATAACTCGATGGTACAGCCCCATATCTATGCATCCAGGTCCTCCCTAGAATGATGTGATAATTTGTCTCAGAATCGATAATATGGAACTTGGTGGCCGAGCGAATCTCTCCAACGGCTAAATCAACTGTTACGCATCCGATAGTAACTCTCCTTTCTCCACCGAAGCCAGTGATGACTATCGGCTGCTTCACAATGCGTTCTTCAGAGATTCCGGCCTTTTCTAGAGTAGCGCGAGTCATAATGTTGATAGAGGCTCCACTATCTAGAAAGGCCCTTTTGAACTTAACCCCGTTAATAAAAGCAGTCACATAAAGCGGGCGATTGTGAGAAAAAAGATACTTCCGATCAACCTCGGAGAAAGTAATGGCACTAGACTGCTCTTTTGCCTTCCTCGGGATAGATCCCTCAGTCGACATGCATCCCTCATGGTGTGCCTCGGCTATATTAATGATAGACTTGGTGATTTCTGTTCTTGCCTCCTTGGAAAGTCCAAGCTGGTCAAAGAACTGCTTGAACTTTACACAGTCTTGCAAGGTTTTGGCATAGTGATCCGGATCTTTTTCCACTCTTGGAGGCTCGTAGTTAACCATCTCCTCGGTCTCTTCAAAATAAGATGCCACATAAACATGGTGTCCTCCTCTTCCGTAGTACTCTTCTCCTCCTTCTGGATCAAAGGGATCTTCGCCATGAGTCATAAATGTTCTGCCCTCTGGATCGAGAGCACTTCTATAGTAAACTTGCTCACCCTCTGGCTCGAGGATGTCGTCCAAATAACAATCATCGTCATCGAGGTTGGCGATAGCCTCAATCATCGGGCCTTCATAAGCTATCATAGCAACATTCTTGCCCTTGTCTCGGTGTTGAGGATATGGTTGTTCTCGGATGTCTTGAGTCCCTTGCTTTTTGAACCTCAATTCGTCTGCCTCGACTTTATCTCTGAAGATTTTTCTGAGAGTCCAACACTTCTCTGTCGGATGTTTCAATGTACGATGGTAGACACAGAATTCAGGGCTCTCACGGTCTTTCTTTGATGGCATTTCTTCAACATAAGGCAATTTTAGCTCTCCGTCAGCCACCCATTCCTTAACTAGAGCTTTCACTTCCTCGATTCCACATGGATAAGAAACATTCCCCTTTTCACCATTATATTGCTTTCTCTTCTGGCCTCTATGACCTCCTCCTTGTGAATTTCGGGTATCTGGGGCAGAGGCAGCAGCAACAATAGGTCCACGAGACGATTTGAAACTAGTCTTGTAACTGGCCTTAAATCCGGACTCCTGATCATGAGGAATGCTAATGTTCCGAGCTGCTTCTATTAATGCCGAGAAGGTGGGTAGCTTGTGATTAACTAGAAACATTTTGTATCTGCTCAATGCCCCTTCTAGACAGATTTGAACCAGATAACTCTCCTCGACTGCTTCATGACAATCTACGGCCTTGTCCTGAAACCTTTTGACGTAGTCAAGGATGTCTTCACTTTCTTGTTGCTTCTCTTTACACAATGTAAGTGTGGTCACCTTCTCCGCCACTTGAAAGAACTTGGAGTGGAATTTGTTAACCATTTCCTCCCAACTTCGGACAGAGTTTGGGGCCAAATTAACATACCAACTATATGCTCGGTCGGTGAGGGACTTAGAGAATTCTCTCAGTCGGAGGACGTGGTTTGAACCATGAATACCTAGAGTCTCGATGAATCGCACAACATGTTCTCGGGCATTTCCTTGTTTGCCGTCGAACTTGATGAACTTCGGCACTGTATACCCCTCAGGGTATGGATAACTCAGCATCTCAATGGGGTAAGGCGGCTTGACGTCTGGATCAGGCAAAGAGGGTAAGGTCCTCTTGCCCCGTTCGAGATCGAACATGGCCTGCACATCGGCGAGAGTGAGAAACTGTTGAGGGAGAGAGTTTGATGGTGGTATTCCCGGGACTTGGCTTATGTACCCGAAGACTGAGCTAGGGGCGTCTTGGCCATTCTGGTGCTGCGAATTCATCATTGGTGAGGACATTTGACGATACTGGCCATCAGCACCTATAGACAAGCCAGTTGGTGATGGGATATTGAATTGAGGCCCATAGAGTCCACCGCACGGCGCCGCTATACCGGGTTGTGCTTGCAGATTTGTTGTTGGCACCAAAGGAGGCCCGCTTGGTGCTTGGATAACATTCACTGGTGGCGTAACAAGATTAGGTACGGGCATAGCTCCCTTTTGCGCCATCATGCTCCTTATGTTTTCCTGGACACCAACAGTCGTTGGAGTGCCGTTCATTACACCAGAAACTCCCCTAGTCACCATTGGATCTTGGCTCGGCACGCCATGGAGCCCGGGCATGGGCAAACTGCTGCCGCCTACTGCGGTTTGAGCATGTGTTACTGTGGCCGTGTTGCCATGAGCCATAGGCTGATTGGGGCCTACTTCTCCTTGGATTTGATTTTGCGCTCCGGGGGGAATAACTCCACCACCAGTTTGATTTCCGTTTGGCGCCGGTGCAAAGTTAGAACTCATCACCAACATGGTGTGAGTGAGATTCTGAAGAGTGGTAAGAATCTCTTGCTGAGTATTTTGAAGTCCTTGAATGGCTTCAAGTAAAAGTGGTTGATCTGGAGCCATGGTCCTGTCGTCACCACCATTAGAGGATCCTTGTTGGTGAACTTCATCTTCTCCCACCATCCTTGTTGGAGTTGTGTGGATTCCAGATCTCGTTGAAACCATTAACCAATCCGCCTCCCCAGCGGAGTCGCCAAAATGTAGGAGAGGGTTCGAGAAAGGAGTTGAAAAATTCGAAGATCTTCGAAGATCCTTGAAGAATAACTTCGAATTCTCTAGAATATAATGAGAGGCTTAGATTCTTCAATAATCTCAACTTAGGAACGCAACAACAACGGAGATGATGGAGATAAGAGATTGGGTGAAGAAGAAGGCAAAATGGCTAGAGAATAGAATAATGGCAAGGCTCTCCCAGGGATCTCCCACTTTCACTCTCAAGGTTGATAATGGAGAAGGGAAATTAGTTCTTTCCCAAGAGTTAAAAATCTCCAAAATCCATCCCTTGTAAAGCTATGGGTGGGTGCTATTTATAGGCACCTCATGATGTAGGATGGAGCCCATGTGCAAGGCACATGGGGGATATTTTCTCTAACCACCTTGTCCGAGGGGGTGACCTCTCCGAGGAGGTGACTTCTCCGAGGAGGTGACCTCTCCGAGGAAGTGACTTCTCCGAGGAGGTGACCTCTCCGAGGAGGTGACTTCTCCGAGGATGAGAAAACCCCGAAGAGGAGATCAATCCCTCGGCGAACCCTTCTTCTTAGCCACACCTAACCAATGATCCCCAATCATCCCAAAGGGTCAGGGGTAGTCCCAGAGGACGTCCTGCCGCAAAATATTGCCGAGTCTCATGGACCCCCCGGGGTCGTGCCACCTCGACCTGGGTATAGGCTAGTTTAACCGAAGAGTGAATTTATCTCCACTCACCGTCCTCGGGATCGGGTCCTTTGTTCGAACTCCATTACGCCCATGGTTCTGGTGCGTAGATCCCGGAAAGCTCCGAGCCCGCAAGTGTTCTGGGACTCATTAACGGAGCGACTTCTAGATTGCGTCTGAATCCGTTCGAAGCCAAGTACTTCAGATCTCTAGATTCGTGGATCCGAATCCTTTCGAGTCCGAGTGCCTCGGATCTCTAGGCTTGCTTAATACCCTTTCGAGTCCGGGTCCGAGTAAGTCTCTAGGTTCGTGGATCCGAACCCTTTCGAGGCTTAGAGCCATTCAGCCCGTTTGACGGCGATAAATCCAAGCCCACCAATCTTGGACTTGCGATAAATTCGGGCCCACTAATCTTGGGCTATTGGGCCTAAATAATTTAGTGGGCTCAAATTAGCCCCTCTTACACTTTCAAACCTATAAATAAACGCCTATCAAAAGATTTGAAATGTTTCAACTTTAGAAGATCAAGCATATCAAGAAGCAAATGATCCCAAGGGCCAAAAATAGATTTTCAATTGAACAACAAAACAAAATTTCAATTCAACAGAAAAATTACCAAAATTATAAACAAATGATTAAAAATTTAGTTTTGTGATTTTTGAAAATTTCAATTAGTTCCTCAATGCTGCTGTATATTTGTTCAACAAAAGGATAGTTGTAATGAAAAATCTGTTTAAGAGTTTTTGAAAAGGTTTTTGCAAAGTGGTGTAATTTAAGATTTTTAATTTGTTTATTATTTAGGTATACCAAAGGGTAATTTGAGAAAAAATATAGGCCATGTTTGTTTGGGCGGACTGGATTAGCATTCCCATGACTAATAATCCTGGGATTACAAATCCGTTGGATTATGTATCCTATCTTAACTAAAAGTCAAGTTTAAAATAATTAGTCCGTACTTCAATTGTTTAACCAAACATCGGATTAATAATTTTATTGGACTATTAGTCCAATCCCAAGCTTATGTCCACCCAAACAAACATGACCATAGAGTGTATTGAAAGTAAATTATAATTGTAAATAGTTTAATAGAGTGTATAAAAAAATTGAGTATACTTATGCTGTATTTGGTTAGAGGATTTGAGAAATGATTTGAAAAGAAAAATAGAAAAGGAATGTGAAATGTAAATAAAATATACCTACATTTCATATAGTTTCATACATATTTTTCATTTTCTTTTCCAAATCCCTTTTCAAATCCCTCAACCAAACAAAACATTAATGATTTTTTGGATGCAAATAAAATTTCCTTATTTTAGTTAGTTATTTGATTTTTTTTTTTTTACTATTTTAACCTGATTAAAATAGTTGTTTTTAAAAAGTTGATTTTTTTTTTGTAATTAATTTAATGATTGTGAGAAAAAAAAAATTATGAATTAAATATAATTATTTTATTTTATTAATTATTTTAATTTAAAAAAAAAAAAAGCTGAAAAAACAACTTACCAAACAGGCCAAATGCTGGCACATAGAAAACCAATCCTGTGATGAGAATAAAGGACAAAGCCGATCACGTTCTAACCTACACCATCACACTCGAGTTCGGATCCTCTCCAGCCATTTTCTCCTGTCCTTCCTCTGGGGGACGAGCCAGATTTGGCCACATCACCCCACAAAAAATCTGGGGCTCAGATTAATTCAAAAAAAAAAAAAATCCTCCTGACATCTCTCTCTCTCTGTCTCTTCTAATAAAAAATCTATTTTAATTTTTTCATTTTATTTTCATAATATATATAATTTTTAATATAAAATTTTAATTTTATAAAATTAAAATATCATTGAAAATATACCTTTAAAATGAGACTAATATTAAATATATTTAATAAAAAATTAAAATAAATAAAAAGTAATTACTATGTTTAGTTATGTTTTGAAATTATTATTGGGTGAATTATACTAACGATTCCTATAGTTTAGGTTTTTACTTTGGTCATTGACTTTTCAATTGTGACACATTTGGTCCTGAATTTTGAATTTTGTTCCAAATAAGGACAATTAAAGATAACATTGCTTAATTTCAATGGTAAAATTGTCAATTTGATAAAATATAAATTAATTTTATAAAAATAAATGTCAAAAAAATATTTTTGAATTTTTAATAATTATTTCTACCTACTAAAAATAAATTATGTAAAATTGATAAATCTTTTAGACATTTATTTATTTATTTTATCAAATTAATTTTTATTATGTATTTAAATGATGATCATGTAAAAACTCTTCCTGGAGTTAAATTTATTCAGAATAATTTTTATTATGTATTTCAATGATGATCACGTAAAAACTCCACCTGAAATTAAATTTATTATGTGTTTGGATGATAATCATGTAAATATTCCTCCTGAAGTTAAAATTATTTCTATCTTGAATTTTTTAAATTTATATAGATTACACATTACATGATTATCATCCAAATACATAATAAAAATTAATTTAGTAAATATATAAATAAATAAATATTTAAAAGATTTATTAATTTTACATAATTTTATCTTTGGTGAGTAGAAATAATTTTTAAAAATTCAAAAAATATTTTTTGACAATTATTTTTGTCAAATTGGTTTATATTTTATCAAATTGGCGCTTTTATCTTTGAAATTAAGCAATGGTATCTTCAATTATCCTTATTTGGAACAAAAATTAACATTCAGGGTCAAATGTGTCACAATTGAAAAGTCAAAGACCAAAGTGATACGATTCCCAAACTATAAGGACTATTAGTGTAATTTATCCATTATTATTTTTTAAATATAAAAATTAATTTGATGAAATAAACACATAAAAATCATATATTTTTGAAATTCTCAAAAACAATCTTCATTCCAAAAAAAAATCATATGAAAAAAAAAAAACATGATCACATCATCTCTCACATTTTTTACACGTTTTTTTCAAAAAAAAGTAAAAAAAAAAAAAAACCAAAAAACTATCTTTTAACTATCTTTCTAGAACTCATCTGTATTTGATTTGCACCTATGCACAGATTGGATTTGCACCAAGTCATGTTTTTTTTATTTTCATATGATTTTTTTTTTAAATGAAGATTGTTTTTGAAAATTTCAAAAATATGATTTTTGTGTGTTTATTTTATTAAATTAATTTTTATATTTAAAAAATAATAATTTCAAAACATAACTAGACATAGTAATCACTTTTTATTTATTTTAAATTTTTATTAAATATATTTAATATTAATCTCATTTTAAAAGTATATTTTCAATGATATTTTAATTTTATAAAATTAAATTTTTATGTTAAAAATTATATATATTATGAAAGTAAGATGAAGAAGATTAAAATAGATTTTTTAATTTTTTATTAGAAGAGGGAGAGAAGGAGAGAAAACACTGGTGGGACGTCTAAAACAGAGGTGTCAGGAGGATTTATTTTATTTTGTTTTTGAATTAATCTGAGCCCCAGATTTTTTGCGGAGTGACGTGGCCAAATCTGATCCGTCCCCCGGACGAAGGGCAGGAGAAAATGGCTGGAGAAGATCCGAACTCATCACACTCACCACCAGCATCACCACCGCAACTAGTGTGGGGACAATCACCTACATTCAAGAGAGAGAGAAAAAAGTCCCTGCTAGAGAGAGAGAGAGAAAACAATATGGGTGGGTGGTGGGGGAGTGATATGGTGGTGGTAGTAGACTGGAGGAGTAGTTGTTATGTGGTCCACTGCACCATCCTGCGCACGCTAGCATTATCGACCATCACCCACTCACGCCTTGCCCCATCCCTTTCACATTCTTCATTTCCTCCACCCCCCTCCTTCATTACAACCCCAATCACCGCTCACGCCGCCGCTACTTTGCTAATTTACGCTCCTTAAGCGTCCATCCTTATCCTCCACCCCCAACCCCATGTCGATGACGACGACGGAGAAGAAGCCTCCTCGGAAGTTTCCGCCGCCGTGTTGGACCCAAGAGGAAACCCTAGCTCTGATCGACGTCTACCGCGAGCGGTGGTACGCTCTCCGGCGGGGCTACCTCCGGACCGCCGACTGGGACGCGGTGGCGGCCGCCGTCGTCACCCGCTGCCCCGATGCCTCCCCTTCCAAGACCTCCGCCCAGTGCCGCCACAAAATGGAGAAGCTCCGCCAGAAGTACCGGACCGAGAAGCAGCGATCTCTCTCCTTCCCCGGCCGATTCTTCTCCTCCTGGTTCTTCTTCGATAACATGGATTCCATGTCCTTGCCCCTTGGATCTAATCAAAATGTGATCAATCGGATCGAGTCTGGTGTTGAATCAGTGAAGAAGATTGATGGAAATTCAAGCTCTAATCTTGGTCTAGGTGAGGACGGTGTCGGTGTCGGTGTCGATCGAAATTCGGTGATTTTAGGGCTTAGGGCGAAGAATTGTAGCAAGATTGATGCGAATTCTAACCCTAATTGCGGTTCTACGGTTTTGAATGGGCATTCATCGTATTTGGATGAAGGATCTGATGAAGATGTTGGAGAGGATACTGATTTTCAAGGCCCAATTAGAAGCAAGAAATTCGAGAAGATTCATGGGAATTTTGCACCTAATTTTGATTCAGATGGTGGGTTTTATATAAAAACCCCAATGGATCAAGATTTGGTACCTCCTGGGTTTAGGGCAAAGAAATTCAATGACAGATATTCAATTCCTACTGGAATTAGATCAAAGAGTTCAGGCAAGACTGATGGGAATTCTTGCCCTAATCTCGATTCTAGGTTTGTGAATGGGAATGGGTTTTCTTCTACTTTTGGATTAGGGTTAGGGTTAGGGAAAAAGACTGGTGGTGATGGTAGAGGAGTTAAGAGAGAAAGGGGTGAAATTGCAGAGATGGCTTCTGCCATTAAGGTGTTGGGAGAAGGGTTTGTGAAGATGGAGAAGATGAAGATGGAGATGGCTGGGGAGATTGAGAAGATGAGAATGGAGATGGAGATGAAGCGAAACGAGTTGATACTCGAATCGCAGCGACAGATTGTGGATGCATTTGTGACTGTTTTACAGGAAAATAAGAAGAAAAAGGCGAACACAACGCCTTCGCCGGAGTCCTAGTTTTTTCTCTGTTTCTTCATATGGAGATGAACTAGTGAGATTTGATCTTTGTATGTTAGTGAATAATTATTTTTGTTTCTTGTTCTCTCTGATCTGAACTTCAGGTTAGGATGTATAATTTTGATTTAATTAATAGAATTTCTCTCTGTTCTGAAATTCTTGATGAACTATTGTTTTCAATGTTTAGCTTGAAATATCAAATCTAAGGCATTGTAGAGAATGGGGTTTTTTGGGGATTACCTTATCAGGTGCCTACATAAAAGTTTCCGCCTTTTCAAAGATTAATTGTTGTGTTGATGAGAGACAATTTCAAAACTTGCAAGGAAATTGTTGAAATGGAAACTAGAAATGTTTGATTAATTTTATTAGATTTAATATGGAAAATGATAATATTTGTTGGAATGGATCACGAGTTGAACAATCTGAAGCAGTATATTTGTATTCCTAGTTCTGTGTGTGTGCGTGCTCGAGCGGAAGAACAAAGCTGATGTTAGTGCAGTCTATACCACATTTAGCAGAATAATGAGCATCTCTGCAAGAACAAGGTTGATGCTGCCATGGATGACATGGGTGCTATTCAATTTGAAGGGTCTTTTAGGAGTCTCAATTCAAACATGTTATGGTGTACCCTTTAATAAAAATAACAATGAAATATGTAATTAATCCTATTATATTCAGGCCAAATTATGCAAATTTGACACTGGATATCTATTTATTTCAGGAGAGCGTACTATCCATATCACAAAATATCATAACAAAAATTAAAAGGTATTGTAATTTCATCATTCAAACTTTATAATGCACACTATTAATTCAATATTTGTGTCTTTATCACAAAGTGGCATAACATGCCAGAAACCTTCATAATTTTCATTAGAAAAAATCTAACTTTTTTACAATGCGCACTAACCTTAACCTGCTAATTTCTTATTCAATGCATCTTTTATTGATGTGTCATGTCGAAAATTCTCACCTTACTCTCATTCTTTTCATACCACCTACCAAGAGCATCTCCAGTAGTATAGTCATTTTCTCTTTTCAGTCATAGAAGCGAGCTTGGAAGGGTGAAAGACTGCTCTAGTAGACTCACTCAAGTATCACTAAAATGGTTGTGAGCTACAGTACCTTGCCAGGACAAGTGAGGTACTGTTCATGGGTCTTTCAATTTTTTTTATTTAGTTTTGCCTCCTGAGTTCTATTTTTGGCGATAAAGTTTTTCCCTCATTTTGGTGCTAAAAGTTCTATCAGTACCTCCACAAACAAATACATAGAGAAGGCATTCTAAAACTCACAAACTCTCTCATCATCTCTATCTTTTTGTCAAACTTTCTGCTCAAGGGAGGTAATAAGTTTTGTCATTTCTGTTTGTTTATGCCATGAATAGTGGATAAGAAATTAGAGAATATGAAAGCAAATGTTCAGATTGTTGCATTCTTGTTTCATTATTTGTTGATTTTGGCAAAAATATTACACATTGTTTTGTCATTTGTGATTATAGAAGGAAATCCACATGAATGTATATTTACTCCTTCGCTTTGTGGCTTCCCTCATTTTTAATCTCATTTCACAAATGGTTGCAGCAAGTTATGGCTCCATGTTCTTAATCAATAGGTCATGATTTTACTACTTGTAAAAAAGGAAATACTATGTATTTGTATTGCACACCATATGTTTGTTGTAATTTCTGTTAGAATAGAGATTGTAAATTGTATGCAATTATTTTATCTCATCAGATGAGTTTCATATAGACAGAACACTTTAAATTTTTGCTCCGTTGAATGAATTCCATTGACCTTTTCAAATTATGCTCCAAAAGTAGTAGTAGCAGCAAGATGCCGAGTAGCAGCAGTAGCAATGAGAAGCTGTTGTAGGATTTCCATTACTATTCAAATTGTTGCAACTTGCTATAAGCTCTGTTTTTAAAATTTTAATTCTTACATATTATTGAATCATAGGTATGGATTCACAACAAGATGTTTACTTTACCAATCTTTTACAAGAAAGGCCCAACATTGATGAACATTATCTAATGGAATTTCAATATTTGAATCAAAATACTCAAGTCTTTGCCCAGGAGTCTCAATTTACTGTTGAAATTGAATCTTTGTCAAAGAAACCTCAACGTGGAGGAAACTTCACAATAGAAAAAGATAAACTCCTTGTATCAACTTGACTTAATATTAGTTTAGATGCGGTACACGGAATGAGCAAAAACGCTCTACCTATTGGAAAAGAGTGTGGGATTTTTTCCATGAGCACAAGAAATTTGAGTCTAATCGAAATGAGAATTCTCTTATGAATCGATGGTCAACCATTCAGCTTGCCATGAATAAATTTTGTGGGTGCTATGCCCAAATTGAATCATTGCATCAAAGTGGCATAAATGAGGATGACAAGGTATTGAATATTATACATTTACAATTATTATTATTTATGAAGTTGCTAATATTATTTATTTATTTAATTCTCAGAGTTGCAAGGTGAAAATTATGTACAAGGAACTCATGAAATCTACATTCTAATTCGAACACTGTTGGATTATGTTAAGGGATCAACCAAAATGGATGGTAGAGTCTGAGAAGAAAAAGCAACCAAAAAGATCAAGAATAGGGACAACCCTTTTTCCTTGTACTCCAGATTCGATAAATCTAGGGGAAGACGATGTCTCACCTAATGCTTTTGTAGACTTAGAGAGACCAATTGGTAGGAAGGTTGAAAAGGAGCGATTGAATGAACAAAAGAACAAAGAAAGCATACATTCGAGTATTATAAAGACTTTGGAGGACATCAAAGAAGAGAAAAAGAAAATGATTGACAAAAAAATTGAAATGATTGACAAAGTATACGTTCAAGAACAAGTGAAACTTCGTATCATGCAAGAAAAGCATGAGGTGGAACTTGAAAAGCATGAAATGGAACTTTCAAAAAGGACGAAAGAGTTATTTTGATGGATCTCAGTAGCTTACCGAAAATCCAACAAGAATTTTATTATGCTCGGCAGATGGAAATCATTAAGAAAATAAGAATGAATTAGTATTCATTCTCTCTTTGCTCCTTATGATATTTTGGCTTTTGTCTAGTAGGCTAGAAACTTGATATATGGTATTGCTTTTGGTTTTGCTAGTTATAACATAAATATATAGACCGTATAATTATATATATATATATATATAAAGGCATATAATTAAAATGAAAGCCATATAATTATAAAAGACATATAGAATTATAAAATTACACATAAATCAAAAGCATATCGTGATTACACTCAAAACTAATAACATACTATATGAAATGAAACTTCAAATTCAAAGCGTTTACGACTCGCTGTGTAATTGCCACAAGTGTTTGACAAGGTCCGATTGGAGATGAGAATGTCTTTGCCTGTCTCTAATGTTATGATAACATTGAATCAATTCCATAAGTTCAGTAGTTCTCTCGTGTAACACCATTACATGGGGATTGTCATCGATTTGATCATAATTGAAGCCTTTTACTCCATTGCCATCTCGCTCATCTTCAATGATCATATTATGTAAAATTATGCACGCCTTCATAATATATTTAAACATTTTAGTATTCCCAAAACGTGCCGGTTGACGCACAATTGGAAATCATGCTTGAAGCACTCCAAATGCACACTTTATATCCTTTCTTGTCGCCTTTTGAGCTGCAGTAAAAGTTTTTCTTATTTCCTTGACGAGAAGGAATTGTTTTCACAAATGTTGCCATTATGGATATATACCATCGGCGAGATAGTATCCCATTTTATATTCATTACCATTGATGGTATAATTGACTGGAGGAGCACGCCCTTGAGCAAGTTTGGTAAATACAATAGACCTTTCTAGCACGTTGATATCATTATGAGACCCAGGTAATCAAAAAAATACATGCCAAATCCAAAGATCATATGACGCAACAGCTTCTAAAATAATTGTTGATTCATAAATGTGACCAGTATACATACCTTTCAATGCAGTTGGACAATTTTTTCATTTTCAATGCATACAATCATTGCCCCCAGCATTCTAGAAAATCCACGACTTTCACCAACTGCTAGCAATTTAGCAATGTTATTGTTGTTTGGTGACCTCAAATATTCATTAGAAAAAATATCAACAACTGCTTTAACAAAATATTTTAAGCTTTCTATTGCAGTGCTTTCTCCAATTCTCATATATTCGTCTATAAAATCAGCGGCTACTCCATAAGCAAGCATCCTAAGTGCAACAGTTATCTTTTGAAGAAAAGACAAACCAAGCTTTCTAGCACAATTTCTTTTTTGGAGAAAGTATGGATCGTGCACTTCTACTGCAGCTTGAATTCGAAGAAAAAGTAAACACTGTTGGAAAAATTGGTTTATATAGGTATATTTTGGGCCAACTTTGAGCCCAAAATTGAGTGGACCCCAAAACATCTTTTGGAGTGGGTTCGAAGAGGTGAAGTGTTTCTTGCCGCATGACAAGTCACACGGTGAAGACGGAACGTCAAAACCATTTATGAGTGAATGGGAAGTTGACGTCGTTTTCGGGTCTAACATTAATTTTTTAGATAAAATTCATTTAAATTTTTTCAATAAAAAAAAATTATTGTGAGAATTTAATTTAATTCTAAATTCAAATTTTGGGTTCCTAAGTGGTTTCCTAAAGTTTGTAATTGTGGGAATTTAACTTAATTCTAAATTCAAATTTTGGATTCCTAAGTGGTTTCTTAAAATTTGTACCTTTTCATTTATTTATTATACTATTCAAATAGTTTAATATATATATATATATATATATATTCCTAATAGTTATTAATAATAAAGTTCCAAGCAGTTCTTTGTTTGACCAACGGACAACTTTTCAAATTTGTTTGAAATTTTGTTCTTTCCTACGGTCAAATCTTATATTCAAATTGTGAATAGCTTTGCACCTGTTCACTTCGGAATTGCATCTGTTCGGGTCAGAGCTTGTTGCCTATATATACCAACATACTAGCAATGTGCTAGGATCCGAAAAAATTGAGTCTGCATCCTATATACTGCTGTCCAGATTTTTTCTCTTTTGCATTCTATTCCTCATTCTAGTTTTTTTAGAGATATTTTAAAGAGAGTATTAGAATACAAGGTTTGGTTCGCCATACAAATTTGTTTTGTGTGCTACAACAATTTTGTGAAGATCATTGTATCCTGGGAGATAGACGCCACTCAACCGTAAGCACCGTAGCGGGGCGAATCTGTCTTAAGGACAGAGTGTCACACACTCGATTTGGTCTTTTGATTTTATTTAGCTCGACAAAATAAATTCTGTAAGTTTTATTTTATTTTGTTTGAAGTTGTTTCGATTTATTTTATTTACATAGAAGATTGTTCCAACAATCTTAAGACAGATTCGAATTATTTTGTTTACAGAATTTTTCGTTTGTTTCCTTTTTCCATTCTTCGTTTATAGAAAATTGTTTTCTGTGGATTTACAAAATAATATTTTGGTTGGAAAAACAAATATTGATTATATACTATTTGACAGATAGTAGTAATATACTGTCTATTTTCTTTGACAACTAGTAGTACGATACTGGTGTCATTAACAATTCAGAATATATTTTTATAGAATTTTGTCAGAAAATTAATTTTGGTTTTTAGAATTTATTTTCTGAGTTTTCATTAATTAAAATTTTGTTTCAGTATTTTAATTATTGGAGTGTTACAAGAGATTTAAGTTTCTGTGTGAAATTAATTTTGTTAAATAAAATTTTGTTTTATTTCCAAATTAATTGAAAAATAAAAATTATATTCTTATTTCTTTTATTTTACAGAATTTAATTTCTTGTGTGTAATTAATTTGGTTAAATAAAATTTTATTTTATTTTATTTCCAAATTAATTGAATAATAAAAGTTATATTCTTATTTCTTTTATTTTACAGAATTTACTTTTCTGTGTGGAATTATTTTGGTTAAATAAAATTTTATTTTATTTCCAAATTAATTGAAAAATAAAAGTTATTTTATTATTTCTTTTATTTTACAGAATTTAATTTCCTGTGTGGAATTAATTTGGTTGAATAAAATTTTATTTTATTTCCAAATTAATTGAAAATAAAAGTTACATTCCTGTTTTTTTTTTATTTTTACAGAATTTAATTCTGTGAATTTGGTTTAATTTTCTGTGTAGTGTAAATTCTAATTATAATTTTGGTTTATAAATTAGAATGGATGCCTACTGAAACAAATGTCCAAACAAGTACTACTATCGTGGCTGCAATTGCACCAACCCCTTCTCCTGTGGTGACAGTACCAATAAATCATAGAGAGAAGCCAGAGAAGTTCTCAGGAACTGACTTTAAAAGATGGCAACAGAAAATGTTGTTCTATCTTACAACTTTGAACCTGACTCGTTTCCTCCGTGAAGATGCTCCTATCTTGAAAGAGGATGAAAACGACCGGCAAGTGGTTGTTGCGGTTGATGCCTGGAAACATGCTGATTTCCTTTACCGGAACTACATCTTGAACGGACTTGACAACACATTATACAACGTCTACAGTCCTATCAAGACAGCAAAGGAACTTTGAGAGTCTTTGGAGAAAAAATACAAAACGAAAGATGCCGGCTCAGAGAAATTTATGGTTGGCAGATTCCTGGATTTTGTAATGGTTGATTCAAAAACTGTGATTAGCCAAGTTTAAGATTTTCAAATCATTCTGCATGACATTCACGCAGAAGGCATGTCTCTCAGTGAATCCTTCCAAGTTGCAGCCTTAATTGAAAAATTACCAAAAGGCTGGAAGGAATTCAAGAACTACCTCAAACACAAGGGCAAAGAAATTTCTATGGAAGAATTAATTGTGCGTTTAAGGATTGAGGAGGATAACCAGAATTCTGAAAAGCGGGCTGGTAAGCATCCTGTGGAGTCTAAGGCAAATGTAGTGGAACATGCTTCAAAAATCAAGAAACGAAAGTCTTCTGGAGAAAGTTCATCACAAGGCTCTAAAAGGGGGGAAAATAAAAAGTACAAGTTTAATGGCAAATGTTACATTTGTGACAAAGAGGGACATCGGGCCAAAGATTGTCGTAGCAAAGGTAAAAGCAAAAGAAGAACAAGTAAAAAGCCTGCTCAAGCCCACATGACTGAAGTGGACAATATTTCCAATGGTATAGATGATATCAATCTTTCTACAGTTGTTTCCGAGGCAAATCTTGTCGGAAATCCTAAAGAATGGTGGGTGGACACTGGTGCTACTCGCCATATCTGTGCCGACAAAAAGATGTTCACATCTTATTCTTCAGTGGATAATGGTGAACAACTTTTTATGGGCAACTCCTCAACTTCCAAAGTTGAAGGACAAGGGAAGATTGTACTCAAGATGACATCAGGAAAGGAATTCACTCTCAACAATGTGCTGCATGTACCGGACATTCGCAAGAATCTTATTTCCGGATCTTTATTGAGTAAGAATGGGTTTAGGCTAGTATTTGAGAGTGATAAATTTGTATTTACTAAGAATGAGATGTATGTAGGAAAAAGTTACATGTCTGATGGCCTTTTCAAGTTAAATATAATGACCGTTGTACCCTCAGTTATTAATAATACTACATCTTCTTCTTACTTGCTTGAGTCTTCAAATTTATGGCATGGTAGACTAGGACATGCTAATTATGGATCTTTGCGTAGATTAATTAATATGGAATGTTTACCTAAATTTGACATTGATTCAAATCATAAATGTGAAATTTGTGTTGAGGCAAAATTATCTAAAACTCTTTTTCATTCAATTGAAAGAAGTACGGAACCACTTGAATTAATTCATAGTGATATTTGTGATTTTAAATCAATTCAAACAAGAGGTGGGAAAAAATATTTTATCACTCTTATAGATAACTGTACTAGATATAGTTATGTTTATTTAATTCGAACCAAGGCTGAAGCATTGGAAACTTTCATTCAATATAAGAATGAAGTTGAAAATCAACTTGGTAAGAAAATCAAGAAACTTAGAAATGATAGAGGTGGTGAATATGAATCACCTTTTGGTGAATTTTGTAAAGAACATGGTATAATTCATCAAACCACCGCTCCCTACTCACCTCAGCAAAATGGAATTGCTGAAAGGAAAAATAGGACTTTAAAAGAAATAATGAATGTCATGTTAATCAGTTCTGGATTACCTCAGAACTTGTGGGGGGAAGCAATACTTTCTGCTAATTATATTTTAAATAAAATACCCCGAAAGAAATTGAATCAAACACCTTATGAATTGTGGCATGGAAGAGTATCATCCTACAAATACTTAAAAGTGTGGGGGGTGTTTGGCTAAAGTGGCTATTCCTAGTCCTAAAAAGACTAAGATAGGTCCTAAGACCATTGATTGCATTTTCATTGGTTATGCTAAGAATAGTAGTGCATATCGGTTTTTGATTCATAAATCCAAACATTCTGAAATGCATGTAAATACTATTATTGAATCTCGGAATGCATATTTCTTTGAACATGTATTTCCAAATAAGACTTGACAAGAGACTAGTAACAATAAGCGATTTCATGATGCTATTACTAGTCAGGATCAAGAACATGATCAAGAACAAGAGTTAGATCAAAATGACGAAGAAGAACTTAGGCGTAGTAAACATGCTAGAACCTCAAAATCTTTTGGTCTAGATTTTCTAACATATTTGTTAGAAAATGAGTCTTTACTTGTAAAGAGGCTATGTCCAGTCCTAAAGCTCCTTTATTGAAAGAAGCTGTCAACAGTGAAGTTGAATCCATCTTACAAAATCACACTTGGGAATTAGTGGACTTACCACCAGGTTGTAAACCTCTTGGGTACAAGTGGATTTTCAAAAAGAAAATGAAAGCGGATGGATCAATTGACAAATACAAGGCAAGACTTATGGTCAAAGGATTTAGACAAAAAGAAGGTCTTGATTACTTTGACATATACTCACCGGTTACTAGGATAACATCTATTAGAATGCTAATTGCCATTGCATCTCTATAAAATCTAGAAATTCATCAAATGGATGTAAAAATCGCTTTCTTAAATGGTGAATTAAATGAAAAAATTTACATGGAACAACCATAAGGCTTTTTTGTTCCAGGAAAAGAAAAGAAAGTGTGTAAATTGGTTAAATCATTATATGGTTTAAAACAAGTGCCAAAGCAATGGCATGAGAAATTTGACAAGGTAATGATGTCAAATGGATTCAAAATTAATGAGTGTGACAAATGTGTTTATATTAAAAACACAGACAAATGTTATGTCATTGTATGTCTTTATGAAGATGATATGCTCATCATAGGTAGTAATAATGGCATGATTAAAACTATCAAGAAAATGTTGAATAAACATTTTGACATGAAGGACACGGGCATTGCTGATGTAATTCTTGGTATGAAAATTACCAAAACATCAGAAGGACATGCTTTGTCACAATCTCATTACATTGAGAAAATACTTGACAAATTCAGCAAAGATGATGATCATCTTGCTAGAACACCTGTAGATGTTAATTTATATCTTTTTAAGAATGTACAAGAAAGTATTTCCCAATTAGAGTATGCCCAAATTATTGGAAACTTAATGTACTTGATGAACTGCACTCGCCCGGATATAGCTTATGCAGTAAGTAAATTAAGTAGGTATACGAGTAATCCGAGAGTAGAATACTGGAAAGCAATTATAAGGGTTCTAAGATATCTCCGATTTACTCGTAACATTGGGCTAAATTATACAAGATATCCAGCAGTACTTGAAGGATACTATGATGCAAATTAGATATCGGATACTAAAGATTCAAAATCCACCAGTGAGTATGTCTTTACTCTTGGTGGAGCGGCTGTATTTTGGAAATCTTCCAAACAGACTTGCATTGCTAAGTCTACTATGGAATCAGAATTCATAGCATTAGACAAAATTGGAGAAGAGGCAGAATGGCTTCGCCACTTCCTTGAAGATATTCCAATGTGGCCAAAACCGGTAGCTGCTATATGCATACATTGTGATAGTCAATTTGTAATTGGTAGAGCACAGAGTCATATGTATAACAGTAAGTCACGACACATTCGTCGTCGACATAAAACCGTAAGACAACTACTCTCTAATGGAATTATTTCCATAGAATATGTTAAGTCTAAAGACAACATAGCGGATCCACTAACCAAAGGGTTAGCAAGAGAGTTAGTTGAGAATTCATCGAGGGAAATGAGATTTAAGCCTATTAAATAAGAGTTACCACAACGGCAACCCAACCTAGTTGACTAGAGATCTTAAGATCTAGGTTCAAAGGGACAACCGAGTTGTGATTAACTTAGAAGGATCACTGGGGAGTCTAACTCCTACCTATTTCTAAGATAAAATAGTGATGTCTGCAGTGTTTTAGGTTAAGTAAAATTTTAATGATTCTTATATCTAGGTAAACCTAGTGGGGTATGGCAGGACACTCTTCATAAGAATCACCTATATGAGTGTGAATTGGGCCGGTTCTATGAGATTTGTGAAGGGCTACAATTCTCTAGAGCACTCATGAAAGACCAGGTTGTTTAGGGCCAAAATGAACACAATAGTGAGAACTAAACTGTGTCTGGAGATATACTGTGTGAGTTCTATTGTCTTAGTTACACAAACGGTAGAACAGTTCAAGACATCATATTCACTGGTTAGCTAGTAAATCCAATAGTGTCTCATAAGGAAAGGTTCAAAGCCAAAAGCTACCTATCATTTGTAGAATATTTTCAATTTCTGTACTCTTTGTTATTAGATCATGTTGTTGCATTTTCTATGAAACCCCGTATTTTTATATAATAAAAATAATATATATTCAATTTTCTTAAGTAATTATTCGCAATATTTTGAATTTAACAGTTTGTATATTTTTAAACTAAAAAAAAAAAAAAAAACCCCGTATTTTTATAAAAAAAAAAATAAAAAAAATAAAAATAATAATAATAATAATATATTTAATCAAACTCTAATGGAAGTCAATTAGACTAATTAAATTAGGTGAGATTTAAGATTAGTTATAATTAACTAATTTTGTGTCAATCAAGGTTCATTAAGACTAGGTATTGCTCAATTAATTAATTAGTATAATGGCTTTAAAAAATAATAATAATAATAATTGGGAGTGTTGTGTTGGGAGCCTTAGATGAGTGCACATGTGTAGTGTGGTGCCTCAAAAGAAGTTGTGTGTGTGTAATACATGTGCTGGAAAGTTAGACTCAAATAGATAGAAAAGAGAAAAGAGAGAACCAAAGAGAGAGAGAGAGGGAGAGAGCTTCATTGTTTTTGCATGCAATGTAATTAATTTGCTGTTGCAAAACCGTGAGAAAGAGAGAGACAACCGTGGGTGAGAGAGAGAGAACCGGAGAGTTCAACTCCTTAAATCTTTGCTGGAAATTTGAAGGAAAACCAAGGGAAAGGTGAAGAAAAGGAAGGAGAAACTCAAGTATGGCTTGGATTTGTCAAAATTATGCAAGATTAAATGTCTATGAAGACTCTAGGTAAGGATTTGTCTCTCAAAACTTGAAGATCCTATGGTATAGAGTTGGATTTATGGGCCGTTACATGTATTTTGCTTGAGCATGTTAAGAAGAAGGTGATTCCTTACATATATACAAGAATTTGTTGGATTTTGAAATTATATGTTACATGCATTCTAGGATTGAGTTATGTTGAAGTTCAATCTTATAATTTGAAAGCTATGGAAAGGAATTTAGACTAGATTGATACATACATCATGAATTTTGAAGGAATTAAAAATAAAACTTTGTAGATATTATGAATTGTTAAGATTTGGGTTTGCATGTAAAAATCAAGTTTATGGAAAATAAATTAGAAGGTAATTATTAAGAAATTGATGTTGAGATTAAATATTTGAGTTTGATTTTCTTCATCCTTCACATATTCGAAGTTTTCCATTACATGCATGGTAAGTTTTCAAGATTTTAAAATTTAATTCATATTTTAAAGTTTATGAGTTTGAGATTAAATTCTGATATAAATTAAGAAGTCAAATTATAAAATTGAGCTTGATGATGTAAAAATTGGTTGGATTTGGTAAATGTTTTATACATGCATTTTGGATTTTGAGGAACTTAAGGTAAACAATTTCATGTTTTGAAGAGAAGAAGGAAGAAATTTTATAAGAAAAATCAAGTTTATGGAAAATTAAACATTGAATATAGAAGAATTAATTAGTTTTTAATCTTAATGTCATGCATGCAAATATTTTCCTAAGGGTCATATAACTTCAATTTCATGTACATTAAAAGGAATTAGAAAAATGGTGTAGAATTGAATTAGATTCAAAATTATAGAAGTTAATTCGAAAATAACCCTTTTTGGTTTGAATTTATTTGTCTTATATGAAATTGAGTCATTCAAGTTCTTTTTGAAGAGATGAAGGAAATGTTTTAAGAAAGTCAAGTTTATGGAAATTTGGAATTACTCCTAAAGTTTTGAATTTATAATTAAATTTTTATTTAATCCATGCATGTGATGTAATTTAAGAATTTTATTCAATTTAGATACATTTTAGAACACCCATGATTATAAATCAAGTATTTGGTTAAGAATTGAGTTAAGTTGATTTTGTTATTAATAGTAAGATTGGATCTATTTGTATTATATACATCATGGAATTTCAAGAGGTTGGGAAGTCTAATTTATATTTTAGAATTGTGGGTTGATGTTACTAAGATGAATTAAAACTAAATTTAGGCAATTGGAACATGATTTTAAATGAATTGTTTATTTAAACTTTGTACAATTGTTTATTATTGTGTGACGTGTGTAATATTTCATGTTCGAATTTTTATGAGTTGGTATAACATTATTTGTGATAAAAAAAAAATTGGAATTATTTGTGATTAATATCAAAATTAACTGAAAGGATTAAAGGCATATACAAAGTTAATAATTGACGGTTAATACCAGTTTTCAGAGTGAGTCTTGGTTTTAAAGAGTGTATGAAATCAAGGGATTGACGGTTAATACCGGTTGTTCAGAGTGAGCCCTGGTTTTGAGAATTCTCACGTAAATTGTGTTGCGAAACTCTAAGATGGCACGGGACTTATTTGAACCCTTTTCGGTATTTAGTTTTGGAATAAGGGTGGATGTGCTGGTGGCACACAGGGAGGTTACGTACCCCTGGCAGACCGTTTCCTTGGGGCAGACCACGGATGCTACTACTTGGGTATATAACTCCGGACGTGGGCATCCTTGGTAGTTACGGTTGGTAACACTTAAATATTTGACCAAGGGAGGGTTTCAAATTAACCATTGCCATGCTGAGTGGTTGGTGAGTTCAATCTCTTTGGTGAGATTTCAAGTGTCGCCTAATTTATTAAAATTATGGAAATTATTTTAATGGTTGTAATTCATGTTTACAATTATATTATTATCTCGTGTTTATAATCTCATTATTTTTCTCTTAAAAAGAATGGTAGGTTGGTTATGTTTCCTTACTGTGTTGCAAAACTCATGGCATATATTTTTGTTGCCCTGGCGTTTTATGCCAGGTCTTGGCGAGAAAATAATTGAAGCTGAAATGGAGTTGACGCTAACGTAGAGCCTTGGCTGACCTGAAACCTCGAGTAGAGCCGAATAAATTATATTATTTGATATAATAGCTATTAAGGACGTTATAATTTCATTTGATGTTGTATTTGGGTAATTTTAAGTTTTTATCTATTGTTATTTGGACATTCGATTATGTACGAGAGCTGGATTACCCTATTAAGATGTCAACTTTCTGGTTTATTAAGTCATTTTGTTTATTTAATTTCCCTTGATATCAAAAAAAAAAATTTTGGGGCGTCACATTTTCTCTCCGTCAAATTCCATTCATGTGGGGGATTATTGGAAAAATTGATTTATATAGGCATATTTTGGGCCAACTTTGAGCCCAAAATTGAGTAGACCCCAAAACATCTGTTGGGGTGGGTTCGAAGAGGTGAAGTGTTCCTTGCCGCGTGACAAGTCACACGGTGAAGAAGGAACGTCAAAACCATTTATGAGTGAGTGGAAAGTTGACGTCATTTTCGGGTCTATCATTAATTTTTTAGATAAAATTCATTTGAATTTTTTCAATAAAAAAAAAATTATTGTGGGAATTTAATTTAATTTTAAATTCAAATTTTGGGTTCCTAAATGCTTTCCTAAAGTTTGTAATTGTGGGAATTTAACTTAATTCTAAATTCAAATTTTGGATTCCTAAGTGATTTCCTAAAATTTGTACCTCTTCCTTTATTTATTATACTATTCAAATAGTTTAATATATATATATATACCTAATAGTTATTAATAATAAAGTTCCAAGCAATTCTTTGTTTGACCAACGGACAACTTTTCAAATTTGTTTGAAATTTTGTTCTTTCCTACGGTCAAATCTTATATTCAAATTGTGAATAGCTTTGCACCTGTTCACTTCGGAATTGCATTTGTTCGGGTCAGAGCTTGTTGCCTATATATACCAACATACTAGCAATGTGTTAGGATCCGAAAAAATTGAGTCTGCATCCTATATACTGCTGTCCAGATTTTTTCTCTTTTGCATTCTATTCCTCATTCTAGTTTTTTTAGAGATATTTTAAAGAGAGTATTAGAACACAAGGTTTGGTTCGCCGTACAAATTTGTTTTGTGTGCTACAACAATTTTGTGAAGATCATTGTATCCTGGGAGATAGACACCATTCAACCGTAAGCACCATAGCGAGGCGAATCTGTCTTAAGGACAGAGTGTCACACACTCGACTTGGTCTTTTGATTTTATTTGGTTCGACAAAATAAATTCTGTAAGTTTTATTTTATTTTGTTTGAAGTTGTTTCGATTTATTTTATTTACACAGAAGATTGTTCCAACAAACACTTCATCCGAAACCTCCTTCGAAATAGCTCGTATACATGCGGTTCAGCAAAATAGTCGGGAAAAAGCTTTTCATGACTTTGAATATGATCACGATGAATGACTTTACAACCTCGAAGAGAACCATGATGTGAGCTTGATCTTATCTCACTATCTAGTAGTTCTTCATCCATAATAACAGCGTTGAGTATCTCCAAATCATCATCAGATTTAGAGAAGTCAGAGTCATTTATAAGCATATCATAAAGAAAATTGGAAGTCATAGAGAAAGAGATGGAAGTTTGGATGAAGAAGAAAAATTGGCTTGAGGGTAAGATCAAATGAGAGAGAATGTCTTACTTATAATTAAAAAGTAAAAAAATACGACGGTTGGAAAAATATGACGGTTTGAATAATACGACCGTTGCAAAAATATGACCGTTTAAAAAATATGACCATTACAAAAATATAATTGTTACAAAAATATGACCGTTTGAAAAATACGACAGTAGAAAAATGTAACTTTTATAAAAATATAATTATATTTAAAAGAATGAAAAAAATAATAATTTGAAAGAAGGAAGTTAGTTTTTTTTTTTTTTTTTAGAAGGGAAAGAAGGTAGTTAAAGTATAAAAATATTTTAATAGAAGATAGCTAAAATAGATAGTCTTGTTAAAGTGTATATTAAAAAAATGACTAACTAAAATAATAAAGTAAAATTTTAAATAGTTATTTTAACTATCCTTATTAAAGATGCTCTAATTTCGTATCCAATTCATCTTCTATTTACATGTCATGTCGAAAATTCTCACCTTACTTTCATTCTTTCCATCCACCTTGTGAGAACATACACACTGTAAAAAGAAGTTCGCAAGTGTGTATTTACCATAAAATAACTCAAAACAAAATCACAATAATTCATAATTTTGTTCGTCAAAATGATTCGTAACTTTCAAATATCCACAACATAAATACCAGTGCATTTCATAACTAAAACACAATAATTTATAAGTAACACCATAAAATGCATCATAGTCTTTCCCCAAATTTTAACTTAACAACCAACTTCCTTCTAAATAAAAAATTCCATCAACACAAAAGCAAAAGTAGTGTTTGGTTTAATTTTAAAATCATGATTTAAAAATGAAGTTGTATTTTTAATTTGTGAATTGTTAAATCATGATTTTTTAAAAAAAACTGTTTAATTATGAATTTTGAAAAGAATTTTGAATTGATTTTTGAATTTTTAAAATAAATTTTGAAATAAAAAAAATTGTTTAGTTATGAATTTTGAAAATTCAAAACTCAATTCAAAAATTTATCACTCAAAACCAAATGCACAACTAAAAACTCTATTAAAAATTTTATTCAAAACTCATAATTAAATTTTTTTTAAAATTTAATTCAAAAAAATAATTATTGATAAAAATAAATTTTTTATTTAAAAAATTCAAAAAATTCTGAAAGTATATTTTTATTTAAAATATTTAAAAATATATATTATTTTTTGTTAAAAAAAATATTTAACTATTGTTTTACAATTACTTTTGATTGTATATTCGATTAGAATTTTTTTTAATTGTTTTGTTTAAAAATATATATTTTTTATTTTTTTAAAATCAATGTGACAAATATATTTTTATTTACATTTTTTTTAATTTTAAATAAATGACCAAATAATTTATCATTTTAGTCTAAAAAAAATAATTTATATAATTAAAAAATATCAAAAACAAATATAATTTTTTTTTCAAATAACAGGTGACAATTGCAACAACAACAAAAAAAAAAAAAACACTGTTTTGGTCAACTGAGCGAACGACCGGATAGACCCAAAAATTCAAACTCTCTCTAATTACCAAATAAATTTTCAAATGTGTCTTGAAATGTGATTTGGAATCATATTTTGAAAACTTTAATCGAACAGAGGTTTGGAATATAAGGGTGGAATCATGATTCCAGAATTGAACCAAACAGAGCCCAAGATTTTCCCATGCATAACAAAGCAAATATAATTTACAAATCGGAGGAAAAAACTAGAATCATCACTCTCCAATGACAGAAATTTCAGTAAATTTGCAATAGATTAAAACAAGAAACTCAGAAACCTCCAATTTGCAGCCTAATCCTTCTTGGAACCGCTAGGCAACTCATCCTGCCAAGTTGCTTGCCACTGCTTGTCATAAAAAGTACTTTCTTCCACAAGCTTTTTTATGGTTTCTATGTCCTCGTTCTTTCGAATCACAAGCACACCAACTACAGCTACAAACAAGAGTGTTTTACAGAAAAAGTTACCCATTTGGTCCACAAGACCTACCCCTGTCAAGCTGTCCACCAGGTAAGCCATGAAGAACCCTATCATCGCAGCACGGCCTGTGTATAAATCACCAGAAAGCATAACATATATCAGTATAACGTAGCACAGGATTTCTTTGGATGACTTTGGGAAAAAAGAAAAGTCTGAGCACACCATTGAGGAGTTCAGCCTCAGGAAGATGGAACCTCTTCATCCATGCCCACCAGGGAATGATAGATGTGTCGAAAGCTATGGGGTCATCATTACTAGATGATTCTGGATTGTCTTCGAGCCATTTCCTCCTCCTAACCTCTGAAAAAGGATTACCCAAGAAAGTTCATCAGAAATCATGTAAAGTCGTAAACCCTGAATTATTCGAGGAAAATGATATGTTAACGACAACAATAGAATTCTCTGTTTCCCAGAAGGAATATATGATAAGGGAAAAAAAATTATATTTGAAGTGTCATAATCCCATAGGGCGACAGATATTCACAAAATATGTACCAAGCAAGCAACTGGGATCAACTAATATAACAGCCAAAAAAAAGAGAGTCAAATAAATGACTAGAAAATGATGATAAGTTGATACAACACAAAAATAAGGGCATTTGAAGGATTCAGTGAAATTCTGTGATGATCTTATCGTAAACATACACTTAAAATGAACCATCCAAATATGATATAATAACAAAAAGGAATATCTACATTTCCATGACGCTCCTGATGCCCTTTGGTGTATGGCAAAGGCAAGAATTATTGCATCTAGAAAAAGATAAGCAGCTTATTTACAAAATCACACTTTTTTTAACTTTGAATCCAGATAGGTTGACTTTTCCATAAATGTTATAAATGGTTTACAACTCAAAACAGAATACACGAACAATATCTTGTGCACCAACAATGACAGCATTTCCTTCTACCCAATTACTTGACTGATAGCCCGACATTACGCTATTTTAGCTGTCATGTGACAAAGCTCAAATATAACAGTCACCAAGAAATTCTAAACTCAAGTATAAACCCTCTCAATTCATTGATCAGTATCCCTAGAAAAAATTCCAGTAGCACGGGTGACAGCCTAAACATCAAATTTTCATAAAATCACAGAGCAACTGGAAAATCTTAAGTAAGGCATGAAATATCAGGGAGCAGCTACATTACTTTGTTCGCAATATACTCATTTTCTCACGAGTTTCACTTGATAAGCAATATCAATGTTACGCAAAATGTATACGTCAATGGTTGAAAACCATAATGACAAAAGGATGATATGCTAAATTTAGGCTATTAATCCCCATTCCAACATATAGAATTCCTGACAAATCATAATTTACATATGGTGTCTTTGCAAACCTCAATTCACATCGCTTTTTGCCATTGTTCTATTCTATCTTAGTCATGTAGATTATGACGAATCAATTTAAAAAGTAAAACAAGAAGCAGAGATAACATCAGCGATGCCTAAGTGGTGGAACTAGATACTACATAGAGTATGAGATGGATGTAGTCATACAAAAAGTACCTAAGATAGGAAGTGGTGCTTAAATACATATTTGTAATAACTTATGTTTGGAATGAAAAGGGATAAAGAAAATTGTTACAAAATCAAGAATTTCAAACTAATAAATTCTTACATAAATTACTGTAGTTTGGGCAAGATTTTTTATTTTTTTATTTTATTTTTTAAAGATGTTTTGGATAAGTAAGGTTCTCACTAAAAAAGGTACCAAAATGAGGACACCACACTATTAGAGGAGCCAGGAAGCATATACTGAACCAAATAAAATTGACAAGCTTGTACATTCCTATGCAATTCTACACATTCCAAATCTCAATAAAGTATTGACAGAGACCTGACATATACGTCAACAATACTCTACATCTTTGAGGAAGGCTTGCTGGCATATGTTGGCCAATACAGCTGGTATTATATGATCAATAATGTTTAATAAAACTCAATTAGAAAATTATTTTTAAAATTTTGTGATTATGGTGAATTGGGGGTGCAAGCTCTATAATTTTGGGGGTGTGAAACCTTATAATTTTGGGATTTCCTTACTAATTCCTAATATAATATGAGGGTTTTTCAAATTTGAGGGGGTGCGGTCACCCCCCCCTCTAGATTCATCAAAGCAATTGGGACCACCCACCACAACTACGGTACCGCCCCATAATATGAAAGATAGGATGCCTCTTTTGGAGATGCTTATTCACCGTTACTAAATAAAGCATTAATCGTTTCACTGAACATTAATACTGCACATGCAGCATCGGCAATCATGTAGATATTTATCCATACGGCCCAAACAAAATTATTTGATGCGTACTAACAAGCCTATTCCACAGAAAACTCTCATTCAAACATGACTACCCACTACAATTAACACTCTTCTGACAATAAAGTATAGTGATCATTCAGTTCAATGATAGCAAGAGGATCCTCAAAATCAGATTACCCAGAATCTTTAATGCCATCAGCAAAAAAAAATCTTAAAAAAAAAAATTACTACGTGCCAAGATTATTCACATTCCTATCTGCCAACAACCACAGCCACATGTAATTTTGGATCAATTTATTAATTTGTGGTTGAGTTTCTCAGTTTATATCACACATGTTCAACACATAATATAATTAAAATCCCAATGCCAAGTAATTATTGTAACACTCAAAGGTCCATTTCTTTTCCATGTATATATTTTCTAGAAAATTAGATAGGGCTCCAACTTTGAAATGTGTCAAAAGGAAACAATTTGGCAAAAATTTCAGGACAGAAAAAAAAAAAAAATTAAACCACCAACAGATGAAATAAATTAAAAATTCAAGCTTTTGCATAAGAGATAATCTAAAATAGAAATTGATTATAGCACCAAAAAACCAAATTTAAAAAAAAATAAAAATGGCACAAGAGCTTAAAAGGGCTTTACCAGCATCAATCAGAGTGTCCCAATCGGTCTTCCCATCTCTCTGAAACTGTTTCAAATCCCAAGTCCCTCCAACCCATCTGGGATCCGCAAATTTCGCCACCGCATCCACGGCGGCCGGAGAACCATTGGGCCCCAAAGAACCGTCGTGAGACTCCGATTTCAGCTCAGAATCGACCGCCGGAGCTTCAGAAACCTTCTGGTCCTCTACAATGGCAGCAGAGGCCACATTTCCAGACCCATTGTCGGTGGCTTTTGTGGGGACCAAGAAGAGGTGTTTCTTGGGTCTGAGAGAAAGATAAGGCTTGTTGGTGAGTTGGGTTTTTGGGGAAGAGGAGGGAGGTAGAGTTGGGAGGTGGGTTGGAGGTGACGAGAATAGAGCCATGGACATTTTGTTGTTTGTGTTGGAGATGGAAGTGCAGAAGAAGCTTAGAATGGACTATCCTCAACCATAGAATATGAAGGTTTTGCTTTGTTGTCTAGGTTAGTGTAGTGACGACTAAAATTTTAAAAAGAGGTAAATTGCACATTGTCCCTTTAAAATGTTATTTTATTTTTGACCCTTAAAATAGTACATATTTTAAGATTTAATTCATCAGCTATTTGAATTTTATCACCATGATCCAATTAGTAGTGGTTCATATTTTGGGAGACGAAAATGACCTTGTGATGCTATGATTTTTAACATTTTAGTGGTTGTTGAAGATGAGAATCGATTGATGTGTTTGTTGAAAATAGGAAATATTAATTGTGATGGTGATGTTAGGTTGCTAATAGGTAATATTGAGAAGTAAAAGGTTAAAAGAAGTTATTAACGATTGGTGGAGACGGTGGCATTAAGATTGCAATGAGTAATAATAAAGAGTAAAAAGTGATTGTCGAAGATGAGAAATGAGTAATGTGCTTATTGAAAATATAAGATATTAAGAATGATTGTGACGTTAGGTTGCTAATTAGTAATAATAAAAAATAAAAAGTAAAAAAAGGCTTGTTAACAATAGATAGGGACTGTGGTGTTAAGGTTGTAATGTTTAATAGTAATAAGTATAAGGTGGTTGTTAATGTAGGTGGAGATGATGAGAGATTTTTCATACACCATTTACTCTCTATCAACACACTTATCGAATTTTTTTTGTTACATTTTTGTTCTAAAATGAAACTACCAAAATACCCCTTTCTCTTTTAATCAAAACACTAGCCACTACCTACTACTAATGGCCATCATCGACCACCGTTCGTCACCACTCACCACCTCTAAACCCTAACCCTAAATATGGTAATATCTTCATTCCGTCGCCGCCTCACCATCACACCACCCTTACATAACCTTCTCTACCATCGCAAGCATCATGGAACCTAGATTTGGGAAAAAGACTCATTTTCTTACCATTCGGACTACTAGTATCGAAAGAATCACTTCCATTCAGAAATTAACTATCGAACCAATGAATTTCGTTCGATCATCAACATCCGAACAAAAACATATTGGTTTGACCTTCAACATCCGAACACATTAGTTCGACAATATATTTTCGAACCTTACATATTAGGTTGATACTGTACTTTCGAATGAAACAGAAAAATGTATGTTTATTAATTTTTTGCAAGAAATAATAAAAAAAAAACCAATGACGAATTTTAAAATGGAGGTCTTCCATGGAGGTCCTTCAATAAGAGTTTATCGGAATTTTAAAATTTGAAACACAATTAAATGGAAATTCAAATTTGGTGTGTACGTTGGGTGAGTTTGTAGGTGGGGATGGCGACTAAAAGTGAAACGGAGGTGGTAATGGTGGTGTTGTGTCATCGTCGATGAGATGGTTGTTGGTTAGGATTAGAGTTTGAGGATGAAGAATATAAGAGTGTGTACACATTTTTTTTTTTAAATGGATATATTTGGAATATGGAGTATGTGGACTAAGATAAATATCTAAAAATTAAATTATTAAGTGAATGAAATGAGAAATGATGTGCGTAGAGACAATATACTGTATGTTTGGTTTGAGTTTGAGAGATGAGTTTTAGAGATAAAAAGTACAAAAAGTTGTTTGATTTGGTTTTTTTCAAAAGATGTTTTGAAAAATTATTTTGAGAGAGAGTTTTGGAAAAAGTGATTGATTTGATGTGTATGAGAGAGAGATTTGTTTGGAAAACTTGTAAACCAAACAAGTTTTGAAAATTCTTTTTAGAAAAATTTATTTGGTTTGATGACTTTTAAAAACTTATTTATAGAGAATTTTTTCTAAAAATTTTTGAGAAACACAAACCAAACAAGGCCAGAATTTTCCGGAGACGATGCTAGCTTCGTTTCAACGTTGATATTGTGAGCCTTGTGATATAAATTTCTATTAAACAATAATATAAAAATAGTTTGTCGTTCAATATATATATATATATATATAAACAATTTAGTACCTACCACATTACTTAAGAAAGTGGTTTGCTTCTCCACTATAATTTACATAAATTTTCACCATCAGTAATGAAAGATAAAATAAAAATAAAAATAAAAATAAAAAGTTATAGAGAATAACGGATAAAGCAATAATTTAATACTTTTGCCAATATGAAAGGTCTACCTAATTTTCAAGATATATATCTATATAACAAAACAACTCTTTTTTTTTTTTTTTGGATGGGACTTCTGTCTGTTTGTCAAAATATGAACCATTGGATTGAACTCAATCCAAAGGCTCACAATGTCTCACTCTATTTGATCCAAGATCATTTTCAACCCACAGCCCGTCTCTCAGACACACACTCTCATCTCTTTGTTTCTGATTTCAAATTTTGAAATCTGACCCACCTTCTCTCTCTCTCTCTCCCCATCAACCCTTGCAGGCAACCGAACCCAAAACCCCTATTAGTCTCTTCATCTTCTCTCTTCCTCCATTCTCTCTTCCTAATCGTCATCTTCTCTCTTTCGACCGAATGGAGCAACTATATATATGACTCAGAGATGGGAGATTCAGAGATGGGACCGAATGTATGTATATATATGCATTTGTATGTATTATGTATGATTATGTGATTTTATATATGATTATGGATGATTATGGATGTATATGTATATATATGTAGATTTTATATATAGATTTTATATATGATTATGGATGTATATATAGATTTTATATATGATTATGGATGTATATGATTCCAATATGGGGCGTTTGTTGGATCGAAGTGAGAGTTGTTTTGAATGTTACGAAATTATATGACTAAGAGATGGGAGATTCAGAGATTCACATTAAATGTGAGATATTAGTTTTGAATGTTAAATATTCTTGGGAATGATCATGATTATGATTCTGCCATTAATTTCTGCTTAACTATTTTGAGTGGAGCTGGGGCAGTTCATTTCTTGAGTGAATCTTTTGAATAATCGGTGGCCCAAATTTTAATGTCTCATCAGATGATAATCAATGTAATCAACTTTTTTTTTTTCCTTTTTTTTTTGGGAGAGGGGGGTAATGGGTTTGGATTTTTATCTATCTGTGGTTTAGAAAAATAATGAAAAGATGAGAATGTGTTTTTTTTCTTGAAAGTCATATTTTGGATTGTACCTACCCAAAAATATTTTGCATTGAATTTTCATTTTCTTGAATTGTACAATGGCAAATTATCGATTCTCTCTCTCACTTGATCATCTTACAGATAGACACTTGCAATGGTTTTTACTGCGAAGCCTTCAGACCGAAAAAAGAGCCATAACCCAAAAATGTGGACTGAAGCTTGGACTGGCTAGTAAGTCACACATATGTCACCCATATAACTTAAAAACTTTTTTTTTCCCCCTATTTCTTTGTTGTTTTAATTATAAATTGTTTCATCATTCAAACAACGGAACGCAGTTACATTTTTTCTGAATTTCTTAATTCAGTCTTTGGATTCCTCTGTTTTATCCTCAGGTATACAAAGTTTGGTGGTCCAATTCCTCAGAGACCTATTGAAGACTTGGCATTTTCAGTGGCAAGGTTTATACAGAATAATGGTTCCTTTATTAATTATTATATGGTGAGTTAATTCTTAATTGTATGTTTATCTTATATCAAGTAAAGTATATTTTTTATATTTCTTTTTTTTTTTCTTTCATTAGTACCATGGAGGAACAAATTTTGGACGGACGACTGTTGGTCTCTTCATTGCCACTAGCTATGATTATGTTGCCCCAATTGACGAATATGGTATGCATACACATGAAAATAACTTGATTATATTATGCTGAGGTTTTTGTTTGTATTACAATCTTTACTTAAGTAATTAAGATTTAAGATTGTTGCCAATGCATACAAGTAGTCTATTTGTGCAAACACACATTGCATGGAAGGAATGGGACCGTATAATGTAGCACATGAGATCATTAGCACAATTATTCTACCTGGGAGCAGAATAAAGATTTTTGTTTTGTGGACTATAAATGATGTTTTTCATAATTGACAATCAAAAGAAGTAAACAATTTGAAGTGATAATAAAAAAACAATACACAATTCAATATCACATAAACACCAATCACATAGAAGTATTATTCAATCGTTCAATCCCCAGATATAATTTTTAAACTAAACAGGCAAGAGAGTGAAAGAGATTGAACATTGATGGGATGAAAAGAATGGTTCACCTTTGCAAGAGCATCTCATATTTGGGGAACAAGAGAGGAAATAGAGAGAAAAACAAAGAAGTAAAAGAGAAATGAGGGAAGGATAAAAAAGAAAAAATAATCTCAAGAAAAAGTTCTTACTTAGCAAAATAACATACAAGCAATTGTAAGGACTTCATTGAAGCAAAGTGGACAATATAAGATTCATGGGCAAAAATAAAATCTGAAAGGGTAAAATTGGAAACTTTTTTCACAAATATATGTCAAAATAGAATTTTTTAAAAGTTCAGTTGGGACATTTGAGAAATTTGCACACTTGCCAGTTGCCATTTGCTAGCTCTGCCCATGATATTCTGCCTGTATGTATGTTATATGGTAGGGCTTTTCTGATGCAAATAATGATATTTTCGGCATTTTTATGATGGGTAATTTATCATATGCAAGGATTACAAAGGGAACCAAAATTGGGACATTTGAGAGATTTGCATCAAGCCATCAAGCTATGTGAACCGGCTTTAGTTTCTACATATCCTACAGTGACTTGGCCAGGCAATAATCTCCAGGTTTGATTAACTCTTCTGAGGCTACAAGAAAGCTATGCATGTCTACTACAATTTTCTTCATGTGCATCTTTTTGACAATCATCGATATTAGCTCCTTTTCTCATTATTTTTCATTTTCGAGGTTCATGTATTTAACTCAAAGTCTGGTTGTGCTGCATTCCTTACAAACTACGACACAAAATCTTCAGCAATAGTGACCTTCCAAAATATGTGATATGACCTCCCTCCTTGGTCCGTCAGCATTCTCCCCGATTGCAAGAATGCGGTTTTCAACACCGCAAGGGTAAGGAAATAGGGTTTTCCCTTTAAAAAACATTCTTTGAAAAAAAAAATCAAGAAGAAGAAGAAGGAAAGAAAAATAATAGTGTCCTCTAATTGTTTCAATTTTTTTTGTCTTTTTCACATTTATTTGAAGTCTATTCAGTTTTTTTGGTGCTATTTGATGTCTTCTCAAGTCATATATTTAACATCATAATTTGGAATGATACTTTGGATACTTTTAATTTTGAAAATGATATGCATACATTATTTTCATGCGAGATTTAAGATAAGAATGATGTGGCAATGACATTCTTGCAATTATGAACCAAAGTGACAAGCATTTTGATTTCCAATGAATTGATATAAATGAGACACATCATTCATTCTGTAGGATTTTTTTTTTTTTTGTATGCGTAGCATCACCCTTTTAATTTCATTTATAGAAAGCTTTCATTATGTCATAATTTTGTAAATATAAAAAGTATTAGAAAATAGGAGTAAAACTGCATGCATCTTGCCCTTCCCAGAACTCACTTTTGTTCAGTGTGTCAAGTTTGATTTAATTTTGAGAAAATTAAGGTTTAGCTTTTGTTCAATGAACATCTCTTTCAAAAAGTTCCCAAAAATGGGTTTTAACATCCAATCAAATTTTTTTACAGATAAGCTCCCAAAGTTCATAGATAAAGATGGTACCTGTAATTAGTGGAGCATTCTGGGAGTCATACATCGAAGAAACTGTCTCTGCCGATGATCCAGACACGGTTGCAATGGATGGACTATGGGAGCAAATAAACGTGACCAGAGATGCCTCAGACTATTTGTGGTACCTCACAGAGTGAGTGTTGTTGAGAGAGTTTTCATTACAAATTTAATAATAACTCATCACACACAAATTGACTTTAACACACCACACACATTGGTAATTTTCATCATAAAAATTGATAACTGTCTTATGATGTGCATCTTTTTTTTTTGACAAATAAACAAACTTTATTAATATGATGTGCATCCTTTTAAGAGTGGACATTATTAATTTCCCCTAATATATTAGAAATCAATACATGATAAATCAATATTTAGCCAAGAGAATGCATTAAAAATATATATATTCAAAGAACAAGATTGAAACCTTAAACAAATAAATTATGGGTTTGTTGGGTTTGTTGGATGCTCTGTTCTGCAAAGTAAAGGTAATACTTTCATCTCTTTCTTAATAGATTATTGTGTGTATGTATATTGATTACAAATTTTTTTTGTTTTTTTTCTTTGAAGCCATAGAGACCATCAATTGATCATTAGTGGAATAAAGAAAGAACGATTTCCAAAATCAAACTGTGAGTATTGTTTTTCTTTAATTTTCTAGATGCATGTAGGATTTTGGGTATACTTTTATGGGTTTTGTTGATTTTTCTTATTCATATATATTATCTATGTATATATATATACACACATATATATGAAGAGTTGGTTGGGTTCCACGAAACCCATTTACTTTGATTTAGTAGGAATTAGTGGGACTATTGTTTTGAGTTATTTTATTGAATGGTTGTTGTGCCATTACTATTATTTGGTTGTTACAAAAATGTTTGATAACTATTCTATCTTCCTTGCTTATTAAGTGTTTGATAAAATGTTTCAATGAAATTTACACACACACAAATTGACTTTAACACACCACACACCACACGCATTGGTAATTTTCATCATAAAAATTCATAACTATCTTATGATGTGCATCTTTTTTTTTTTTTTTTGGACAAATAAACAAACTTTATTAATATGATTTGCATCCTTTTAAGAGTGGACATTATTAATTTCCCCTAATATATGAGAAATCAATATTTAGCCAAGAGAATGCATTAAAAAAAATAAAAAATTCAAAGAACAAGATTGAAACCTTAAACAAATAAATTATGGGTTAGAATTAAAAAAAATAAATTATACAAAAACAGATCAAACCTGAACTTGAGCTTTTTGTACAATAAAAAAAAATTGTCAAAAGTACCATTTTCATTGATAGAGATAAAGTCATTTTCATTCATTTTTTATTTTTGCAATCTCATTGATCAGAAGTACCATTTGTATATACTTTTATGGCATTCGAAGAATATTCAATAATTTTTCAAGTATGATTTAATTATTATTTAATGTTACAAGTCAATTGGACGAATTAATTGTATGTACAAATTTCTTTTCCTTTTCCTTATTGTGATTTAAAATTTCTTTTCCAATTGTCAGTGCTAAATTTATCTGTGAATAGAATCAGTAATAAACTTATCTTTTCCCTACAAATTTGGATAATCTGTTTTTTGTCATCCCATTATCCCCACCATCACCAACAAAGCTCTCACTCTCTGTCAAATCAAATGGGGGTTAAAGGAAGAAATTGGTTTCATGTTAATACCCATTTTTATTTCATGTTAGTCAAATGGGTTGAGGATTGTTAACATTAAATGGGTTAATGTGAACATTAAGGTTAACCTGACTGTTAACTTATTTTTTATTTTTGGTATTTATTGAATACTTTTGTATTTACTTAAGCTTTATCTAGAACATTATTTAGTGGTGATTTCAGAATGATGATGAATTGTGGTGCACAACAGATGTGAGCAGTGGTTTTGTTTTGAGATAATGTTCTTATACTTTTTATTATTATTATTATTATTATTTTGAGAAGTGCTCTCCCAGATTTTGGATTTGGTGCTCCTTCATTTCTAAAAGATATATTTTGTTTATAGCGATTCTTTTGAATGATGATGTATATTTTTTGTTATTTTTTGGTATATATCTAAGAATGTTTTAGTTGCAGTAAGAGTGCTTCAAAGTTGAAAATCACTTCCAGATTAATTGCTTTATTTACATTTATGGTAATTTGTATATGAAGCATTGTGTTTGTGGTCCTATATATTTGAATCATTTCTTTAAATTTGCTTATTAGGTTCACATTAGAGAGCTTGAGGAAGAACCTTTCGCATCTGAACATTGTGGTAAGTATCTGATTTGCATTCTTACTAAAGCATTTTAACGTTTCCTTTTGTTGGTCATCCCTTAGAAAACAATTCAAATATCTTTCTGTGCCTATCCATAAATTCTTCAAAAGGTAAGGTATAACTTCCAATTTTTGGTTGCAATAACAACATTCTAATGATTTGAGCATATGCAAGTTTGTTCAAATATAAGTGATGATCCTCGCCACCATACATAGAACTTTAAACCCAAATGAAAGTCTAATTTTTCAAGGCAATTAAAATCCATTGAGGTTTCTGTTTTATAATTTGTTGTGGCATTGCTTTGTTTTCACTTAAAATCCATTGGCTTTTGTCTGGTTTCCTTTGCTTATATAGAGTTATGAGCCATTATATTGGTTTTCATTTTTCTGGATAATTAATTATTTTCTTTTATCCACCAATGTCGATAGTTATTATGGGCAGTTTGGAAGTTGATTTCAATAATTTTCCATGATTCTTTGATTTTGAAGCCCAACACATGCTCTACATAGTTGATTTGTGGTGATTCTCTCTCTCTCTTTCTCTCTCTCTCTCTCTCTCTCAAGATTTATATTTAATGGGTTCAATAACTTTTTCATAGTGAGCACCAAACTTAGATTTTTAGATATATTTTTCATGTGAATAGGTTGTTATTTCGTGCTTTTATTGGCATATTAGTACAGGATTTTAGGGTTTTTAGTATGTTGTTATTGCATTATTGTACAAAGAGGTTTTCATTTGAACCTTTCTCACCTTTATTTTTTCCCCCCAATAGTTAATGTACATTTGTAATCTCATCATACACCACCAGTTGAGCCCACGTGTGTTTGGATTTTGTTTTAGGCTGAAGATTCATAATGGAATGATTCCCACTCACTCCCACCCCCTATCTTAGTTATTTCTAAATACAATTTTGGTTTTTTTAATTGGTACAAATCTATTCAATTTCCATGGAATTCGAAACTTTACCAATGGAAGCAATTTCAAGTTGAGGCATGAGTTATAGATATAAAAGGTAAATTCATGACTTAATTTGTTTTATACTTATAGAAGTTGAGTTGGAATTTTTATTTACTAAGATTTCAAATTCATGATTAATGATTAATTTCAAGTTTTTATTCAAATTCAAATTCAAATTCATGACTTAATTTCAAGTTTTTATTTATTTATAGATAATGGAATGATTCCCACTCACTCCCACCCCCTATCTTAGTTATTTCTAAATACAATTTTGGTTTTTTTAATTGGTACAAATCTATTCAATTTCCATGGAATTCGAAACTTTACCAATGGAAGCAATTTCAAGTTGAGGCATGAGTTATAGATATAAAAGGTAAATTCATGACTTAATTTGTTTTATACTTATAAAAGTTGAGTTGGAATTTTTATTTACTAAGATTTCAAATTCATGATTAATGATTAATTTCAAGTTTTTATTCAAATTCAAATTCATGACTTAATTTCAAGTTTTTATTTACTTATAGAAGTTGTGTTAATGATTAATATTTGAATTTTTTTTTCCAATTAATTGGTTTTGAATTTCATAACTTAATTATTTAGATTTGTAATATCATCCAGTTCAATTTTTGATTAATCTCATTAACAAAAGTATTCTTATTTACATAGAATCCTCTAATTGGTTGTTTAGAATTTCATCATTATTAGTTAGTTTAACAGAGAAACCTTCTATTTGTTAGACTGCTTTCAATTTGATTTCCAAATTCTATTTTTTTTCATAGTGTAATGATTTAACTATGTTCATTGTGGAATCTAATCTCTATTTGTTCTTGGTATTATTGATTGGTAGGTTATTGATATTGACATAAAACAGTGCATCTTTAGCTTAAATTTTATATTATTAGTTTGGCATCTGCATATGTGTGTGGTTTTGATTGATTGCTTGAAATAGATGGTTTGATTCTTGATCAAAAGAAACTAACAAAATGCATAGAAAAACATAGTGCAATAGCTCATATCTTTGTCAGATTGATTCAATTTAGTTAAATTAATAGTATTGGGTAATAGTAAAATGAATATATACTGTCTTTTGGGTTAAATAGGACATTTTCATGATTTCATTGTAAATTTTATCATTTTTACTTGAATAATCAAATGAAATTGGGAAGTTTGAACTAAAAAGTTTTGTGGATGGGGCCGTTTTGTTGAGTATTGGTCATTTGGGACATTTAATTTTGTTTTTGCATGTAACCTTTGTTATTAAGTGATTTTGAATAGAGTTTCAATAGAGTTGTTAATAGTTATTGATTCACTTCCTCCCTCTCTCAACTAAATCTCAATTTGCTTTTTAATTTTTAATTTTTATACTGGTTAGGTTTTGAATTCAATTTGTGTGGAATTTAAAATATAAATTTTGTATTTTTTTAAGTTGAATTGAAGGTGTGAGATGTTATGGTCATAACTGAAATTTGGTTTTGGAGTACTTGCCACTATTGACTGAATTTCATCATAACTTTTCTAGCATTTTCTACTACTTATTTGGTTTCATTTGTGGGTTTTGATTAGATCACGTTTTTGATACAAGCGTAATTATGCTAATTATATTTTTTGGAATTTTAAATAAACACAGAATCATATTTGAACTATTATTTTTTCCCAAGTGGATTTGGCATAACTGGTAGTTTTGCCCTCTTTCCTAAATTGTGGAATTTAAGTTTTTATCATTAAGTTGATTGTTAAATTGTAATTTGTGAACTTTATCATTTCTTCTTCCAAAATTTTCTTTGTTAACATCTAGGCGATGACACAGGATGTTCAGTTCAAATATCAGTTCAGTTTTTAATTTGTAGTTCCTAATGTGCCATTATGGAGTAACAAGAAGATTTCAGAAAAATTATGGAGTAACAACCATTTGGGTGCTTTTTGAATGGCTAAGTTCTCTCTCTCTCTCATGTACTCGAAATCGAAGTTGGGTCGATGTTTATCAGTTTGATACAGAGGAATCAACGATGTTGACATGCCCAATAGCCACTGCACCCACTTCGTCTTTCCTTTTTGCCGGTATGTAAGCACTACTTCCTCAAATGGCTCTTCTTAAAATACTACTCTCCACTCTTTAAAATTTTCTTTGATTTTTTTTTTCCTTTCCCTCTTCTATTGTTCATTTTCATCACTTGAATTACAGGTTATTAGGTGATGAAATATATAAGTGGGTGACATGGATCACAATTGGGAGACAATACGTATCTAACATAAAAAGTCTTTTCTTTTTACTGTCATTCCTTCTTAAAATACTATAAATGCATACACATATGTATGCGTATAATGTAATGGATAGAATGAGTTTATTTAACGTGAATAGATCAAATGGTTCCATTTGAAAGATATTTGTTTGTGAGATTGTAATTCCCTTTGAAAGATCAATTGGATTTGCAAATGGATCTTTTGATCTTTTTCAAGTATCAAGCATTTATGGTGGTGTGCTATTGGCAATAAGAAATAATCAGATCCAAAATGCATATAGAGATGTTGAATCAAGTTTAAAGTGGGACTACACTTGAGGCTATACATATAGAATGTATGATTATTTATGTTTTGGTTTCAAATTAATTCATGAACTATATGTATTAAGTAAATCTCTCCTGATTTCATATTGTAATTACAAAGTAAAAGGACAAGGGAATTAAAAATGATTGTAATTGTCTATATGTGTATACTGAAAGTTTCATATATATTGTGACATGGAGTTTAACCTTGAATATGAAAAATTATTAATGAATTGAATAGATCATAACTATTCAATAGTTTGTCTTAACTTTTATTTTTTATTGGTCAAAATGTATTAACTTGAATGTGAATTTTTTTTTTTTTTTCAAACTTAGAGTGCCGTAGGCACGGGTCATCCACTAGTATATATATATATAAACTATATTAAACACAAATTTTAAGAAAAATTATTGTAATTTACTTAGCAAAAATAACAATTAACAACTAGGCAAAATATAGAGCAAAATAAATTTAGGAAAAGTAAGTCTAATTTGCTTGTACAGAAATAAAAATAATAGAGAGAATTAAAGTAGAGACTAGCAAGTCTAGATACATAATTGATCCTATAAAATATAGGTAAAATAAGGTGAATGAAATTGTATATATTTTTCTTATATAAAATTATTCATTCATATAATTTTTTTCTTCTTTACAATCACCTAATAACATGGGAAGTATAATTTAAAAACTTTATCTACATTCAAATAGAAAAATATTTCGGAGCTCGAATTGATCACCCTCAATTCATTTCTAATGATATGAAATGAACCATGTGAACGAGGACTCACACTCCTCATCTCTCTTTTCTCTCTATCTTCTACCTCATTAGAAATGAAAATAAAGGTGATGTATTAAAAATGTAGCACCACTCTATTTAAATATTTTTTCAAAACACTCTATACATATATTTTGTCTTACCACTTTATTAAGAAGATTGTAAATAAAATAAATTATGTGAATATAATACTATATGTACAATTAAATTAGAGATTTTTATTGATAAATCCATTCTAGAGTTGTTATAACCCATTAGGTCCACTAAAGTATATTATAACCTAATTAGTCCCATAAACTTTTCTGGATATTCCATAAAGTCCATTTTTCTAATTTAATATAATTTCTTGGACTATTTTGCCCCTGTATATATATATGTACAGTGTTAATACGTAATAGGTGCCTGTTTCTTCGTTCATGCAGTTTGGCAGTTTCTATTTTACGCTTTTCATCATCAATCCAATTCCGAGAGTTACGTTTATGTTTTGCATGCTCGTTGCAAGGATTGGTTGTGCCAGGGTTTCATCCTTGCTGTTGGAGTCTGATTCTGTGGTTTGCGAGTGAAGACGACGAAGAGGAGGGTGTTCGGTTGTTACATTTGCCGGATTATAACTAGTTCAAATCAGTTTTTTTCAACTTTCTGTACAATTGTAGGATTGCATGATCAAGGTTAGTATCAATTTGGTTATGAATACATGTTCAGTTTATGGTTTCATTCGTATAATGGATCAGATGCTCTGTTTTTGGATTTATATGGATTGAATGCTCTGTTTTTTCAATTATATGCATTTTACGTGGTTATGTGGAGGGGAGTTCATTCGTATTATGTGAAGATTGTGTAGTTCTCATTTGACTTCGATGCATGCGTAATGAGGCTCTGTGTGGATGATTTGATTATCAGTATATATATCAATGTCAATCTGCACATTTTGTGAATGTGGAATATGTGAAGAATGTGGATGTTCTCATTTTAAATTGATGTTTGCTTAATGAGGCTCTGTGAAGATTGTTAATAATTATGTGAAGATTGTTAATGTTCTCATTTTACTTTGATGCTTGCTTAATGTTAACATCTTGTTAATATCAATGTGAATGTTTACATCATCATAAACTGATGTGAATGTTCACATCATCATACACTGATGTGAATGTTCACATCATTATATTATGTGAAGATTGTTGATGTTGTCATTGGACTTTGATGTTTGCTTAATGTTGACATCTTGTTAATAGTAATGTGAATGTTCACATCTTCATATTGTGAATTATGGATTTAGCAGTTGAAATGTACACGTAGTCATCTATTTTTTGCACAATGTGAATTTTCATATCGATTTTCATTACTGTTCATTGTTGTGTTTTTGTGTTTTTACAGGAGATGGATACCTTTATGCTATTGGTGTGTACATATGGTTGTAGTACAACTGTAATAAATGTTGCCCGCGCAATGTGTTATTCTCGTTTGGTGGAGTGTTTGTGTGAGAAATGGGATGAGTTGTCTGGTGGTTCTATTTCATTGTTCTGTAAACTACCTGGGATTAATAAGTGTCATTTGGACAATGAGGAAGAATTTCAGAACATGGTACTGCTTGCTAAATCAATGGGGGTACAACATGTAGAAGTTGTGGTTGAGTTGAAGGGTGATATTGGTCAGTCAAGTAGTTTGGGATTGCTGCGTGTGGGGGTTGAGGATGAAATTGATGCACTACAGAGATTTTGCCACCATAAGGAGAATGTGTTGTTGTCAGCCCCTTGGGCAAATGGTATTACGCATGTAGGACAACGGTTTGTTGGAGGTGCACAAGAATTTCATGACGTTTTATGTAAGTATGCCATCCAATGTGGGTTTAAGTTCACATACGTGAAGAACGAGACAACAAGAGTTACTGCTGTGTGTGCGATGCGGGAGGAGAGGGGGTGTTTGTGGGCTATACATTGTAGAGCACAACGAGCAAATGATTTTTTCTACATCAAGAGGTTTAGTGATGTGTATACTTGTGGTACGGATGTTCGAACATCGAAGAATCCGCGAGTTAGTTTGGATTTGGTGTCGAGTACCATATCTGAAATTGTGAGGGACAAGCCGTTGACTCGGCCGTGTGAAGTGGTGACTATTTTGAAAAGGGATTATGGGCTAGATGTGAGTTACCATGTCGTATGGTTGGGTGTGGAGAAAGCAAAGGCTGATATCCATGGAGATCACTCGTTATCGTTTGACCAGTTGCGGTGGTATTCGGATGCTGTGATGCGGTACAATCCGGGGAGTTATGTCAATATTGACTATGATGCGAGTAGTCAACAGTTTTGTCGCTTCTTTGTGTCATTCGCTGCGTGTATTTCTGGGTTCAATGCTTGTCGGTCTTTATTATTCCTGGATGGAACATTCCTCAAAGGAAAGTACAAAGGTCAGCTACTTGCGGCAACGGCGAAAGACGGGAACAATGGTTAGAAGTTTTTTTTACCTGTCTATTCATGTCAATATTCGCTCTGAGCAGCATAGTCTGAACGAAAGAGTGATTGCTAAATTATAAGTAATGTGAACATTCACATCAGTGACATTAGTATGCACTGATGTGAATGTTCACACCTTTGTATGCTAATGCCAGAAATGTTAACATCAGACTGATGTGAATGTTCACATCAGACTTATTACAGACTTATGTGAATGTTGACATCAGTGTATACTAATGTTAGTTGATCTATTAATGAATAGTACTGTGAATGTTAACATTTTCAGTGACTCAACAAGCAACAATGAATTATTAATGGTCGTTAATGTGAATGTTCACATCGTTCATGTTCACGAACCTGAATCCAAAAACAGCAATAGTAAAGAGGGCAATGTACATATGAACATTCACATGACCTGTTTCGTTTATACTATTTTTCTATTCACTTTGGAATATTATGAACAGTTGTGTATTGGTGTTGTGTTGTAGGTCTGTTTCCTGTTGCATTTGCAATTGTTGATTCGGAGACCACGCTAATTGGTCGTGGTTCTTGCATGAACTTGGGAAGGTTGTTGATGGGAAGCGCCATATTACTTTTATTTCGGATCGTAATCTTGGTCTGTTAGAAGCTATGCCAAAGGTGTTCCCATCGGCTCATCACGGTTATTGCTTACAACACTTGAAGAGCAATTTAAGAGACCGGATGAAAGGAATTGATAATGGATTCAGGGATCACCTAGTAAGGAGTTTGGGTGACTGTGCCTACGAGCCAACTGTGGTAGGGTTCCATGAAAAGCTTGCAAAATTAAAAGAAGAGGGTAAACAACGAGCTCATAATTTTTTCAAGGACTTAGCACCTGAGCACTGGGCAAATTCATACTTCAGGTAATAATAGATTCCTAAGGTGTTCCATTTTTGAAGTTTAGAATGGTAGTGATGTGAATTTTCAGTTTATAATGGTGACAATCTTCGAATTGTGTTTCATCTTCAATGTAAATGATGTGAATGTTCACATCTGCTAATGATGACTGATGTCATGTTCACATCTGTTAATTTGTCAAATAGTCATGCAATGTATTACAGATTTGAATGTTGACACGTGTCATATTTTGTTGTTGTTGTTAACATTCACATCTGTCTATCATTTAAGTTGACAACGTAATAACCATGTAATGTGAACATTCACATTATTAAAACCTGGTAGCAGATGTGAACATTCACATTATTATACCCTGATGTGAATGTTCACATCAGTGTATACTAATGGCAGTACTGTGAACGTTCACATCTGTCAACATTAATGGTCAGGCCTGTTAAATTCCGTATTGTACAATGTTTGTGATATACTGTGCAGGGGCATGCGTTATGGGGAGATGACATCCAATGCGGCGGAGTCATTTAATAACTGGATTAAAGAAGCACGTAATCTTCCTATCACTCAAATGGTGGACAAAATTCGTACTCAGTTGATGCGGCAAATGTCTGCACGGCGTGACCAAGCAAACAAATGGAATAAGATTATTTGTCCGACATTTAAAACAAGGCTTATGGATTCGTTCAATGACAGCAAGTCTTGGCAAGTTAGCAAAGCCAACGAGGATGTGTTTGAAGTTCATTCGATACCATCGGTTACAGTTGATGTTGCGAGGCGTACATGTTCATGCTTCAAATGGCAAATCAACGGATTCCCGTGTGACCATGCTGTTATTGCCATTCAGAAGAGCCGCTACAATCTCAATGATTGTGTAGAACATTACTTTCATGTAGAGACATATCGTGCAGCCTATTCGGGAGCCATATTCCCTATACCATCGGTGGAGAAGCCGCCTTTTGATCCCACGGACTTTACTATATACCCGCCTACCGTGAAAAGACCACCCAGAAGGCCGAAGAAGAATAGGATCCCATCAAGGGGTGAGAAACTGAAGCAAATAAGGTGCGGGAGATGTGATAAGTTGGGGAGCCATAATCGAAAATCATGCACGGAGCCGATATAAGATGTACCTTTTTTCATTTCAACATTGTATTTTACATTAGATTCTTATATTCATTTTTGAAATAAGATTGTGTTGTGTTGGGAAACATTGGGTTGCAATAAGATTGCGTTGCGTTGGCAAACATAATAATGCATTAGTGTTTGATTTGTGTTTTATTTTTACTTTTTTAAGGTACCAATCTGACATTTATGTTGGTTGTGTTTTGGATGAATGCATGCTGTTAACATTCACATTATGTGAATGTTCACATTGTTCAACTTTCAAACATTTCTGTGGTGGGAATGTTCACATTGTTGTTACTGTTAACAACAATGTTTACATCAATGTAACCATTCGCATCATCAACTCATAAGATGTGAATATTCATGACATCATTGTTGCCATTCGCATAATCAGAAGTTATGATGTGAATATTCACATCATCAAATTGTTAGATGTGAATATTGACTTGTGTTAAGAAATATCATAATCACACCTGTCATATTGTGTTACATGAACACTTTAAGCAATATTCACATCCATGTAGTATGGTTTAAAATAGAAGAAAGTGTACGATCATTCTGTGATGTGAACATTGACATCATGTCATGTGTATCCAAAAAAAAAAAAAAGAAAATACAACCTCAATGTGCATGACCAACGCAAAATAGGCCTGAAAATGCATATACATATATTGACTGAAAAGTATCTGTACAAGCAGTGATATAGACTTCATTTACAATTAAGCTAGTGAAACTAAATTGTCTTAAATGTGGATAACAGATTTGGGTAACAGTGATAGGTGGACACCCCCCACCTATAGGTTTTCACATTGCACTGTCTTTCTATGGTTCAGGAAAAGGTGTACTAATGAGTCTCTTATTTGACACCATTCAAAGCGATCTAGGCTGGCAACAATGTCTTCACGATATACATGCGCCCTCATGATGTAACAAACTGCAGGCCCACAATCCACCCTGAAAATGCAAACTTCTTGTTAGATTTTGAAATTTAGGTGGGTAAAGGTTGTGGAACATGTGTAGAAATCGATTTTAGGCTTACGAATTTGATGCTTGCTGAGGACAGATGTCCACTGATATGATTGTTTTCGAAGTATTTTGGCTTGATAAATTGGTCCATAATGGTGATGACGGTCCAATGTTGTGCACCAAAGCTGTGATGTAGTCCCTCTGCCAACAATGAAATTTCATATTAGGCACCAACCAACATAGGGCATACGTCCAAGTTCAAATATTACACATCACGACAAGTATTGTTTTTGTCAGCCACTTACCAGTATTTGTACTTTGTCAATATGTGGGTCATGTATGCATTCTCTTGGGCGCAGTGAGTTATAATGCCTCCATACATTCTCTTTCACGTCGTACACAACAATTGTCCAGTGAAAGTTGTCGTGTATTGGGAAGATTAAGAATCTCTGGCCTTGATACTCCTTGATGTGTACATCAATTAGTTTATTCCTCTTGTGGGGGGGTACTGTTCAATGATTTTCTGCACACAAAGGGCATACAATGATGTACCAAGTATTTATATCGATGTTTGGTGTTAATGATTTGAATGTTCATCTGCTAATGGGGAGTTATGTTACTGATGTGAATGTTCACATTTCCTAATGGTGAGTGAAACTACTGATGTGAATGTTCACATCTGTTAATGTCAGTGATATTACTGGTGTGAATGTTCCCATTTGCTAATGGTGGGTGATGTTACTGATGTGAATGTTCACGTCTGTTAGTGTGAGTAATGCTACTGATGTGAATGTTCACATCTGTTAATGTCAGTGCTATTACTGATGTGAATGTTCCCATTTGCTAATGGTGGGTGATGTTACTGATGTGAATGTTCACATCTGTTAATGTGAGTAAATACTGTTGATGTGAATGTTCACATCTGTTAATGTGAGTAATACTGCTGATGTGAATGTTCACATCTGTTACTATGAGTTATATTACTGATGTGAATGTTCACATGTGTGTATCATTTAAGTTTATCAACATAATAAGCATATAATATTCAATGCGAATGATGTGAATGTTCACATCTGTCAATGTGAATCTTCTCAAAGGTCATTTTATGTTTTTGTTAACATTCACATCTGCCTATTATTTAAATTAACAATGTAAGCATGTAATGCTAAGAATAACATCCACATGTATTGAAACATAATCAAAATTAAAGTCTAGTGGTTACCAAACATGTGCTTGTAAAGATGGATGATGAATCTTCTAAACTTGGGTTGACTAGCCCTTGTAGTTCAAGTAGAATTTCACCATAAGCATCTATCACCTGCAGAACCGGAGGGGTGGCAGTACATTATTTACAGTGCCTTTACTCTATGTGTATGTGTGTGTGTGTGTGTGTGTGTGTGTGTTTTGTACACATTTACAGTTGCCATACGTTGTTGGTTATTGATTCTTCCTTGATGAGGTGTATGATGTCATCAAAATACACATGTTTAGTCTTTGAGTCCCCTCGCCACACTAGCAACCTGTGCATTGTGATTACAGAAAATGTTAATGTCAACATTGCACATTTATGAAATGGTCTAATTCATTAAGTATGTATGTGAACTGAACATGATGGAAAAAAAAACAGTTAGGGATATGTAAGATCACTTACTTATCACTGCCGTTCTTGTGCAAATTTTGGACTTTTTGCTTGTTGAGTTTGTTCATGTTAGCCCAGACCTTTAGTTTGTTGTTCAAGGATAACTTCTTGGACTTTGTTGGCTGCTTTTTTGGTGGTTGCTTGTCTAAATCTTGTGCAATTTGGACTGCATGTGATTTCTGTTGGGCTCCCTCTTTCCCTTTCTTCTGACCAGGCAAGTTGGGGTATTCAAACTCGTCTAACCTGTGTTCTTTCCTTACCTTCTGCTTTATGCGCTTTACCCTTGATGGGGGGCTGATAATGTGTTCCAATGCTGCAGTGGGATTGTTATTAAGGCTGTCATGAGCCTTTTGTGCTTCAACTTGAGTGATGATGTGTACGGACTGATCATCAAAAAGGTCTTGAAGTATTGTTTTTTCACATTCCAAGTTGATGACCAACTTTGTCAGCCGCTGAATTTCTGTATCTTTCCACTCCATGTAAGTCTTCATGTCCATGTCTACATTGGATGAGCCCGATTGGTCAAATAGTTTGGCTTCAAGGGCAGCAATCACCCTTGCCCTCAACTCCCATGATTCTTCCAACTGTTTGTATTTCGCTTCCCATTGCCGTACAAGAGCCCAAGCTTTTTGGTTTTCTTTCATGAGTACTTCCACAATGTCGGGCTCAGTTGGTTGTGCTATGATGATTCCTTTCTCAGCATTGGGGGTGCTACAGCTGGGGTTGATATAATGTCCAACATCATTCAGGTCCACTGCATCGACAGAAAATGCATCCCTGTCATCACTGCGTTGACTGTCTTTGCTTTGATCCTCATTGCTTTCATCTTTCTTTGCTCCTGCACTTGACAAAATCTCAGGTTTTGGCTCCACATTCAATTTTGTATGACGATACATCTTCGCCTCAGTTGGTGATGCCATTAGCTCGCCGCCATATACCTGCATTTCGAGACAGTATGTTAGTTAGATAGTTCCTCGTCTCACTATGTGAATAAGCACAATATATTTGGTTGTACTTCTACCTCATTTAAACCTAGCTTAGCCAGAGTTATGGACTTCATGTTGCTATGTAAGGCTGTGAGGTCCCATTTTACGCATCGTGGAATGGCATTGGGGTTGCGGGGTTGTAAGATTGTTGTATGCTCACACAGCCAATACTGAAACAAATAACAAATATCAGTAATTTGAATGTGGATATGAATTAACATTGATGTGAATGTTTACACCACTGGTGCAGTAATGTGAATGTTCATAGTGCACCACTAGGCCAGTAATGTGAATGTTTACATCACTTAAAACTGATGTGAATGTTCACATCCGTTGATGTGAATGTTCACATCTGCTAATGTGGAGTAATGTTACTGATGTGAATGTTCACATTTCCTAATGTTGAGTGATACTACTGATGTGAGTGTTCACAACTGTTAATGTGAGTGATATTACTGACCTGAATGTTCCCAACTGTTAGTGTCAGTGCTATTACTGATGTGAATGTTCACATTTGCTAATGGTGGGGGATGATACTGATGTGAATGTTCACATCTGTTCATGTCAGTGTTATTACTATGTGAATGCTCACATTTTGCTAATGGTGAGTGATGTTACTGATGTGAATATTCACATCTGGTAATGTGAGTGGTACAACTGATGTGAATGTTCACATCTGTTAATGTGAATGTTTACACCAGCATCTACTAATGTGTGTTTGTACATTACTGAAACAATAATGCGAATGTTTTCATCAATGTTGTCAACTTCCACACCAAAGCTGAGAAATGTGAACATTCACATCAGAGTGTTCAGAGCCCGTATATGTTCATATTAAACATAGAATAAGTTGTATGAGATTTGATTTACCATTAACAACATCACACATCCGGTGACTCGTCCTGGTTTTTCACAGTTTTGGCCCAATAAACCCATCAAGGTTGCCCGGATGCTCTCAGCCCAATCATACTCGATCATCTTGTGTAATGGGTCCATGTATGAGTAGAAAACCCATCCAATTGTTTCTCCGGATGTAGAAAAGAATAGCTTGACGCATGCATACATGCAAACTAATCTTGCGACCTCCTCATTGTCATGTTTTTTTGTGCCCTTCAATGCTTCCCTCAGAATTTCTCGTATTTTGGCAGCACTTAACCGACTAACATCCTTGCACATTCGGTGTATGATGCCGGTTGTTGGTTTTGCACCATAAGAGAGGTCCATCGACTTGGTGCCGCAGTCCACCCCAAAAATCAGTGATACGTCGCTTCTAAAAATCTGGATGTTCTTATCCCCAATGTAAAACCTTCCACTAGATTGCTTGAATGTTTGTACTATGCGCACAATGACATCATCATATTTCATGCAGTGGTTGAGGTCGATTTCGTTATTGATCAAGCTATCAAATAATGGCCAGAGCGGTGTTTTTCTAAGGCACTTCGATTGGCCACTTGTAAATTTCGTATCCTTTAACAGTTTGACCAATCCAGTTATATTTGACTGGTAGTTCACTTTTTTCATGTTCACTTCTTCAGGAACAGCTGTTTGATCAGGCTTGGTTTTGAAACGGGATTCCCCTCGCTTTCGCTTGCCATCAACTTTATGGGGAAGACATGTGTGTTCAAATGAGCACATGTAATTGGTTGAAACACAGAGGATGGAACCCGAAGCACCAAACAACATTCAACAACCAGCATTGACAGTAATTGGAACATTCACATCATTATACAGTGATGTGAATGATCACATCAGTGTTTATTACTGTAAGTTTACACAGTAATCAATACTAATGTGAATGTTCACATCATCCATGTTGGAAAAATAAATTCGGAAAACGACAACAGTTATTGGGCAATGTGAATGTTTACATGGGTGATCACATTATGTTATAATTTGCTAAAAATCAAAGGGGGGAACCAACAACGCCAAACTACACCCAATAACACAAACAACTTGGGCATTGATGTCACAATGTAAATGTTTACATCATACGCCATCACAGTATTGAGTGAAGTTTGGGGGTTCTGGCATTAATGTGAGCATTCACATGATGTGAATGTTCACATCAATGTGTACTACTCTAAATTTACCTAATACTCAATAGTAATGTGAATGTTCACATCATCCATGTTTGAGAAATAAATTTCGAACACGACAACAGTTACTGGGCAATGTGAATGCTTACATGGGTGATCACATTATGTTATAATGTTCTAAAAATCAAAGGGGGGAACCAACAGTGCCAAACTACACGCAATAACACAAACAACTTGGGCATTGATGTCACAATGTGAATGTTTACATCATACTCCATCACAGTATTGAGTGAAGTTTGGGGTTTCTGACATTAATGTGAATGTGAATGTTCACATTAGTGTGCACTACTCTAAATTTACCCAGTAATCAATAGTAATGTGAATGTTCACATCATCCATGTTTGAGAAATAAATTTCGAACACGACAACATTTACTGGCCAATGTGAATGCTTACATGGGTGGTCACATTATGTTATAATTTTCTAAAAATCAAAGGGGGGAACCAACAGTGCCAAACTACACCCAATAACACAAACAACTTGGGCATTGATGTCACAATGTCAATGTTTAAATCATACTTCAGCACAGTGTTGAGTGAAGTTTGGGTGTTCTGACATTAATGTGTTTACATCAGTGTGTACTACTCTAAATTTACCTAGTAATCAATAGTAATGTGAATGTTCACATCATTCATGTGTGCAAAAACAAATCCCGAAAACTACAACAGTTAGAGGCCAATGTGAATGTTTACATATATTTTTACAAAATTAATTCCGAAAACATCTATGTTTGATGACATTATGATTGAGAAGCAGAAGGAGGAATGGTATTCCTTACTTTTGTTCGTCATGGTTGGTGGGTATGGATCACACTCAGTGGATAAAATAAACTCAATGGGGCGACAAGAATCTTCGAACGACGAAGCACCCTCCTTCCGATGTGAAGCTTCGCAGTGGTGAGACGAAGAGGAATCTAGGGTTACTGGAGGCAATATCAGTATCGTTTCGTCGATTGAGTTTTTGTTTTGGAAATTTTGTGGATTGAATATTTCGAATAGGAATGGGTTTTTGCAGAATCGATTTCACGCGGGGGAGGCGGAGAGGGTTATTTCGTCCTTTAACAATTAATGGACCTAATGGAATATTCAGAAACAGTTTGAATTTTATGGAACAAAACAGTTATAAATAGGACTTATCAAAAAATGGCCCATTAAATTATTTTATGTATTTATGGTCCTTGTGTGAGTCTATGAACTTGTTGGAGTAGACTCACGGGGGCTCGGACCAACTTTCACGAACCCATCCCAAAGCCCGTTCTAATCCAAAGTCGCATTTTCTTCCGCACACACCATCACTCTCTCTCTACAGTGAGCAGCAATGGAGGTCGCCACCATGGCCTCGCACTTCTTCCCCACCACCACCACCACCACCACCACCACCACCACCGTGACTCGCATGCTATCTTCATCCACCAACCGAACCCTAAGTTGGTCCTCTCCCAGAGCTTCTCTCTCCTCCAATTTCCTCTCTCCCTCCGTCGCCGGCAGTGTCTCCGGCAATTTCTCCGGCCAGAAGCTCCGCCCCGCCTCTCTCAACCCTTACTCCTCCTCTCACTCCGGCTCTCGTCCCAAAAGAGGCGTCGTCACCATGGTACTGTTCCCAGAACCCACAAATTTGCTTCACCTTCTTTGTTATCTAGAGTTTTTCAATTTATGTGTATATATATATATATATATATGCTCATTATGTTTGTATGCTGATGGGAAATTTAGTGGGAAAATGGTGAGATGAGGAGAGTTAATTTAACACAAAATTTGATTTGTCCAAAACTGTGAGCTCCACATCCAAAAAGTAAGTGTATTGATCCTACCTAAAATTAGGGGCTCCATTGTTTTAGATGAATCAAAACTTGTATTTTGTTAAGTGTGTGAACAAAATGGGATTAATTTGAAGTAGTTATATTTGAAATATCTCCTGATTTCAAGTTCAAAAAGCAAACTTTAGGCCAGTTTTTTTTTTTAAGTGGCGGGTTTGATATCTGTACTTCAAATATGTATGTATATATATATATATATATATATATTAGTTGTATGTACTGTATTATATTCTTGTAATTTTTAGGATTTTGTTTGATCATTTTTAGTAGACTTCAGGTTTTTATTTGTCCATTTAGATTTGATATGAGTATGATTAGGTTGTTATGATATGATTCTATGCTTATGAATTTGACTTACAGTAGTGCAACATATGTGTGAAGAAGGGGTGCAAATTCAACTCTTTGATCAATAATATTAATTAGAGGGTTTTCTCTGGTTGCTATCCTTTTATATGAAGAAAATCCCTAGTAGCATATATTGGGTTAGCGATGCCAATTTGTAGTTTCATCTTCTCGGAATATGGGAAATTCAGAGTGCATTTTTAAGACTAAACATTCATTTCACAGTTATTTGCTATTTTGTGAATATGGAGTTTGGTTATCATAAGTATGTCACTCCTTTTCATAGAGTATACCTCTTGTCCTCGAAGTATCTTTGCTTACCTTCTACCGTCTATTGTATTGTTTGCCATCTGTTAACAGGTAATTCCCTTTTCAAGGGGAAGTGCATGGGAGCAGCCTCCTCCAGATTTAGCATCGTACTTGTATAAGAATCGGATTGTTTACTTGGGCATGTCTCTAGTTCCATCTGTCACCGAGTTGATATTAGCAGAATTTCTTTATCTTCAGTATGAGGATGAAGAGAAGCCAATTTACCTTTACATAAATTCCACTGGGACAACAAAGGTAAACAATTTTTTATTTATTTATCTAGATTGCTTCATAAATAGGTCTTCAAATATATAAACCCCAAATCGAGATATCACCTAATCTCTCAAGTAACATGGTGGATGCTGTTTTAAAATCAAATGTTGGCGCAATCTCCTAAGCATAGGTAAGGAAAGATAGCCCATTTTTTCAGTTAAAATACACCTGAGCCCACTGCACCCTGTTTTGTTCTCTCTTCCCAAACCTCCTGGACAGGCCTCGAGTAGTTCACATCGACCTGCGGTTTGCAAACTTGCTGCATTTATAAAACTACTGTTAAGAGGGTAATTTTTTCTCTTGAAATAGGAAACAAAATTCAGCTAAGCTCAGTAGCCATAGTGCCAATCCGGAGCAGTATATAGTCTTCCTTTCCGGAGTAAATTTGATCACTTAGGACAAGGACATGTCCTAAGGGATTAAGGAGGTCTTGTAGAGCAATCAACTTAATGAAGTGTACTGGAAATAAAAAAATATGCTTTGGAAATTTATAAAAGCATCAATCTGCTCCAGTACTTGTGACATTGGTTTTTATCGTGGGATTATTTGTAAATCGCAGTGACATATAATATGGAAAAATTATTACAAATTCAATTTACAACAAACTAAAGGCTTGTTTTGTAAAATCTTTAGAAACAGAAGTTATTTAAGAAAAAAAGAAAAAGAAGAAACATATCAAAAAATAGTTTGGTTTTTGTTTCAGTTGTTGTTCCCAGATTTGCATTCACGAAATTGAGTTAAGAAATGGCTATACATTAGTGCTGCATAATAGAGGACAATGGTAGTAGAAAAGATAAAACTATCTCATGGTATTATCTTCGTCTTTTGCTTTGAGAGCTCTTTTTTTTTTTTTTTGGTCCTTTTTCTTTCTTTCTTTCTTTTCTTGTTGGACTTGAATACATTTCCATGTCTTGATATCATTACATGGAGAGTTTTTTCATTTACTTTTATGTAAACAAGATCAATAGATTGTCAATATTATGAATCTTACTTTGATATAATTTTGCACTTTTTCCAGGATGGCGAAAAGTTAGGTTATGAGACAGAGGCATTTGCAATTTATGATGTCATGAGGTTTAAATCTGTATCCTGTTCATTAGTGTGTGACTGAAAGTTTTAGCCTATTTTTATCAAACAGGTCATTCTTGTATTCATTAAATCATAGAATGGTTATATTGTACATAATTTTCTGGATGAAATTTTTATGTGTTACTCTTTCAGCAGAGATGAGGATAATATTCTCTTTGAAGATAAAAATGGTTTTAATGAGATTAAGAATCTTCTTCTATTTTGATAAATGAATTAAGAATCTAAATTTAAAGCACCCTTCTGTTGGCTATTTGGCTTAATTAATTATTGAATCCTTTAAGTTAACATATAATTGCTGATTGCTTTTATGAAATCTATCCCGACACCTAACACAAGTCTCAACCTTTATCATTTTTTTAGTCATGACTAGTTTATCTCTGAATATTTTTTTAATCTATGAATTTCATTAGAGGCATCTTAAGCAGGTGCAAATCTGCCAAAAAAATCCATAAATGAGAATAAAAAAGGAAAAGACTCTAGTATGACTTCCCTTTGAGCAATGAGCGAAAAGTTCCACACCATCAAAAGTGGTTTCTCCCCTTCCAAAAATTCTGCATCACACATAATGGCGTGGCTTTTCTTACATTCTTCTCCCTGCTCGTCTATGAAGCATGGGTACTTCAAAAAACATGTTGTACCTGTACCGGGTATTTACCCGTGTATGGTACTTCTGCATATGTACCAGGTATATAAAACACGTATCCAAATTTTTTCTTTTTAATTTTTAACATACCCAGACATACCTAGTACATACCCAAGTTGTACCGTACCTCACTTAAAATAATATTTTCTTCTACTACAGAGATAAAATTCATTTAACTATACTTCTTTTTTATTTTTAGTTTTATGCTTAATATGATTTTAAAATTAAGCCACAGTTTATAAATTATTTAATATATTGACATTTAATTTTGATTTATACCTTTACTTTTGGTATTAAATGTTAATTGTAGGTTGGATCTTAACAAATGAAACAATTTAATCAATTTTTACAGTATTCTAAATTAAAAATATTTTTTTTACAAACGTACCAAGCCGTACTCGTACTATATTTTTTTTAGATTTTATCGTATTGACATACCCGTATTGTACCAGTACTAGTACTCGTATCTGTATCCGTGCTTCATAGTTACTCGTTCGAACTCCTAGTACCCAACAAGCCAAGAAATCAACAACAGAGTCTGGCATCAAGCACTCAATTTTCAAAAAAAAAAAAAATTGAAGTCACTCGTTTCAAAAGACCAAAAAATAAAAAATCAGACTCTGTATCCTTCTAGCTACACTATAGTGAAGGAGAATGTAGTTGACACTTTCTCCATCCCTTGTATATGCATGATACAACACCAAATCACAATAATCTTACACTGCTTCCTGATATTTTCAGTAGTCAAAATGAAGGCTACCTTTTTTGACAGAGCATCAGCCCTCGTTTGGGATGTGGGTTGGCTTTTTGAGTTTTTGGCAATTTTAACTTGGGGCTAAGAAGCCTCGTTTGGAGTGGGCTTTTTGGTTTTTTTGACTTTTGTGAGAGAAAAAAATGAAATGATTATGGTTTGGATGTGACATTTTGTCTTATTGGCTTTTTGTCCTATTTTGTCTTTTTATGACTATTTTAGCTCAAAAAGTTTATGCCAAACATAGTTTTCCATTATACGTATTTAACAGATTTTCATGAATTGCTTTTGGGTTAGTAATATACTTTTTCTGTTCTTTTTTTTCTTTTTTTTTTTTTGAATTTTTCGTATCTGTTTTGTGATGCTGACTTTAGCTTAGTGGAAGAGGCTATGTATGGGAAGTATACACACTCTGTTTACCTGCATTTTTTTATCAGTAGAGTATTTTTTTTTCCTGTCATTATATGAAATTGAATTTCTTCATCTGCAGGTATGTTAAACCCCCTATTTTTACACTCTGTGTGGGCAATGCCTGGGGAGAAGCAGCCTTACTTTTGGCTGCTGGTGCAAAAGGAAATCGTTCTGCATTGCCCTCATCAACTATTATGATAAAGCAGGTATGTTTTCAGTCTTTTCTCTCTGGTGTCCTTGGCCATTGTGTATCCTTGGCTCTTTCTTGCTTAAACTCTCTTGCATGGCAGGGCTTACTGGACTGCTGTTATTATACTAACTTGCTGGACCTAAGACATCGATTAGATTATCACTTAAAACTATCCATTCCTTTTCCCTATGTATGCAGCCAATTGCAAGGTTTCAAGGCCAAGCTACAGATGTGGACCTTGCAAGGAGGGAAGTAAAGAACGTGAAGGCAGAATTGGTAATGTTAACAACCACTTAAGTTGCGCATTTTCTCCTCTCTTTGGTCCATGCATGCCAACCAATTTGAAGAAGTTTTTTCTTAAATTTTTCAATGTTATAAGGTATATGTTAACAATAATGTCTCTATAGAAAAAAATGACTTTCAGTTGATTTGCCTATTAATGTCTCGTTTTATATCTCAAAAGGAACATAATTACAAATGAAAACTGAAGACTCAATGCTGTCCTAGCGTTAACACTTTTGGATGTTGCATATTTGAAAATGCTGCAATTCACTATGCTTATTCGACTGCATTGAGTCAGGAATCGAAAAAGAAGCTCGTGTAAACGCTAACTATTCTTTATTCATATTGAAGGTTAAACTCTATTCAAAGCATATAGGAAAATCACCTGAGGAGATTGAAGCAGACATTATGCGTCCGAAGTACTTCAGTCCAAGTGAAGCTGTTGAATATGGTATTATCGATAAGGTATGTCTCCAGTCAAAAGGATTTTTTTATTTTCTATATCTTGCTTTCAGGTGTCGTGTAAAATTACATTATTCTCTTAATTTTCTGCAGGTTCTTTACAATGAGAGGGGCCATGAAGATAGAGGAGTTGTTGCTGACCTGAAAAAAGCACAACTTATTTAATTGTATCTAAATCTGGGACATGAATGTATGGAATACCCAGGTAAAATCATGATTGCTTGTTTGTCTTTGTCTTGTGAATTAATTTATGTTTAATTGCTTTCATTTTCATATATAAAGATAGGAGAATTCTACAATACACACCCCTTACCATATGCACCATTAGTTACACAATTTTCTTCTTTAGTTATGACATTATTTTGAGATGTTTGGTTATGTTTCATGTAGTGTTTGATTATGACTTTTTTTTTTCTTTTCTTTTTTTATAGTTATGATTTAGAAAGTATGGAATTATGCAATTTTCTTCTTTAGTTATAAGGTGCATAGAGTACACTCTTCTAGGGGTATGTACCATAGTCTTTTCCATAAAGAAATAAATTTGTTCCAAAATCATGCCAATGTTACAAGTGCAGTTTATTATTTTAGGCCAGGCCAGACCATATTATTTGGGAGGAGTTTTTCTTTATCATCTTGTGTATTTGTGTGCGTGTGTTTTTCCTTTCCTCCCCACTCCTTTTTTCCTTTCCTCCCCACTCCTTTTCTGGGTGTGTTTGGGTTTGAGGGAGGGACTCAACTCGTTTTTTTGTTTTTGGTCTTGGTTGGACAGAAGCGTTGTGTTTGTTAATTAATTGTGAAGGATATAGTTGATGAGGAGTTCTTTGCACAATGGAACTGAATCTTTTGCATGTAGTACTCTTTTTTCTGTGTTCTCACAGGTCTCAATCATTTTCCTTTTTCCCATTTAGCAATCACTATTGCACCTGTTACCACTCGCTTAATTGACCCAGTAGCTATCTCAAATGTTAGAACATATTACCTAAAAACATGTTCTGACTTCTCATGCTTCTGTCTCTGTGTAGATGGGCATCCAAGAGGGTACATTAGCAGCTCTCTGTGGCAAGGGGTTCTTTTGCAAGTGTTCTAGCATTGTAGTTTCCTAATTTCCTTGATGTATTTTATGGGTATTTTATTTTTTATTTAGTCGCATGGGTTTCCTCATTGTAGGTTATGTCTTTCTTTTATTTTCATATATGATGAAGAAGACAACAATGTCAAAAAACCAAATACAAGAAGAGCTCAAGCCCTCTTCAACATGAGCTTGCCATTTCCAAAGCTATATATATATTTTTTAATTTATATATGTGTGTGTGTGTGTGTGTGTGTGTGTGAATGTCTTGGTTATTCAATCACTCTTTCAAAGCATGCAAGCATAAAAACTAGAAGAATCGTTTGTCAGAGCAAAATACTATAAAACAGAATTCAGGAATTGAACATCCCACAATCAGTAGCAGTTGTCTGTGGTGAATGATATATCATGTGTGTATGTTTATATAGAAGAAGAGAAATGGATATATGCATGCATATAAAGAAAAAAAGTGGGCAAGGTAGTTTAGCGCTTAGGTGTCATTTTGATGACCTCGTCAATTGTTGGTTTTCTATTTATCAATATCTATAGTAAGTTTTTGTTTTGTTTTGTAAAAAGCATAAACGAAAGTGTATATAAAATTTTTGGAAAGAAATGAAAACAAAAATGAAGAAATATGTTTAGTAAGTTGATGGAGGTGATGGTTAGAAGTGAAGGGTGGATGGATGTGGTGATTGGTCATAGGGGTGGTCAAAGGTGGTCATTGGAGTTGATGATTGTTGTTAGAAGAAATAGGTGGACGGAGAGTTGGAGAATGAGAATGTGATGTGATTGGAGGTCACGAGCGGTGATCGTTTGATTGCCTTGTCGAAGGCTATAGGAAGGTGACCAGAGTTGGTGGGAACTTATTGGTGGGTGGTGGCAAGAGTGGAAAAAGTAAAAAATTATTTTGAAAATAATTGAATATATATATATATATTTTGTTTCTAAAAAAATCTAAATTAGAATCAATTTCATTTAAGAAAAAAAAAGATATATACCGTACAAGTTTTTGTTTTTGAAAATGTACCAAAGAAGTCCTTACTTTGTTTCCACCCAACATTTTGGGACAATTACGCAAAAAAAATCCCGTGTTCAAATTTTTTAACAAAATAAATTTTGACTTTTTAATTTTATCAATTTAAATTTTAACGTTGTGATTTATTTTTAATTAAATTATTTATCTATTTTTATTTAGTAAAATTGACAGGAAAAATATTTTAATCATTAAACTTAATATAGATATACGTAAAATATATATATATATATATTGTTGATTTTACTTAACGAAAATAGACAAATAGTTTAGATTGAAAACAAATCAAGAGTTTAAAATTTAAATTAATAAAATTAAAAACTCAAAATTTAATTTATTATAAAAGTCAAACTTTTTTCTTTTTTTTTGTAATTTCTCTAAACATTTTTCTCATATTCTAGATTTTGGTATAGTAGAAAAATGAAAGTCAACAAAATTGTAATTAATGAAAAAAAATTTATTTGTGATTTTTTAGTTTTTGAAGGTTATATATCCCCTGTTAACAAAATTGTAAGAGTGCTTTTGCCTCTAATAATAATGTTATTTAGAGCGTATCCAACAGTTTACTTAAATTTTATCTTAAAATATTATTAAAAATTTTATTCTCTAGAAATCACCTTTTTATTTATTTTTCCTAACAAATTCTTTATTCTCTCGCTATTTTGTTAAAATAATATTTTTAATTATTATGAAAGCAAAGCAGTAGCATTGAATCACTTTTATTAAAATAATATTTTAAATTGTTATGAAGGCAAAGCAAAGTAGCAGCACAGGCAAACAGAAGCGAAGCAAAGCAAGCAGAGCGGTTGACCGGCCAAACGACCAGACAGTTGACCAGTCAGGTTAATTTTGTATTTTTTATTCTTCAGCTATAGGGCAATTACAGGACATTCGGGTGGACGTCCAACGGGACGTCCGGAAAGACATCCCTACACGTCTTTAATCAGATATAACGTCTGCCCAGAAAGACATCCCTAAATGTCTTTAATCAGATATAAGGGAGCCACAGTGACTCACCACAAATAGAAAATGACTGTAGCAATACTTATATTTGGGAATTGTTTAAGGGAGCTGATGGAGGTGCATTTTGGACTTCCAATCCGTTAAGATAAGGAGTGGGTTTAAGAACACTGCTAGGGATGCTCTTAGACTTGGAAATCTAGGGGACTCTAGTGCATACTTGATTTGACTGCCTCCATAGGATTACAGAGCCTCGACACACACCTTATTGTGTTTTTAACCAAACACGACTTTAGGTAGCTTAGTCCCCCCCCTTCGATTAATATTAGCCCACAGTTTTTTTGGTTTTAACCCAAAAACATTCAACTTAAAATGTTTGATTAAAGATATGGATTTGAATACTACCTTCCCTTACGATTAGATTAAAATTTTAATTGTGTTGATAGACACCAATATCAATAAAAGAGAAATATCCTTGTAGGTTGGTATAAAGTTAATCAGTGGTTACATAGAACCGGGACTGGACATCAAAGGCCGCCAAAAAGAAAATAGGAAAACAAAAAATCTTCATGATCCAACTATAAATATGGGATTTCATTTGTGAACTTACCATCTGAAAATCTTCTCCTCATTCATCATCTTCAGAAACTATACCTCTCTTAGATTGTTATCTTGTCTAAAGGAATGGGTTTTGCACCTAAAAGCTATTGCTCTCTTCTTTATCTCCTGGTGCTTTTGCCAGCACTTTGTTACTCCCAGGACACTTTTATGTCCTCTAGAGCAACCTACTATGGCAGCCCTGATGGCTTGGGGACTGCAAGTATGTATACACCCAATCCTCTCTCTCTCTCTCTATATATATATATGTTGTGTGTGTGTGGTTTACATGTATTGATGATTTGTGTACATTTCTACATTAATAATCTAACTACAATGATTAACACTGATTTAATGTGATTAAAAATTAGCTGGAGCTTGCGGGTTTGGTGACTATGGAAGAACCGTCAATGATGGTTCTGTGAGTGGAGTCTCTAGACTGTACAGGAATGGAACTGGTTGTGGTGCATGCTACCAAGTAATTCAACTTCAAAGCTACTGAAAAAGTCATTGACCCTTTTTGAAGATATTGGAAGAATCTGAATAATGATATTTGAAATAGAATGAATATATATTGATATTCAGTCTTCGACTATGATAAAAAGCTACAATTTTTTTTTGAACAGTAAAAAGCAACAATTGGAAACACTACTTTTTGAGCTTGCAAGAAATTGGCATCCAGGACAAGCCCTTCTTTTTGAATCATTGAAGTAGTGCAAAATAATGAAAATGTAAACACTGATAAAAAAAGTGGCTCCTTTGCTCGTGTCGATAATGATGGTTGTTTCCGATTTGTTTTTACTAATATGATAGGTTAGGTGCAAGATACAGCAACTTTGCACCAAGGATGGAGTGAGGGTGGTGGTGACAGACTACGGTGAAGGGGACAAGACTGACTTCATTCTAAGCACCCGTGCCTACGCAAGGCTGGCTCGTCCCAACGTAGCCTCGAAGTTGTTTGCTTATGGTGTGGTTGACATAGAATACCGGAGAATTTCTTGCCAGTACCCAGGTTACAACCTCATGGTCAAGGTCCATGAGAACAGCAGGTTTCCTGATTACCTAGCCATTATCATCTTGTACCAAGCTGGCCAAAGTGATATTACTGCGGTTGAAGTGTGGCAGGTACAGTCCACTGAACTATTTGAGTGAACTGGGTATTATCAAGTAAAAAAGGGCGGGTTGGGCCACCAGTAAAGACTTTCCGTTAGCGTTCTGGTGGTGGGCCTAGGGCCTATGCATATCATATTTAACAATATATATTCCCTTCTTTGGTGCAGGTGGATCGTCAGCAATGGAGGGGATTGAGAAATGCCTATGGTGCAGTGTGGGACATGTCTAGCCCACCAAAAGGTCCACTAAACTGCAGACTCCAAGTGAGTGGCAGGTCAGGGCTGAAGTGGGCAGAGCTGCGTAGTGCACTTCCTGGTGAATGGAAGGCTGGGGCCGCTTATGAAACAACAGTTCAACTTACTTGAGCCCTATAAAATCCCAATCCCAATGCCTATTGCTACATATATATCTAAGTATATGTTGAGTAGAAGATGCTAAGTAATTACTATCTATAGGAGTCTAATTCCCTTAGGAGTCTAATCCCGCTAGGGGCATGTTTGATTGGAAGGATTAGAGTATGAGATTAAAATTATTAATCCGTGGGCCCAATTATCCCATGTTTGTTTTGACAATTTGTTTTAGGATTAAAGCAACTCATTGTGGGAGAAATCAACAATAGTTACTATGGCCCCGTTTGTTTTCAGAGATAAAATGGACGGGATTCATAGTGAGGGAATTAATAGTGAGGGGATTGTTAGTGAGGGGATTGATAGTGAGGAATTGTTAAATTATTTTTATATAAAATAATAAAACAAATAAAAAAATATAAAAAATTAAACATTATATTTTAAAAAAAATTCCCAATATATAAAAAATAAAAAAATTTCTAATCCCCTCACTATTTTTCTAATACCATCTTTACCTCCTCCTTACCAATCCTCCTTCCTCCTCCTTACTAATACCTAGGGATTACTAATCCCCTCCCTATCTCTCAAAACAAACACCCCATTAGGGCCTTGTTTTTCGTTTTATTTGCATCATCTTAATGCTTTTCCAATAATATTTGCTTAAATTTATCACCAAAAAAAAAAATAGTATCTAGGAGTTTAATAAAGTCATCAAAGTTATGCTTGAGTTAGAGCTAGTGCTCTTTACCATTTTCAATAGAGAAGTGTATTTGTGTGCTATGAATGACATATTTTCCCTTTTCCTTATGGTTGGATAGACACAAAAAGGGCAAAATGATATTGCAGCACTTGAGCAAACAGTAATGTACATGAATATGCATGCGTCTGTGTGTGTATGCACAGAACTCACTGAATCTTGAACTTAGAACAATATTTACAGTGATTGTAACAATCTCAGAAGCAAAAGAAAGACTGCATGTTTGGACACACAAAGCTCCACTAAATTTTTAAAAAGAATAGTACTGGCCAAGATAATAAACATTAACTTTTTTTCAAAGCAAAAAATGCACCACCAGTGAGTCCTACACAGCAATGATATTATTTGTGTTGACACAAAATATATGTGCCACAAAAGAAACATAAAAGATTGCAATCTGAAACCTTCACAAACAACCAGTCACCTATTTCATAACTTATTTGTCACCAGATTCATATGTACAAATTCCAAAAAATGCTAAATCAAAAAAGGGCAAATTACATATACACCCCTCCAGGTTTGACAAAATTACAGATACCCCCCTGAGGTTTGAGAAATTACGAATTCCCCCCTGAATGTTATATTTGCATAAGAAATTAGGGGGTAATTTGTTATGAAATATAAACCTCAGGGGGTAAATTGTTATGAAAATACAAACCTCAGGGGGCGGGATGTAATTTCCGAAACCTCAGGGGGGTATCTGTAATTTAACCAAACCTGGAGGGGTGTATATGTAATTTGCCCATCAAAAAACTACTGGGAAAGGCACAGAAGGTTACATTTTTTTCTTCCTTGGGACAAGAACAGTACCATATGAAGGCTACCAAGTTTAACATTTTCGGATTTCTTCTCTGGAATCACTAATTCAGTAACAAACATACAAATAATTCAGTAAACAACATATACAGCAGATAATTCATTTCATGGTAGGTGTAGTGATCTGACCAACAGAGGATGGGAGTAGTAGTCCACCATGTAGTCTGGAAAAAAATTACTGCCAAGTCTACAGGACTAACCACACTGTGTCAAGGCACTCCATATCTAACCATAAAATGTGTTGTCCAGTAAACAAATTGAGAAAAACATTGTCAAAACTGATATTGGAGATCCCAGCACCTCGAAATATGATCCAAACCTTTCCATCATTCTTCTCGTCTGCTTTCATCAAAATCAAGCTTTGCATATGAACAAGAATCATAAGCAAATTCTCAAAATTAAGGGATGAGATGTGAAGTATTTACATACATGAATCAGATCATGAATGTGGAAACAAATGTCAGATTTCAATATTACTTTAAACATGAAAAGAAATGTGATTCATGAGAGCTGCCAGTTCATCCAAAGAGAGAAGAACTTCTATATCTATGATCACAAACAAAAAACCACCAGACAACTTGATGCCATGCTGGCTGACTCTATTGTAGCACGAAGGAGGGCACTTGCAAGAAGGACCACACTCATAGACCAGAGTCTTTGATTCTACGATAGCACCGTTGTAGTTGTATGGTATCTCTCCTCCATTCTTGAGTACACATGAGCATTTCTGAGAGTCCAAGCATCCACCAATACAATCACAACCCTGAGGAGGAATAGGGGATAACCAATCAGGATATTTCATCCAAGCCATGCAATTGAATGTGGGTGGTTTCTCATTGTCTATGGTGTTCACAGCACAAATGGGAAATAACTCGTTCCCTCCTGATGTCATCAACACAACGACCCACATTCAATTACTCTTTGTGGGGTTGTATTTTCGGGCATCTCTATCATTACTGGACAGGGAAAGGATTTGGGGCTCTCACAAACGAGGACTCTCGTGATCCCCACGAATATATTGACTATTAATGTATTTGAATTTTTATTTCTTCTATCTTTGATAGTAGTATGAATGGTCTAGATCATTTTAAATGTTGTGTTTTGTGGGGATTTCTACCATTATTGTTGGACAAGGAAAATATTTGGAACCCCCACAAAGGAGGACCCCCATGACCCCTACTGATGTATTGATCATTGATGTGTTTAATTTTTTTTTTCTTCTATCTATGACAGTGACATGAATGGTCTACATCATTTTGGGGTTGTAGGGGTTGTATTTTGTAAGATCTCTATCATTACTATTGGATAAGGAAAATGTTTGGAACCTCCACAAAGGAGGATCCCCCATGACCCCCGCTGATGTACTGACCATTAATGTGTTTGAATTTTTTTTCTTCTATCTCTGACAATGACATGAATGGTCAAGATTATTTTGGGGGTTGTGTTTTGTAGGGATTTCTTTCATTACTGTTGGACAAGGAAAATGTTTGGGACCCCCACAAAGGAGGACTCCTGTGACCCTACTGATGTATTGACCATTGATGTGTTTGAATTTTTTTTTTTCTATCTTTGACAATGACATGAATGGTTCAGATCATTTTGAAGGTTATGTTTTGTGGGAATCTAAGATGAGTGAAATTATATTTTTTTTATAGAAAAATGATTTATTCACATAATTTTTTTTTCTCTTTACAATCCCCTAATAATGTTATAAGTAAAATTTAAAAAGTGAACTTACATTCAAAAAGAAAAATGTTTTGGAGCTCCAATTGAACACTCCTAATCCATTTTCCAATGATATGAAATAAGCCATGTGAATGGAGTCTCACACATTTCATCTCTCTTATCTCTCTATCTCTCTTCTACCTTATTAGAAGTCAAAATGAAAGTGTGATGTGTTGAAAATGTAGCCCTACTCTATTTAAATATTTTTTCAAAATTCTTATATATTTTGTCTTACCACCTTATCAAGAAGATTGTAAAAAAAATAAATTGTGTGAATATAATACTGCCATTTTTTATATGATGATTTGGATATGTAAAATTAAATTATTTTATGTAGTTAGTTTTAGGTAAATTACAAATACACCCTTTGAGGTTTGCTTAAAGTACAGTTGCCCCTTGTGGTTTGGAAAATTACAAATACCTCATTGTTAGTATTTTTTATAAAACATAATTAACTAAAAAAATGAAATTCATAATTGTTTTCCAATACAATAATAAAATTACCTAAATTATTAATTGAAACATGTTTCTAACATCATTAAAAACTGTTAATTAACTTGATAATTTATTATTAAAAAGGGCAACTTGTTATGAAGTTAAAAACTTTCGGGGTAGAATGTAATTTTTAAAATTACAGGGAGCAATTCGTATTTTTATCAAATTTTGGGAGATGTATTTGTTATGGTCTTTGTGTGAGTCTATGAACTTGTTGGAGTGGAGTCATAGGGGCTCGGACCAACTTTAACAAACCCATTCCAAAGCCCGTTCTAATCCAAAGTCGCAGAGAATCCATTTTCTTCCGCTCACACCATCACACACTCTCTCTCTCTCTTTCTCTCTCTCTCTCTCTCTACAGAGAGCAGCAATGGAGGTCGCCACCATGGCCTCGCACTTCTTCCTCACTACTGCGACTCGCATGCTATCTTCATCCACTGAGAGGGAGATTTCATAATCTGGCTTTGGGCAGTGGTAATGGTCGGGCAAATTGGGCCAGGCAAGTTTGGGCCGAGCTGGGTTGGGCTAATCCGGTGGTAGTGCGCACGGTCAAGGCCCAAGTCCGATTTGGCCGGGGTAATTTCAGACTGCGGGCCCGGTTCATTTTATTTGCTCACTGAGTTAGGTGGGTCAAATCCTCCGCAGACCAATCCAACTAAACAGGTGCTTGGTCATAGCGGCGGGCGGCTAAGCCACAGTGGAAGTAATGCATGTCATAACGGAGGGCGGCCGAGCTCGGTTATAACAGAGCTCGGTTCAGAGCATTGCATGTCTCAGAAGTAGTGCGGTCGTAAGAAGAGGAGGTGGCGTCGGGCTGTCCATTCGCACCAACGTCGTTTAGCGATTTGGTTAGGTGGTGTTTAGTTGTATTTGCACTGACACATGAGAAAGTGAGATAGGAGAGCAGGTCCACGCATCAAAAGGAAAATGAACGCAAAGGCACGCGCAGAAGGTATATAAGCGTGATTGTGCCTCCATACTGATGCATGAAACATCTTCTAGTGAAAGAAAAACAAACACATTGTCTCCACTCTCTTCTCTCTCTTTCTCTTAGTGTGTGCTGACTTGACCGTCCAAGGGGTTTTCCAGTAACACACCGCCGGGTAGCTCACATTCGTTGTGTTCTCAGGTCGATCGGAGGAAGGCGCAGCTTGGACACAAGGAGTACGGACAACATCGAATATTTTCTCTCCGTACAATTGGCGCCGTCTGTGGGAATTCGACAAACAAAACCTTGTCCTCCAAGCTTCTCCGGTCATCTATTATAGCGAACCACGACGACATTCCGTTGTTCGCCATCAAAGACATCACGCCAGAGTTCGTTCGGTGCAGAGATGGCCTGTTCGCCATTCCAACGATGGCTGATTTGGAAACCTTCGCATAAGGACTTCCCAGGGATGCGCAAGACAAGCGCGCAAGGAGTTTTGGGCGCTTTGTCATTTCAAAAGAGCGTCGCCGACGGCGAGATTCACACACTCAACACTTAGAAGACAAGCTGAGAGACCAAGATACCATTATCACGAAAATGGCGACGGAGATAGAGGCCATAAGACGCTAAATGAAGGGAAAGAGAGTCGCTGGAGTGGGAAACCACAGTGAGCACGCCCATTCCCGCTATTCCGGCAATCTTAATAGACGTCTCACCTCTTCACTCTCCGTCACAAGAAGCTTTAGAGCTGGAGACTACGTCGCGCCGGCAACGATATCTCACACGCAGGACAACAGTTACCACCCCTTACACTCAACGACGGCGTCAAGATATTCCCGCTCCGACCTTCGAAAGACTTGAGGGATGTGTTGGAGGAGCACGCTCACCGGCAGGAGGCGCAGAGGGTGCCTGCATTACAGTGGCTGGTCCCTAGAGGGCAAGCCAGTGAAAAGGTTGCCATGCCACAACCACGTTTAGCGGTACGCTTGCCACTAGACAGAGAGTTGGCAAGGCTGAGTGCTATCCCTTTTTCCGTAGAGATCGAGAACACACCACTCCCCCCCGGGTTCCATCAACCAAAGTTCAGGCTCTATGACGGAAAGACTGATCCATATATTCACGTAAGCTACTTCCGGTAGGTTATGGCCGGGCACAGGCGAAACGATGCGCTCATGTGCCTTGTTTTTCCATCGAGTTTGGGCGAGTTGGGCCTAAAATGGTTCGAGAGGCTGCCGGAGGAGAGCATCGGGGGTGACGACAGTTGGCAGAGGCATTTGTCACCAGATTTAAGACAAATGCCGAAACGCCCAAGGAAATTGACCATCTCTAGAGAGTAAACATGAAGCCAGACGACTCTTTGAAGGCGTATAACGCTGTATTGAGAGACTTTCAATGAGATCCTTGATTGCCCAACCAACTTTGCAATCACTCAGTATAAGTGCGCTATTCCAATTGGACATCGACTGAGAGACTTGCTCACAATGAATCAACTATCGACCATGGAAATGCTCATGCAACATATTAATGAGCACATCCGAGTCGAAGACGATGCAGCCGCAGCTACCGTGACGGCAAGTCCGGTAATAGAGAACAAGAGAGTAGTACGAAAGGTTCATGCAGTCGGACAAGATGATGGCTATGCAAACCACCATGGAAGAGATATAGGGAGTTCGATTTTTGGAAAACGTTTGTAAGAAGGCCGAGGAAAAGGGGCATAAAACTCGCAGAATGTAAATGGCCGATTCATTTCTAGAACATCGAACTCTGTCAATCTAAAGTTTTGTTCTTAGTTCAATTTTTGTAACCTTTTTTGCCACTGGCACAATGAAACAAGTAGACTATTTAATTGTCAGATGGATTTTACTCTGCAAGAGATTTCTTGATGGTTTTAATCAACTTTAGAATTCCTTGCTAAGCTGATCTTGCTCGCCAAGAAGAAAGTCGCGGAGCGGACCTTGCTCGCCGACCTTAGAGTTCCTTGCCAAGCTGATTTGTTTAAGAAGCAAGTCGCGGAGCGGACCTTGCTTACTGACCTTGGAGTTCCTTGCCGAGCTGATCTTGCTCGCCAAGAAGAAAGTCGCGAAGCGGACCTTGCTCGACGACCTTGGAGTTCCTTGCCGAGTTGATCTTGCTCGCCAAAAAACAAGTCACCGAGTTGACCATGCTCGCCGACCTTGGAGTTCCTTACCGAGCTGATCTTGCTCGTAAAAAAGCTAATCGCCGAGCTGACCTTGCTCGCCAACCTTGAAATTCCTTGCCAAGCTGATCTTGCTCGCCAAGAAGAAAATCGTCGAGCTAACCTTAGAGTTCCTTATTGAGCTTATCTTGCTCGCCAAGAAATAAGTCACTGAGCTAACCTTGCTCGCCGACCTTGGAGTTCCTTGTCGAGCTGATTTTGTTCGCCAAGAAGCAAGTCGTCGAGCAGACCTTGCTCGCCGACCTTGGAGTTCCTTGCCGAGCTAATCTTGCTCGCCAACCTTGGAGTACCTTGTCGAGCTAATCTTGCTCGCCAAGAAAAAATTCGTCGAGCTGATCTTGCTCGCCGACCTTGGAGTTTCTTGCCAAGCTGATCTTGCTTGCCAAGAAATAAGCCACCGCACCGACCTTGCTCGCCGACCTTGGAGTTCCTTGCCGAGCTGATCTTGCTTGCCAAGAAGCAAGTCGCCGAGTTGACCTTGCTCGCCGACCTTGGAGTTCCTTGCTGAGCTAATCTTACTCGCCAAGAAACAAGTCGCCGAACTGACCTTGCTCGCCGACCTTGGAACTCTTTGCCGAGTTGATCTTGCTCGCCAAAAACTAATCGCGGAGCGAACCTTGCTCGTTGACCTTGGAGTTCCTTGCCAAGCTAATCTTGCTCGCCAAGAAACAAGTCGCCGAGCAGACTTTGCTCGCCGACCTTAGAGTTCCTTGCCGAGCTAATCTTGCTCGCCAAGAAACAAGTCGCCGAGCTGACCTTGCCCGTCGACCTTAGAGTTCATTGCCGAGCTGATCTTGCTCGCCAAGAAGCAAGTCGCGAAACGGACCTTGCTCGCTGACCTTGGAGTTCCTTGCCAAGCTCATCTTGCTCGCCAAGAAACAAGTCGTCGAGCTAACTTTGCTCGCCGACCTTGGAGTTCCTTGCCGAGCTGATCTTGCTCGCAAAGAAGCAAGTTGCGGAGCGGACCTTGGAGTTCCTTGCCCAGCTGATCTTGCTCATTAAGAAGCAAGTCGCCGAGTTGACCTTGCTCGCTAACCTTGGAGTTCCTTGCCGAGCTGATCTTGCTCGCCAAGAAACAAGTCGTCGAGCCAACCTTGCTCGCCAAGAAACAAGTCGCCGAGCCGACCTTGCTCGCCGACCTTGGAGTTTCTTGCCGAGCTGATCTTGCTCGCCAAGAAGCAAGTCACCAAGCTGACCTTGCTCGCCAACCTTGGAGTACCTTGCCGAGCTGATCTTGCTGGCTAAGAAACAAGTCACCGAGCTGACCTTGCTCGCCGACCTTGGAGGTCCTTGCTGAGCTGATCTTGCTTGCCAAGAAGCAAGTCGCCCAGCTGACTGTCATGAGTCGAACCCGCCCCTATGGATTAAGGTCATAACCGGCTAGTAATCAAGAGATTACCTGTTGCCTCAAACCAAATAAAATATACTCCACCAGAATTAAAGGGCCAAACGGAAGCAACTTAAAAATTTTGTCCATAAAGCTTTGCTAACATGGCACATTATAACATTTCACATATATTCGTTAATAACTCACATCAAAAGGAAATTAACCCAAAGTTCTATACATACAGGATCATTCAAGTCTAAGTCAGTCAAACCCAAAGTTTGTATACAAAAGTGGTCTAACGTTTTCGCCAATGTAACAAAATTATAACAAAAGAACAAAAGAGGCAAAGACAAGTCTCGTGCGTGAGATATTTGGGTTGACTCTTCAAAACCTTGACTGTTTCTCACATATTTCACTGAGGTTGGTTTTGGGCATCTCTTGGCTCACCTATATACACATGAATGAGTGTGAGCGAAAGCCCAGTGAATAATATCAAATAAAGAAAATACATGAATGAAGTTCGAAATAGGTATACATATATCAAACGGCCTTGGGCCCATCTTTAGTTTTATCTAATACATTAGACGACTTTAAACCCGAGCATATCAGATGGCCTCTGGCCCATTTCATTCATATCAAACGGCCTCTGGCCCAATCATTCGCGTCCGACGACCTTTGGCTCAATCAATGGTATCCGATGGCCTTTGGTTCAATCAATCCTATCAAACGGCCTTTGGTCCAATCATTCATATCCGACGGCCTTTGGCCCAATCATTCGTATCAAACGGCCTTTGGCCCAATCATTCATATCTGACGGCCTTTGGCCCCACCATATGGCGTAACAAATATTTGTCCACAATTCAAATTAACAAGCTTATAAGACTTATATAGAAATAAGCAATAGGACAAATAACATACTTCAAAATATCTTGACTAAGATATTACTCACAGTGTTCTGCCGGTGGATTCGTCCTTGTGCTCGACCCTACATAATACACAACACATATGGATCACAAATGATTCAATCCTTTCTTAACTCATGCATTCCTCTTAGGTCTCTTTCTTATCTTCTTTGTCCATTTATAATGCCCAATGTATGCCTAAGAGTGTTTAGGAGTGAAAGAGAATGCAAACAGAACATAAAATCATCTCTACAAAATTTTTGAAACAGGGCTCCCCGCTCGAGCGTGGCTTCTGCCGCTCGAGCAGACCCCTTTGGTCTGCAAAAGTACTGGTTGCCTTACTTTTACGCTCGAGCGTGACTTCGGGCGCTCGAGCTGAAAGTCAAACTACGTGGCTTGGCGCTCGAGCATGAATCTCCTCGCTCAAGCGTACATCAAAGTCTGCAAAAGTTTTGGGAACTAACATTTCACGCTTGAGCGGCCCTTTCCCCGCTCGAGCTAACATGCCAAATTCTGAAATTTCCAGAATTGTTCTTAAAGCTCAAACTCAATGTCCAAGGGTTCAAAACTCAAGTTTTTGGACATAAAAACATATAAAACACATTACATACTATGAGAACATAACCAATATGAAGTCAATTGTTCAAAATCATAATCTCATTCCCAAATTAATCAACATTTCTTTGCATGATCAAAACCCATGCATTCAAACTTCATACAAGCTTCATATCTCCATTAATCAAGCATGCATGTTAATTTTTTACTCTAATTCCATTTCAAATGGCTCAAGTGATGCTTAAACACATGAAACTCATCAAAACCATGCTTGCATGTATGATCCAACACTCAATTTTTCATAATTAACAAGCTACATGTTAGATTATACAATTCATAGTAATTCTATGCATGCATGTGCATTCTAACTTCATATTCAACTCAACTCACACTTTTGATTATAATCTAACATCAAATTCTCAAAATTACAACCTCAACTTATGAACCAATGCTCAAACACTCACCTTGGAGTTCCAAGCTCCCAATTTCTGGCTAATTCTTGGAGTTAAGCTTTCAAATTCACAAACTTTGGGCCAAGATACACAATTCTCCTTCTTTCTCTCTCTAGAACCGGCCCTCTCTCTCTCTAATGTGTGATTTCAGCCAAGGAAGAGAAATGAGCTAAAAAACAAGGCTCATAAATGTAAATAAGCCACTTATATATGTTGGCCTAATCAAATTGATTAAGGCTAAGTAATTAAGCCTAATTTAATCATTCTAAATCTAATTATTTTAATCCGAATCAATTTTCAATTAAATTTCACCATAGGCTCTAAAAATTACGCCAATCGCAATGGCGTAGTCAATTTCAGTTTCTGTGGCCGATAAGGCCTTAAATTTCAAGTTCATAACAGTAAGTTGAACAGATTTTCCTACGGTGAACAGATAGAAGTTCAAAATCACATATAATCGTATAAACGACATCCAAAATCATATTAAACACTTAATCACAATCATAATTAAGATTAATTAGCATATATGGAACATGGTTATCACACTGACCTTGCTCGCCAACCTTAGAGTTCCTTGTCGAGCTGATCTTGCTTGCCAAGAAACAAGTCGCCAAGCTGACCTTGCTTGCCAACCTTGGAGTTCCTTGCCAAGCTAATCTTGCTCGCCAAGAAACAAGTCGCCGAGCTAATCTTGCCGTTCGCCGACCTTGGAGTTCTTTGCCGAGCTGATCTTGCTCGCTAAGAAGCTAGTCGCGGAGCGGACCTTGCTCGCTGACCTTGGAGTTCCTTGCTGAGCTGATCTTGCTCGCCAAGAAACAACTCGCGAGCTGACCTTGCTCACCGACCTTGGAGTTCCTTGCCGAGTTGATCTTGCTCGCCAAGAAGCTAGTCGTGGAGCGGACCTTGCTCCCTGACCTTGGAGTTCCTTGCTGGGCTGATCTTGCTCGCCAAGAAACAAGTCGCCGAGTTCACCTTACTCGTCGACCTTGGAGTTCTTTACCGAGCTGATCTTGCTCACCAAGAAGCAAGTCGCGAAGCGGACCTTGCTTGCAGACCTTGGAGTTCCTTGCCAAGCTGATCTTGCTCGCTGACCTTGGAGTTCCTTGCCGAGCTAATCTTGCTCGCCAAGAAACAAGTCGCTGAGCTGACCTTGCTCACCGACCTTGGAGTTCCTTGCCGAGCTGATCTTGCTAGCCAAAAAGCTAGTCGCGGAGCGGACCTTGCTCGCTGACTTTGGAGTTCCTTGCCGAGCTGATCTTGCTCGCCAAGAAACAAGTCGCCGAGCTGACCTTGCTTGCCGACCTTGGAGTTCCTTGATGAGCTAATCTTGCTCGCTAAGAAATAAGTCGCGAGCTGACCTTGCTCGTCGATCTTGGAGTTCCTTGCCGAGCTGATCTTGCTTGCCAAGAAACAAGTCGCCAAGCCGACCTTGCTCGCCGACCTTAGAGTTCTTTGCCGAGCTGATCTTGCTCGCTAAGAAGCTAGTCGTGGAGCGGACCTTGCTCGCTGACCTTGGAGTTCCTTGTCGAGTTGATCTTGCTCGCCAAGAAGCAAGTCGCCGAGTTGACCTTGCTCGCCGACCTTGGAGTTCCTTGCCGAGCTGATTTTGCTCGCCAAAAAACAACTCACCGAGCTGACCTTGATTGCCGACCTTGGAGTTCCTTGCCGAACTGATCTTGCTCGCCAAGAAACAACTCGCCGAGCTGACCTTGATCGCCAACCTTGGAGTTTCTCGTCGAGCTGATCTTGCTCGCTAAGAAGCAAGTCGCCGAGTCAACCTTGCTCGCCGACCTTGGAGTTCCTTGCCGAGTTGATCTTGCTTGCCAAGAAGCTAGTCGCGGAGCGGACCTTGCTCATTAACCTTAGAGTTCCTTGCCGAGTTGATCTTGCTCTCCAAGAAGCAAGTCGCCGAGTTGACCTTGCTCGTGGACCTTGGAGTTCATTGCCAAGCTAATCTTGCTCGCCAAGAAACAAGTCGTCAAGCTGACCTTGCTCACCGACCTTGGAGTTCCTTGCTGAGCTGATCTTGCTCGCCAAGAAGCAAGTCGCCGAGCTGACCTTGTTCGCCGACCTTGGAGTTCCTTGCCGAGTTGATCTTGCTCGCCAAGAAGCAGGTTGCCGAGCTGACCTTGCTCACTGACCTCAAAGTTCCTTGCCGAGCTAATCTTGCTCACCACAAAGAAAGTCGCGGAGCTGACCTTGCTCACCGACCTTGGAGTCCCTTGCTGAGCTGATCTTGCTTGCCAGGAAGAAAGTCGCGAAGCGGACCTTGCTCGCCGACCTTTGAGTTCCTTGTCGAACTGATTTTGCTCGCCAAGATACAAGTTACCGAGCTGACTTTGCCTGCCAACTTTCAAGTTTCTAACTGAGCAACGTGAACCACCAAGTAAAAAGTCTAGCCCGACCTTGTAATGTAATTCCGGTCACGCAAATGCGGACGGAATTATGGGGCAATTGAGAGGGAGATTTCATAATCTGGCTTTGGGCCATGGTAATGGCCGGGCAAATTGGGCTACGTAAGTTTGGGCCAAGCTGAGTTGGGCTAGTCCGGTGGTAGTGCGCACGGTCAAGGCCCTGGTCCGATTAGGCCAGGGTAATTTCGGATTGCGGGCCCAGTTCACTTTATTTGCTCGCTGAGTTAGGTGGGTCAAATCCTCCGCAGACTAATCCAATCGAACAGGAGCTCGGTCATAGCAGAGGGCGGCTGAGCCGCAGTGGAAGTAATGCATGTCATAACGGAGGGCGGCCGAGCTCGATTATAACAGAGCTCGATTCAGAGCATTGCATGTCTCGGAAGTAGTGCAGTCGTAGGAAGAGGGCTAATAGGTTTCATGTTACGTCAATTCGAACTTGCTCGATCTATTCAATTACGACCTTATAATGCAATTGCATTCTCCGGCCCAATTGTTGTTTTTGTTTCTGTATTCCTGATTTATCCACTAGGTCAATCTGGTTGGTTGTTTGCGCGGCGCCGGGCTGTTCGTTCACGCCAACGCTGTTTGGCGGTTTGGTTAGGTGGTGTTTAGCTGTATTTGCGTTGACACATGGGAAAGTGGGATAGGAGAGCAGGTCCACGCGTTATAAGGCAAATGAACGCAGAGGCACGAGCAGAAGGTATATAAGTGTGACTGCGCCCCCATACTGAGGCATGGAACATCTTCTGGTGTGAGAAAAAGAAACACATTGTCTCCCCTCTCTTCTCTCTCTTTTTCTTAGTATGTGTTGACTTGACCGTCAGAGGGGTTTTCCGGTAACGCACCACCGGGTAGCTCACCTTCGTTGTGTTCTCAGGTCGATCGAAGGAAGGCGCAGCTTGGACACAAGGAGTACGGACAACATCAAATATTTCCTCCCTGTACATCCACCAACTGAACCCTAAGTTGGTCCTTTCCCAGAGCTTCTCTCTTTTCCAATTTCCTCACTCCCTCCGTCGCTAGCAGTGTCTTCGGCGATTTCTCCGGCTAGAAGCTCCGCCCCGCTTCTTTTAACCCCTACACCTCCTCTCATCCCAAAAGAGGAGTCGTCACCATGGTACTGTTCCCAAAACCCACAAATTTGCTTCACCTTCTTTGTTATCTAGAGTTTTTTGATTTTCTGATATATATATATATATATATATATATATATATATATATATGTGCATATTCTGTTTGTATGTTGATGGGAAATTTAGTGGGAAAATGGTGAAATGAGGAGAGTTAATTTAACACAAAATTTGATTGGTCCAAAACTGTGAGCTCCACATCAAAAAAGTAAGTGTATTGTTCCTACCTAAAATTAGGGGCTCCATTGTTGTAAATGAATCAAAGCTTGTATTTTGTCAAGTGTGTGAACAAAATGTGATTTATTTGAAGTAGTTATATTTGAAATATCTCCTGATTTCAAGTTCAAAAAGCAAACTTTAGGCCAATTTTTTTTTTACTGGAGGGTTTGATATCTGTACTTTAAAAAAAAAAATAATAAATTATATTAGTTGTATGTATTGTATTATATTCTTGTAATTTTTAGGATTTCGTTTGATCATTTTTAGTAGACTTCAGGTTTTTATTTGTCAATTTAGATTTGATACGAGGATGATTAGGTTGTTATGATATGATTCTATGCTTACAAATTTGACTTATAATAGTGCAACATATGCGTGAAGAAGGGGTGTAAATTCAACTCTTTGATCAATAATATTAATTAGAGGTTTTTCTCTGGGTGCTATCCTTTTATATGAAGAAAATCCCTAGTAGCATATATTGGGTTGGCGATGCCAATTTGTAGTTTCCTCTTCTCTGAATATGGGAAATTCAGAGTGCACTTTTAAGACTAAACATTCATTTCAAAGTTGTTTGCTATTTTATGAATATGAAGTTTGGTTATCATAAGTATGTCACTCACTTTCATAGAGCATACCTTTTGTCCTCGAAGTATCTTTGCTTACCTTCTACCCTCTTTTGTATTGTTTGCCATCTGTTAACAGGTAATTCCCTTTTCAAGGGGAAGTGCTCCCAGTGCATGGGAGCAGCCTCCTCCAGATTTATCATCCTACTTGTATAAGAATCGGATTGTTTACTTGGGCATGTCTCTAGTTCCATCTGTCACCGAGTTGATATTAGCAGAATTTCTTTACCTTCAGTATGAGGATGAAGAAAAGCCAATTTACCTTTACATAAATTCCATTGGGACAACAAAGGTAAACAATTTTTTTATTTATTTATCTAGATTGCTTCATAAATAGTTCTTCAAATGTACAAACCCTAAATCGAGATATCACTTAATCTCTCAAGTAACATGGTGCACAGTCTTTTAAAATCAAATGTTGGTGCAGCCTCCTTAGCATAGGTGTTGGCTTTTTGGCTTTCGAAGGTTATTTTTGTAATTATAAGCGTGCCAGTAAGGATTAATCAGTCCTTACAGATTATTAATTGCCAACCAATTATCAGACGATTGTGTTTTAGTTCTTTCAGCCTCAATGAAGAGGGCTTTTACTGGTGGCTTTGTTTAGGAGAATTAAGCAAACGATGATTAAATGAAGAACAATTGTAGTATTTCATTAAGCAAAATGAAAGACTTACAAAGATCGAAATCAACCTCGTAGAGGTTTACAGCAATAAGCTACTTGAAAACTACTCCTATGAACGAAATGCAAAATAGGAATTTGAAGTGCAGAAATGTAAAGAACAAGAAATGTAAAACTGGAAAGGAAATAAAGTAGAATAAAACTGGTTTTTTGGATCTGAGTCTGGGCGCTTTTCTAGGCCTTCTCTGCTATTTATACTTCTTAATGACAACCGTCGAAATGGACTTCTAACTGTCGAACCGTCTCTCTATGATCACTGATTATGCTTTCTTGCAGTTAGCTCCACTATGTCATAGGCAGTTAGGCTTCCCTCCTGATTTTGAATTTAAATATGTGAGTAACTGTTAAGGCCACGTCATCTTGCATCTCTTTGCTGATTCAGTGTTACGCAGATCTATAACAAACCAATGCTGACTACCACGTGTGTGATTATGATTGAAGATTTGAATTGTCTTTCCGTACTGCCCTTATTCTGCCACGTGCCGAACTGTGATTGGCTTGTACAAAATATGTAGCCAACATTACCCCCCGTACTAATATACCCAATACTTGGTGATATTAGTGGAGCAAGGTATTTTACCCACGTCTTAGAACGTGCATGGGCTCTACATTTTTCAGATATGCAACTATCATTCCTTAATGAAACATTTGCATTAAATTCTCTTCTAACCCTTGAACACTCCCACTATCTCAGTATTCGAAAAGACTAGTTCAACTCTTATGGCCAAGCAGACCTTTTCCTACCTCGATCAAGCATACGAAGAGTTGTTTGATAATGTTGTTCGTCCTCGAAAGAATCTTCATGCATCGATTAGCCACCTTTACCCACCTTCTTATATTAAAGTCATGGAAGCTTTTGCAAATTATCAACCTTTGGATTACGAACCTATTATTCACAATTCCTTAACCCAAAATTTTGCAAACATGGATATCTGAGGCTCTTCTTCTGACCCAAAACCTTCTGCGTGGGATGAAGCTGTCGTTTCTTCTTTTTCTGGGGCTTCTGGTTGGAGAAGCTGGCCAGAACCTGAGGAGTCTAAGTTAAGGGAACAAATCAATCATCATTTTGTCGAATTCGTTGATCCTCTAACTTTCCCTCCCTTTGCTCGGAGTTCAGTGGTTTACCCATATGTACCCATTGACCGCCGACACTGTTTAGAAGATAACTTACTCGTAGCATGGTACATGTCTTCCATGCCTACGAAGATAGTTCAAGCTACCCCTCGTCCAGAAGAGGCCCAAGGATGTAGCCCGTCATTCTTAGCTCAAAGAGCTAAACTTTGCTCTTCTGACTGGCTTGACATTGTTAACAACCCTTAATTTCCTCCTTCTTTTGAGATGGAAGCTCTTGCGCCTCATCTTCGGCAAAACCCTCACTGGATGGAGGAACTGAGACTTACTCTCTTTGAGGACCAGTTTCTCCCCTCTTATCATCATCCATCTCCACCTACCAAACATCAGCAACAACAACCCCAACTTCTATTTGCGGCCTTCTCTCACTTGCCCTTTAATGTTCTTGAGGACGATGTTTCCCTCAAGAACTTTCGATGGGCTTGTGATGTTATGACCCGGGGTCATGTCCTCAACCCTATTGCCCAAGCAGAACTTCAAATGTTTTTAGATCAGTTCCTATTACTTCTTCATTGGCACCACATTTCTGTGGCCACCATTCGATCCTTGGATCAAATCTCAGCCCGTCGAGTTCATACCCAGTATGAAGCAGAGAACCTCATCGATGAATATAATGATTTCAAGAATAAAGACTCTGTATACTGGGATGACTTGGACATGGATGAGATGGAACAAGGGTTGAAGGAAACAGAATTCGAAATAAAGGCTGAGAAACTTTTTCATCAAGTTAGAGCATATCAACTTCAGAAACCCAGCCTAGAGAAAATAGGACATAGAACAAAGAAATAACAGAAGTTCATTAACCACAGTTGGAGCAAATTTCATGACCTTGTTATTTATTCAGTTCCCTATTTTTATGAGCTTGAATATGTAGCCAAAGAAGGCCTATGATGTAATTGCTCTTATTTTAATAAGGCTAAGATGTTTCCTTTTTATTTGACATGGTCTGATTTTACCCTTTTTGTCAAAGTCAAACAATCTTAGGGCTTCGAAGTCAACAATTTCATCATTCGAATCTCAATTCGATCATTATCAGCGGCAATACTGAAGAAACCAACTTGAGCTTTTCCAACTTATGCAGTGTAATTAACAACTTTTTCCGGTTTCCTTTTAGAATCAGAGCTCCGAATTCGCCAATTTTGCACTTCGAAACTTGATTTGATTATATCCAATTCCCTATCATATGGTTAACACAACCAAGGACTTTCAAATCAATTTTGTTTCGAACAATCAGTCTATATTTTCCAAAGTATGGAAACCTCTGCTAAGTACTGCACCGTTTTATTTGGAAAAAGTAATCTCTTTTGTATACTATCAAACCAACTATTGGTTTGAAACAATTTCAACTGAAAAGTATTTCAATTTTTGCTTCGAAGGATTTTACTCATTTAGAAACCAACAAACAGGTTCTTAATCCTTTTGAAGTAAACAAATATCCAAACACTCTTTCACCATGAGGCATAGAATGTGCTTCGAAGTAAGCTTTCGACATTCGAAGCCGTTTGTCATTTCATTTTGGCGGCAAAATTTGGCTTCGAAGCCAAATATTTTATTTCGAAGCTGACACTAGTATTTGAGATGTGTTTCCCTCCATGATTATCAATATAGAAAGAAACTTTTCGCATCCATAGCTTTAGTACTTCTTTGTGAATTCCGTTCATGCAACACGACTGGGTATATTTTTTTAGACACAAAAGTTTTAAAACCCTTTTATTTCGCGCTTTGAATTCGCCTTAACCCTTCATCTCTACTGACCTTCCTTTTCCTCTACTCTCTTTTCCGACTTTGTCTTCTGAGAAAACTCTCTATCAATGGCTTCTCCTTCTTTGAAAATACCGGTCGTGGAGCGTGTGAGTCCGTCTGTAACCCTAAAAATGATTATTGACGCAGAGTGTGAGAAGTACAAGGCTGGTAAGAAAAGCGCCATTAACGAACGCATCTTCATTCCTCGTCGTCATGAGCAGTAAGAGTATGTGCTTGGGCCCATCTTCAAGGAGATTCCTGCTGAGCTTCTAGCTCTATATCCACCTCTAGAAGACCGTTGTCTCCTTTACGAAGGTGGTCTTGACTGGGAAAGTTGGAGGATGAACCGTCCCCATCGTTGTTGGTCCACGGTAAGACCAGAGTGGCAAGAGTGGTATGATCGGGTTGTCCCTAATAGGACTCTGGACCTTCAAGAGCTCTGCCTTTTTGACGCCCTCCAATTATTCAGGTTCACTATTTCAGATAACCTTTTCTTAATACCTGCTGCCCTTTGCTTTTGGAATTCCGCTTACAATTTCTTTCAATTCAAATGTGGGATGATGGCCCCTACTGTTCTTGATGTCTGCCATTTATTAGGATTGTCCCCCACTGGAACCCCATTGGACTAGATTATCCTGACCTACAAACCCCTTTTTCCCTCCCCTCTCTTAACTCATCCTATAGTGACTTTGTCAAGGCTAAGAATAAAAAGGAGGGCCCTGTGACTGATAGGGAATTCTTTTCTTTCATATTATATTGGCTTTGCAAATTTTTTTTCTGCACCTCTTTTCAGAGGATCATGCCTGAATTCGTCCCTTTTGCTAAAGCCCTTGTCTTGCAAAGAAAGGTGGCCTTAGCTCCATATGTCTTAGGTCATGTATATAGAGTTTGTTCCCTTTTCTGTGAGAAACCCTTGGACGCCAATCAAGGAGGTCTATTTTGGATACTTTAGCTTTGGCTTTTTGCATATTTTACTGAGCTTCAATCTAAATGCCTAAAGTTTTTAGAACCAAACCCTACTACCCATGGCATGAGGTTAGCCAATGTTTCACTCTACCCTTCCACCTTTGCTTTTTACTTTTCCTTCTTCCACCAACTCCCAATCTCCCTTTCTTCCCACAACTTCCGTCCTTTCGAACCTACCAACATTGGCCCATCCTGGTTGAAGACCTTTCTGAGTGATAGGTTCTGCTCTTTACCCCAACACAAGAATATATGGGCTTCCATTCTGATCCCTAGAGAATTATTCATTGGGTCTATGAACCCCAGAGCTTACAAATGCATTACTGAGCCCTATTGTCCTGCTCAATTTGCTAGGCAATTTGGCCTCTCATAAGGGGTCCCAATACCTCTCTACAGCCAGACCAATTTAAGTCTTACCAGTAGGGACTTAAAGGTTCGAAGATCCAGATTAGAAGAAGCAATTTCTAAATTCATCCAGGACTATATTGACTTTGAGTACCTCCCTTTCATTCTTCAAAGTAACATATTGAAAAAGTGCCAGAACTGGTGGGTGACCAATATAGAGGTACACTTGGCCATTCCTCCCCAAGACCTGTTAATGGTACTGGACGTACCTCAACCCAAATCGAAAGGGGCTGGAATTGTTACTTCTTCCACTGCTCCTGCTACCACAATTCTTGCACCTGCCATTACAAAGCCTATTCCTGCTGCCTCAACTCCTCCTAGAGTTACTCGAGCCGCCTCGAAGAAAGGTATGTACCCTTGTTTCTTTTCTCTTCTTCTTCTTTATAATGCTTTTAGCCTTACTTTTAGTTCTTCTTTTGGTATAGGTGGTGCGAGTGTCTCACAGGGAGATTCTCCCCATAAGGTCCAAGCTTTAAATCTTCTCAGGAACAAACAGCAACAAAAGAAAAGAAAGCTTTTACTTGACCCTGAAGATGAGGCACCTGGGGTTCAGGTAGCAGAAGAAGAAGAAGAAGGAGAAGAGGCAGAACAAGAGTAAGAAATACCCTTAAAAAGAAGAAAGAAGATGACTGTCTCTCTTGCTGATTTCACTGGAGATCCCATCCACGAAGCATCTGCTAAAGCAGTGCAAGCAGAGCATTCCAAAGAGCTTATTGTATTCCAAAGGGCTGAGAAGAGGAAGCAACAGCAAAAGCTCAGGGATGAAGCCGCCGCCGCTGATGCTCTCCAAAAAGAGGTTGCAAGAAAACAACAAGCTACTGGACACTATACTCTCCGTAGCTTCCCAATCATAGCCACTACTTCTGAAACTAGTAAACTCCTTCGTACTTCTATTTATCTTTCTCAAATTCTCAATACTGAGGCTTGACATTGTTTTGTATTTCTTCTTTTGCAGCAACAACTACTTTGCCTATTCTTCCAATAAGGATTCCTTCAGTTTCAGTTGAAGTTGAACAACCTCAAGATGTGAAGCCCATTCATATAATTATCCCATTTCCTGGCCCTATATTTTCCATACCCTTCTTGAGGCCAAGTATTCCTGCTTCTCTTTCTTTTGGCTTAACTCCATACTTCATTCATTTATCTTTCAATTCTTCTCAATTTGATTTCCATTTAAACCTTGCTTCTCCTTCCCTTCCTAAGGAAATTCCAGCTGTTACTTCATCTTTAACGATTGTTGATTCCTATAGAAATGGTACTGGTAACTCTCCAACTCACGGTCCATTTTCTTTGCCTAGCTCCAGTCCCTCTTTCCTTGACCTGCTGGTAGCCAAAACTATAGAGACTACTAAGGATACTCTATCTTCTCCTCATATTCCTATGCAGTCATTTCTTCCTTCTACCAGCGCTCTTTTTGCACCCTCCATGTCTATAGGTGAGGTGGACATCTTCGAGGCTAGGATAGCTAGTCTCTTTGACATACCTTCCTCCTCTCCAACAGATAGTAGTGAGACTGAGCCATTAATTCTAGCTGATTCTTTATTAGAAATTTTTGAGAGCTCTTTCTCCATTGGTAAGACTTCCTTGCCTCCAATAGACTTGGACAGCTGCCTGGAGCTGCTGACATCCTTTGCGAGGATTCCTTTTGAAGCCTTACAGAGGCCTATAATCAAAAATGACTTCCTCCAGTGCTGTAAGATTGTTGAGTAATCTGGCATGACTGTTTCAAGTCATTTATCTCAAGCAGCAGCCACCATCGATTTTTACATCAACATCTGTCATACTGCCGAGGCTGTAGAGGAGAAATTGTTGAGAGATCAGAGCTTTGTTTCTAAAATACATGCCGAAGTGTCAGAACTGAAAGAGCAACATTCCTCTGTCTCTCAATTTCAAGCTCAACTGTTGAAAAAGAAGGCTCAACTTGAAGAAGAATTATCAACAGTCAATTAGGCTTTGGATCGAACTGCCACCAAGCTGCAGATCACCAATCAAGAGCTGACGGATCGAAAGCAAGAGATAACTACAGTCATTCAATTGTTCTCATCTCTCAAGAAAAGAGCATCTATTGTAAAAAAAACAACTGAAATACTGTACTGACTTTTGGGCCAATCTATGGCTACATGTACTTAACTTATTATGAAATAAAATCCTCATTCATCATTTGAGTGTTTTCATGTTCTTTTACTTAGCATTTATTCTATTCCTTGTGTTTCCCATATGGTCAGAAAACAAGGTTTCAAATATCTGTCATTAATTCTCTTGGGATGTACATATCCATTCAAATTTTTCAAATGATATGCTCCCGAAAGCAAGACTCTATGAATTTGATATGGTCCTTCCCAGTTAGGTGACCATTTACTAAACTTGTGGCTTTTAATCCCTATTGGGAGTATTGTTTTCCATACCAAATCACCTTCATCAATGCTAATGTACTTGACCTTCTTATCATAGTTTTTGGCTGCTTTCTTCTTTTGGAAAAGAATGCTATTTAATGTTAGAATTCTAACTTCATCTATACTTTCTAATTCTAAGCACATACTCTGATGGTATTGCTCAAAATCTAATTGATCCTGGCATCTCACCCTCAATGACTTAACATTAATTTCCACATGTAACACCGCATCATGCCCACATACTAAGGCATAAGGAGTGATTCTTGTACTTGACCTTGGATAAGTCCTATAAGTCCATAATACATCCAACAACAAGTTTTGCCAATCCCTAGGATTATCTTCCACAACTTTCTGTATTCCTTTTTTCAAGAACTTATTCGATGATTCAGCTTGATCATTGGCTTGTGCATAATAGGGGGTAGAATTAACAAGGCTAATTCCAAACTCTGCCACAAAAGACTTTACCATTTTCCCATCAAATACAGTCCCATTATCAACAGTTATAGTCTGTGGGATGCCAAATCTGTGGATCAGATCTTTAATGAATCCAATAACTTCGATCTGGTCTACAGCCTTATATGGCTTAGCTTCAACCCACTTAGTGAAATAATCTGTGGCCACTAAAATGAAACAATGATGCTTCGAAGAGGGTGAGTGTATTTTTCCCATCATATCCATGGCCCATCCTCTAAATGGCCAAGGCTTCACAACTGCATGCAAGTCAGTTATGGGCACGTGCCTTATTGTGCCATGCTTTTGGCATGTCTGGCAACCTCTAGCATATTTTATGCAGTCTTTAAGGATAGTTGGCCAATAATAGGAGTGTCTTCGAAGTAGCCATCTCATCTTTACACCAGGCTGATGAGCACTACAGATGCCTTTATGAACCTCAGCCATAGCTGTTAATGCTTTATTTGGACCTAAATATTCCAACAATAACCCATCTACCCCCATTTTGTAGAGAGCATTACCATACATTATGTATTACATAGATTGCAATTTAATTTTTCTACTAGCTTTCGAAGATGGGCCAGCGAGATACTGCATTATTGGATGCCTCCAATCTTGTTCTTGTAAGTCATTATGATTGACTTCTAAGACCATATTCCTTTTATTCAAAGGTAGTATTACCTTCTGATATGTTATTTGGCTTATGTTCCTTTGAGTGTTGTCTCTTCTCTTGAAATTCGAAACTTTCTGAGCCACATCATTAGCTTTACTATTCAAGAATCTTGGGACATAAGTAACATTTGCCATCTGAAATTGAGACAGCAAATGCAATGCAACAACATAGTATGGCAACATGCTTACACTTTGACATTTGAAAATCCCTTTCACTTGGTTAACTACCAATTGAGAATCTCCAATATGTTAACTGCATGAGCTTGTAATCCAATAAGTATTTACAGTCTCATTATTAAGGCTTCATATTCAGCTTGATTATTGGAACAAGTAATTTCATCCACTTTGAAACCATGTGTGGTTTCTACTCTTGGTGGCGACTTAATTACTACACCAATTTCAATTAGACCATTGGATTTTAACCCATCGAACCACATTTGCCATGGTTCAACACTAACCATACCAAGTTTCATTATTTCTTGGCTCTCTGTTTGACATGGATGGTCTGCCAAAAAATTAGCTAAAACTTGTCCTTTTACTGCCTTTTGGGGGACATATTCTAAATGAAATTCTGATAAAGCTAGTACCCATTTGTCAATTCTTCCCCTCAACATGGGTCTAGATAACATATATTTAACCAAATCTGTGGTTGCAATTACCAAGACAGTTGTAGGCAAAAGATAGTATCTTAATTTCATTGCAGCAAAATACAATGCAAGGCACAGTTTTTCTACAGCTGATTATTTACATTCACAAGAATTTAGAAACCTACTAAGGTAATAAACTGTTTGCTCTTTGCTTTCTCCATTGTCTTGAGCTAAGAAAACTCTCAGTGAATCTTCTGCTGCAGCTATGTACAACTTCAAGGGCTTATCACCCCTTGGTGGCATCAGCTGTAACGCCCTCAAAATAATAACATTAAACCCATCAATATAGACATGTACTGATATATAAGAGCTCCATATTCTTCTATTCATCAGAGTATTTCAATACAAAAGTATTACATGTTAACGACAAAAGCAAATGCCCTATGGGCTTACAACTTTCCAAGTTAACATTTGGTTACAAAAGAGAGTAATACTTTTGTATTGAAATACTCTGATGAATAAAAGAATATGGAGCTCTTATATATCAATGCATGTCTATATTAATGGGTTTAATGTTATTATTTTGAGGGCGTTACATCAGCACTGGAGGTTTAGCCAAGTAAGCTTTGATACCTTCGAAAGCAGTTTGATGCTCTGCTGTCCACACAAACTCCTCTTCATCTTTCAACCTTAATAAGGAAGAAAATACTTTAGTTTTCCCTGCAGTATTAGAAATAAATCTTCGAAGAAAATTAACCTGCCCAAGGAATTTTTGTACTTCTTTCTTACTTGATGGAGGCCTAGCTTCGATGATAGCTTTGGCTTTGTTTTGATCCCTGCAGTATTAAAAATAAATCTTCGAAGAAAATTAACCTGCCCAAGGAATTTTTGTACTTCTTTCTTACTTGATGGAGGCCTAGCTTCGATGATAGCTTTGGCTTTGTTTTGATCAATCTGTATTCCCTTCTTGTGTTCTACATAGCCCAAGAAGTTTCCAGCTGATACACCAAAAGCACATTTGAGAGGATTAAGTTTCAACTTGAACTTTCTCATTCTTTCAAAAGCTGCTTCCAAGTGAAACAAATGTTCCCCCATGGATTGCGACTTTACTACAATATCATCAATGTAGCATTCTAAGTATCCTCCAATGAGATCATGAAAGATAGTGCTCATAACTCTTTGATATGTAGCCCCAGCAGTTTTCAGACCAAATGGCATTTTAACCCATTCGAAAGTGCCAATGTTCCCAGGACATCTGAATACTGTCTTGTGGATATCCTCTTCTGCAGTGTAGATTTGGTTATAACCAGAGTGTCCATCCATCATTGATAAAAATTGATGCCCTACTGAACTGTCTACCAATAAATCTACTATGGGCATAGGATACTCATCTTTCGGAGTTGCTAGATTTAGATTTCTGAAATCAATGCATACCCTCATTTTACCATTCTTCTTGACTACAGGCACAATATTGGATAGCCATTCAACATACCTGGCTGTCCTAATAAAGCCTACCTTGAGGAGCCTAAGGATTTCTTCATTGACCTTCTGAATCACTTCAGGACTTATCCTTCTTGGTTTTTGCTTGTATGGCTTGAAGTTAGGCCTCATAGGGAGCCTATGTTCTACTAATGATCTATCCAATCTTGGTAGCTCATTATAAGACCATGCAAAACAATCTTTATATTTCTTCAAGACCACCAACAACTGGTCCCTGTCGAGAGCATTCAACCAAGCACTTATATAGGTGGGCTACTGTATAGAACCTTCCCCTAAGTTCACTTCTTCCAAAGAGTCTTGCATCTAAGGACTCACTGATGTTTCTGTTTTGATTTCTTTTATCTTCGAAGCAATCTCCTTGCTCTGTCCTGCTCCCAGCTTCTTTGTTTCAATATCTTTGCCCTCCTCCTCATAGACAAAGTCTGTCCACAAGGCCTCTTCTTCTTGTATCTCCTGGACTTTTGTTTCAATATCCAATGCATAGTATTTTCCCAAGGCCAACACCTTGACCTGTTGCTGCTCCTGCTTATAGCCAATTGCCATGGCCTCTTCCTTTTGCTCTTGTATCTTCTGGACTATTGATTTTATGTCCAATATTGAGAATTTAATTAAAGTCAAAGATCTGGCCTCTTGTGTGTCATCTCTTTGCCTACAACCAAGCATCATTGTCATCTTTGGCGACAAACTCCTCATCAGCACTTTCTTGAACTAAATGTTTCAGGTGTGCTAATTCCTCATCAGCCGTCACTTTGGCTGATCCATCAGGTTTTCTCAGTACACTGAGTGGTGCCACTCCTTCAGTATACAATTTGGCCTCTGCAAAATCTGCACAAGCTATGAAGGGTTAAGGATCTGCATTGATCTCCTCTGTCTCTCCACTGCCCAAGGCCATCATTATTTTCTGATGCAAAAAGGAAGGCACACATTTGTTGGTGTGAATCCAATCTCTACCAAGTAACGTATTGTATTTAGCATTGCTGTCAATAACAAAGAATGCAGTCATATAGTCCATGGTTCCCACACTTAGGTTGATGGGCAAAATGCCTTGAGCCATCTGTTTGTCTCCAGCGAAACCAGTAATGGTTGTACTGGTTAGGATTAGTCTGGGGTTCCTCTTTCCTAGTTTCTTTAAGGAAGATTTTGGAAGCAGGTTTACTGCTGCCCCATTATCTACCAACACTCAGTTTATCTGTATCCCATCGTAGAAGGCCTTGATATACAAGGGTTTGACATGATGTGTCATGGATGTTGTGGGATACTCAAAAGGGTATAAGAGGTTAATGCTCACCTCTTCCTCACTCTCATCTCCAGTTTCCATAGGTGTGGCCACTTCCGATTCATCTTGCACCATACTCACTTGTGAGTCTTCATTGGAAACTAGAATTGGGTCAATTTCTTGACTTTCTTGATTCTCATCTTCAGCTTGGAATTCTTGTGGTAGTATATGTACCATATTCACTGATACTGGAGGAAACGAGCCAAATTAGATGACTGGTTGTACCTGTTTCTCTTCCTGGCCAACTTGTTCAATTATTTCAGAAGCATCTTCCATGCTGCATTCTGGCACTTCAGTACTCGTAAATTCCTTCGAATGATCTGTTTCTGCTGGTTTTTTAACCAAAAATGTTTGTTCAGCCATGAAGGCTTCAAACATTTCTTCTTCAACCATCTTCTTCTTTTGGCTTAGGCCAATTTCTTCCTCTGTCTCACGATCACTTTCCATTAAAGCCTTTTCCAGTCCTGCCAAACTGGATCTCTCTTTGGCTTTTAGTTCAGAATGAACTTTGGCCAATTGCTCTCTGTTGCAACTCCTCTTGTCTTGAAGAGTTGATTGTGGATTATGATCTAACTTTAAACTTTTTCCTTCCTCTGCTTGGCCCTTTGGCTGGACCAATAAAGAGTTTTCTCCACTTTCTTTCTGATCTTTCTGGTACTGAGTATACCTTCGTTTGATCTTCCTCCTTTGGGATTTAGAGATCACTAGAACCATATCTGGTTCCTTTGTTTTTGGATGCTTTAGTAGCACCCAATTATTTGGAGCTACCAAAGGGGGTTTAACCATCATGCCCTGATCTCGGACAACATTTCTTTGGGTAGGCATTTCCCTAGGTTTGTTCTGCATGACAAACCAATCTAGAACTCCAAGAACCCATGAACCTATCGACCCAGTTGTCGAACTACCTCTTTCTTCCTTCGAAGCCAATTTCAAAGCTGGCTATGAGGACCACTGATTGGCTCTAACCCCTTGTTTTGGGCCTAGTTCAAGCCTTCCATGAAGGTGGCCATTTTTGTTTTTGTATGAGGCCGATCTAGGGGGCCAATCTCTAACTTTGATCCCATGATTCGAACCCACTTCAAGTCTCCTCTCAAGGTGTTTGCCCTCTGTTCTGTAATAGTTGAGTGATCTAAATTCGTGTAGAGGTCTCTTGCTCTTGAACTACATTCTCGTGGCTGCTGGCTCTATCATGAATGACTGCTGTCTAGTACCAGTTGGATATGGTCTCTTATTATAGACACTGGTTGGTTTAGGACGCCTCTGCACATCCTTGTAATATTGTTTCCCATCAATCGAAAGCCCTTTCAACCACTTGTAGCTCAACCTACACCTGGGACACATTCTTTGCACGACAGCCGCCTCTAAAGAATCATCATCCAGTGTCTCATCATCAGAGTCTTCCTTTTGACCTGCAAAGTCTTGCCCAACTGGTAAACTTCTAGCATTTGTTTTGACAGTAGTATGGCTGGCAATATGCACTTGCACATTGACCTCTTCCAATTCTTTCAAGGACAAGTTCTAGAAGTCTGGTACAATAACATTGGCTGCCATTTCTCCAATTTCTGGGAATGGATTAGTGTCAATTCCCATGGCCTTTTCTGCTTTAGCTGGGAATTTTAAACTCCCTTTTCGAATCTACTCTGGGATCCTGTCTCGAAAAATAATGTAGTTTTTAGTTAAGTGAGACCAAGAATTATGCCATTTACAATACACTTTTCCTTTAAGTTCCTCTAAAGATGGAATTTTGACTCCTTTAGGTAACTTCAAAAAGTTTACTGTAAGCAAATGATCAAAAATGTCATCTGCCTTTGTCAAATCGAAAGGGTATTTCCTATGAAAGTCTTTCTTTTTGAACTGCTGGTCTATTGTTGTGTCTTTAAGAATTAATGCTTCACAGATCACAGGTTCTTTTCCCATAATCTCTGCCGCATCAATTTCATAATTAGGATCTCTATAATACGTCTTGTATGATGCATTACTTCGACCTTGCTCTTCCTCTAGTAATGCCTCATACCTAGACACCTTATAGGTTAGTTCCACCAAGTCTCTAAACTCGGTTGAGTCAAACTTCTTTCGAAGCCTAAACTCGAGACCATTTCGAGCCAACCTCACAAATTCAGGCTATGGTAAGATGATCCTACATTTGTTTCGTGCTCTTTTGAATCTGGCAAATAAACTGAGTAGCCTTCTCATCAGGCCTTTGACTCAATCTTGCCAAGTTTGCCATAGACACTTCTGGCTCTGTTTGGAAGAATTGGGCATGAAATGCCTCCTCCATTTGTTGCCAAGTTTGGATAGAGCCAGGTGTAAGGTTAATATACCATACAAAGGCTCCCCCAGTTAGAGAATTTGGGAATAATCTTAACTTCATATAGTCATTATTGGTAAATTCACCGCACTAAGCCACGAACCTAGCAATATGTTCAACCGTTGACTGGTTTCTATTCCCATAAAAAAGGGCAAAGTCTGGTATCCTGAAACCTCTTGGGTATTCATGTACCCTACCTACCCATTCTGAGTACGGCTTCCTGTACATAGAAGTCTGAACCCCCCGAGCCATTGGTCCACACATCTCTCTAACAATATCAGCAATTTGGTCCCTAGGGACAATATTTTGTGCCTGTTGAACCACTACTGGAGGAACAAACACAGGATTTGGTAGACAACCTTGTGCCTGGGGTCCTCTTGGTCCATAAGGTGGTATGTTTGGGACTGGTTGTCCCTGTGGTACTGGCTGTTGTTGAGGGTATGGATGACCCCTTTGAGCCTGTCCTACAAAAGGACCTGCGAAAGGTGCCGGAACAGGTGTTGTGTCTCTTCCAATTGTAGAAAACCTTCCAACCCCCCTGTGTATAAATTTGAACAAAGGATTAGTGAACCCCCTCGTACCAGGTATGGCTTCAAACATAGGATTTGGAAACATACTTACGCCATTTTCCTGTGTTGGACCAAATCCACCAATTTGCATGACTTCACTGTTGAGTAAGGAGGCATTTTGATTTGCCACAGGCCTCGAAAGAGGCTCATACCAAGACTGAGGTGATGGTCTTTCATTGTTTTGGTTACTAGTTTGACCATTAGTATATCCATTACTCTGCATAGGTTGTTTATCTGTAGCCAATCTTTGCTGAGGGACATTTGAATTTTCCTCTATATGTCTTGCGTTAGTTGGTTAATGAGTGTTCATTCGATCCAAAAAGGATGTTGCCCATCTTTTCATTGTGTTCATTAACTGCTGTCCCATAGCATCTACTAGGCCTCCCCATGGGTTCATTGGCTGAGTAGATGGAACAGTGGATGGTCCAATTCCTTGGCCTCGTCCAATATTATGAACATGTGGTACTTGTTCCGAAGTGCTGGTCTGTTCGACCATAGGTTCTGATAAAATAGGCGTTTCCACAGGATGTGTTATCACATTATCCTCTGGATTAGGCATTTCTACCTCTCATTCCACGCCTTCTTCCAAACGTTCATTTTCTCATTGTCTCATACGTCTAGCCATTTCAATTAGTCCCACCAAGCGTGCCAAAAATATATGTTGACTTTTTGACTTTTGAAGGTTATTTTTGTAATTATGAGCATGCCAGCAAGGATCAATCAGTCCTTACAGAATATTAATTACCAACCAATTATCAGACGATTGTGTTTTAGTTCTTTCAGCCTCAATGAAGAGGACTTTTACTAGTAGCTTTGTTTAGGAGAATTAAGCAAACAATGATTAAATGAAGAACAATTGTAGTATTATATGTTGGCTTTTTGACTTTCGAAGGTTATTTTTGTAATTATGAGCGTGCCAACAAGGATCAATCAGTCCTTACAGAATATTAATTGCCAATCAATTATCAGATGATTATGTTTTAGTTCTTTCAGCCTCAATGAAGAGGACTTTTACTGGTGGCTTTGTTTAGGAGAATTAAGCAAACAATGATTAAATGAAGAACAATTGTAGTATTTCATTAAGCAAAATGAAAGACTTACAAAGATCCAAATCAGCCTCGTAGAAGTTTACAGTAACAAGCTACTTGAAAACTACTCTTATGAACGAAATGCAGTGCAGGAATTTGAAGTACAGAAATGTAAAGAACAAGAAATGTAAAACTGGAAAGGAAATAAAGTAGAATAAAACTGGTTTTTTGGATCTGAGTCTGGGCGCTTTTCTAGGCCTTCTCTGCTATTTATACTTCTTAATGACAACCGTCGAAATGGACTTCTAACTGTCGAACCATCTCTCCATGATCACTGATTATGCTTCCTTGCAGTTAGCTCCACTATGTCATATGCAGTTAGGCTTCCCTCCTGATTTTGAATTTAAATATGTGAGTAACCATTAAGGCCACGTCATCTTGCATCTCTTTGCTGATTCAGTGTTACGCAGATCTATAACAAACCAATGCTGATTGCCACGTGTGTGATTATGATTGAAGATTTGAATTGTCTTCTCGTACTACCCTTATTTTGCCACGTGCCGAACAGTGATTGGTTTGTACAAAATATGTAGCCAAGAATAGGTAAGGAAAGATAGCCCATTTTTTCACTTAAAATACACCTGAGCCCACTGCACCCCGTTTTGTTCTCTCTTCCCAAACCTCGTGGACAGGCCTCAAGTAGTTCACATCCACCTGCAGTTTGCAAACTTGCTACATTTATAAAACTACTATTAAGAGGGTAATTTTTTCTTTTGAAATAGGAAACAAAATTCAGCTAAGCTCAGTAGCCATAATGCCAATCGGGAGCAGTATATAGTCTTCCATTTCAGAGTAAATTTGGTCACCTAGGACAAGGACATGTCCTAAGGGATTAAAGAGGTATTGTACAGCAATCAACTTAATGAAGTGTACTGGAAGTAGAAAAATATGCTTTGAAAATTTATAAAAGCATCAATCTGCTCCAGTACTTGTGACATTGGTTTTCTTATCGTGGGATTATTTGTAAATCACAGTGACATATAATATGGAAAAATCATTAGGAATTCAATTTACAAGAAACTAAAGGCTTGTTTTGTAAAATCTTTAGAAACAGAAGTTATTTAAGAAAAAAAAACGAAAAAGAAGAAACATATCAAAAAAGAGTTTGGTTTTTGTTTCAATTGTTGTTCCCAGATTTGCATTCGCGAAATTGAGTTAAGAAATGACTATACATTGGTGCTGCATAATAGAGGACAATGGTAGCAGAAAAGATAAAATTATCTCATGGTATCATCTTTGTCTTTTGCTTTGAGATTTTTATTTTTTTTATTTTTTTAACTTGAATACATTTCCATGTCTTGATATCATTACATGGAGAATTTTTTCATTTACTTTTATGTAAACTAGATCAATAGATTGTCAAATATTATGAATCTTACTTTGATATAATTTTGCAATTTTTCCAGGATGGTGAAAAGTTAGGTTATGAGATAGAGGCATTTGCAATTTATGATGTCATGAGGTTTAAATCTTTATCCTTTTCTTTAATGTGTGACTGAAAGTTTTAGCCTATTTTTATCAAACAGGTCATTCTTGTATTCATTAAATCATAGAATGGTGATATTGAACATAATTTTCTGGACGAAATTGTTATGTGTTACTCTTTCAGCAGAGATGAGGATAATATTCTCGTTGAAGATAAAATGGTTATAATGAGATTAAGAATCTTCTTCTATTTTGATAAATGAATTAAAAATCTAAATTTAAAGCGCCCTTCTTTTGGTTATTTGGCTTAATTAATGCAATCCTTTAATTTAACATATAATAATTTACATTGCTGATTGCTTTTATGAAATCTATCCCAACACCTAACACAAGTCTCAACCTTTATCATCTTTTCACATAGTTGACGTGGATAGGCTCATAAAGCCCATAACCCACTATGAACAACCCAAGCCTACCACTTAGGGCCCAATGCATAACCCAACTAATAAGGCCCAGCACGGCTGGAAGTCAACATAACATGAAGGACCAATGATATTCAAACACGTGGCAGGTAAAGGGCAAGCCACATCAGCAGACAAAGATCTGCAAAGTTATTGCCACTGCAGATCGCCATTAATGCAACCCCTCACAGCATTTATTACAACAACACCTCTCCGTCGGGACAGCACACCCTCACCCTGAACAAGGTAAGCTACAGCATAGACTTTTAGCCAAGGTGACAGGTCGGAAGGGATAACGAAATGATTACCAAATGATATAAGCAGACGTTGAAGACAAGAAGAAGGTTAAGCTTTCTATCTCTCATTCATCTCTACACTCTACTTCTCTTTCTAACTTGCTCGTCGGAGGGTTCGCTGGGGGACTCCCCGTTCCCCCATTGAACTCTTGTGCAAGTTCTCTGGTGGGCTTGGTTATTTGGACATTAGGCTTGAGGAACGTGGATCAGTCCAACCCGTCCTACCATCATCTTTGTATCATCAGTTGGCGCCGTCTATGGGAACGCTTTGCTCCTTGCGCCAGTTGTATTCATTGTCGCCGAAGACCTTGTCCCAGTAACCCTTTCTTGATACCCATCAAAGTGTATAGTCACAACTAGATCCATGGCTTCTTACCAAAATGCCGCTGACCACCAAGCCGACCCCCCTAATCCAAATAACCCACCACAGTATTTCATGGAGCTTACTAACAGCATCAACCGCATGGCCGAGCAAAACCAAGCCCTGATAAATGCTCTACTCCAAAGAAACCTTCCTATACCTCCTCCACCACCACCAGATATTCCTCCCAACCAAGAACGAGCCCCGAGCCATACTATCCCATAGCCCTATCCACCCAACTTGGAAGGCTTGCACCCTCCTCCTCCTAACATGAATCCACCCCCCCGACCCCCGCATCCATCGGTCCTGGCACCAACTCCTGAGGGGGAAACTAGTAGCGTCTAACCCCCGCTGCCTTCCGGTGGCAATAACATCCCTCTCTGGGATGCAGAACTTCAAGCCATGAAGCTCCAACTCCAAGGGATCATGCAGAACATCCAGCATAAACCCTCTACCACAGCAAACTTACCATTTGTCGTCTCCATCCGGGACAAACCTCTACCCCCCAAGTTCAAAATGCTCACCATCGACTCTTTTGACGGTACGACGGACCCAATCGACCATCTAGAGACCTACAGAACCCTCATGATCCTCCATGCATTCTCTGACGAGATCATGTGTCGAGCTTTCCCTGTGACACTGAAGGGGTCAGCTCGGCTCTAGTTTAGCCAGTTACCAGCAGACTCTGTCTCCACTTTCCAGCATCTCAGTGACTCCTTCCTCAACCATTTTATTGGAGCCCAACGCCAACTTCGTCCGACGACCCAACTCCTCAACATCCGTCAGACCGAGGGGGAGTCCCTATGCAGTTTCGTTACCCGCTTCAACACTGAAGCCCTGCAGATGGCAAAAAACGATGATAAGGTCATCCTTACAGCTTTCATGGCCGGACTACGGTCGTCTGATTTCCTCTTCTCCCTCTCTAAAAACCTCACCACCTCCATGGCAACCCTACTCTCCAAAGCCCAAAAATACATGAACGCAGAAGATTCCCTAGCCGCTCGCCAAGACCCTACAACAAAAAACCTGACCTCCCGAGAAAAACGAAAAGACCTAGAAGCCAAAAATACCCAGTACAATAACCAAACACCGCATTATACAGACCGACCCCCCCGAGCTGACCGGTCGGCACCAGCCTGACCGCCTGGTTGGTTCGAGCGGTACACACCCCTCAACTCCCCCATGGAGCAAGTTCTCAACCAGATCCAGCGAGATTACCCCCTCAAATGGCCCCAACCATCACGAACCCCCTCCGTTCGAAAAGAGTCCAAATATTACCGTTTCCACCAAGACCATGGTCATAACACCGATGAGTGTGTCAACCTCAAAGATCAGGTCGAGACCTTCATACGTCAGGGACATCTTAGCCGGTTCATGGACACCCGCCCTCAGCAGAGGCAGAGAAATGAGCCCCCCAGAAATAACCGCCGGCTCACCCCTCCCCGGCAGCCAGCCCAACCTAACCAAGACTGTGATCGCCCCCCACAGCAACCTCGGGCACAGGGTAACCCCACCCCACCTGTTGGAGAAATCAGAGTTATTTCAGGCGGCCTTGCTTGTGGGGGACCATCCCGCTCGGCTCAGAGGGTAGAACTCAGAAAGATAAGGCAGGGCTCAGACAAAACAGTTACCACAGTCGATCGACCCTCCAAACAGCCAAAGCAGTGGACCAAGCCTATCACCTTTACGGATGCCGACTGTACAGGCATCCACTACCCTCATGATGACCCTCTCGTCATTTCTGCCCTCCTTTCCAACTACAAGGTCAGACGAGTTCTCATCGACAATGGCAGTTCTTCAGACATCATCTTTCTCAACTGCTTTCGCCAGCTCAAAATTAGGGAGGAAAGTCTGTCTCCTCTCCAAACCCCTTTGGTCGGTTTCACTGGCGACCAAGTGACCTCGATCGGCTCCATCGATCTTCCCATCACAATCGGCGAGTACCCACAGCAGACTACAAAGTTGTTCCCCTTTCTTGTTGTCGACTGCCCATCTGCCTATAACATCATCCTTGGCCGCACTGCCCTAAATGCCTTTCAAGCTATCACATCAACTTATTATCTTGCCATTAAGTTTCTCACCGATCTGAGGGTCAGGACTGTAAGGGGAGAACAGACCGTGGCCAGGGAATGCTATGTTGCCTCACTCAAAGAAGTCAAGCTGAAGGAAGCCATGATCATTGAAGGACTTGACATCCGGGATGAGGACGAGCTGGTCAAAGGGAAACCTGTAGAGGAGCTCGTTGAGGTTCCCATCGACCCTACCAACCCGACTAAAATTGCCAAAATCAGCAGCTAACTGTCCCCCTGAGCAAAGGCCGGCCTTACTGCCCTTCTGATCGAGCACAACGATGTATTCGCCTGGACTCACTCAGACATGCAGGGTATTGACCCCTCATTCATAACCCATCGCCTCAGCATTGAACCCCATTTCTGACCTTACCGCCAGAAGCAGCGCATTTTCCATCCGGAGCGTAATACTCTCATCGCCGCAAAGGTCGACAAACTTCTTGAGGCACAATTCATTAAGAACGTGGACTACCCTAGATGGTTGTCAAACGTGGTCCAGGTCCGCAAGAACAATGGTAAATGGCGACTTTGTGTCGACTACTCAGACCTCAACCGAGCTTGCCCCAAAGACAATTATCCTCTTCCCCGCATAGATCTGCTGGTCAACGCCACGGCCGGTCATGGAATGCTTAGCTTCATGGATGCCTTCTCTGGGTACAACCAAATTTTGATGCACCCATCTGATCGTGAACACACCTCCTTCATTACCGACCGTGGTACCTACTATTATCGTGTGATGCCGTTTAGACTAAAAAATGCCGGGGCCACCTACCAACGTTTGGTCAATGCTGTCTTCCATCATCAGATAGGTCAGAATGTGGAAGTATATGTTGACGACATGCTAGTCAAGAGCAAACTCTTCGCTGATCATCTAATCGACCTGCGAGAGACCTTCGCCACCCTGCAAAAGTACCAAATGAAGCTCAACCTGGAGAAGTGCGCCTTCGACGTAGGATCTGGGAAGTTTTTGGGTTTCATGGTCAGTCAGCAGGGTATTGAAGCCAACCCTGAAAAGATCAAGGCCTTGGTTAAAATGTAGTCACCCCGAATGGTTAAAGAGGTTCAAAGACTCACTGGCCGAGTGGCCGCCCTCAACCGCTTCATTTCTCGCGCAACGGATAAATGCCTCCCCTTCTTCAAAGTTCTTCGGCAAACTTTAGAATGGACAACCGAATCCGAAGAGCCTTTTCAGCAGTTGAAATAGTGCATGGCCAACCCCCATCCTCTCATAGGCAATCACGGGCGAACCCCTCTTTCTCTATTTAGCCGTGTCAAGCACCGTAGTCAGTGCCGCTCTTATCAGAGAAGATGGCCCTGTCCAACGGCCAGTCTACTATATCAGTCAGGCTCTCAAGGGAGCAGAGCAGAATTACCCACTGTTAGAAAAATTGTCTTTGGCCTTGGTCACCACCTTCAAACGATTCCGTCCTTACTTCCAAGCCCATTCCATAGTGGTCCTCACTGACCAACCCTTGAAGAAAGTAATGCAGCAACCAGAACTCTTCAGCAGACTCATGCAATGGTCAGTGGAACTCAGCCGATTTGATATCTCCTACCGACCTCGAACAACGATTAAGGGGCAGGCTATCGCCGATTTCATTCTAGAATTCACTAATCCTACCCCAACCACGGCCCCTCCACCCCCACCAACTCCTACCGACCTAGAAGACCCTCACTCTTAGACTCTCAACATCGACAAATCATCCCGCAAGGAAGGCAATGGGGCTGGTCTCATCCTCACCGCCCCTGAGGGTGGTTATTTCAAATGTGCTCTCCGTTTCTTGTTTGAGGCCAGTAACAATGAGGTTGAATATGACGCATTGATAGCAGGTCTCCGCCTAGCCCGGGATATTGGTGTCAGCCACATCCGGGTATTCAGCGACTCCCAGCTCATTGTCGGACAAATTACGAGGGAATTCGATGCCAAGGAGGACACAATGCGGGCTTACAGGGACATAGCACTCCCCCTTGTTCGCCTCTTCAATACCTTTAACATCAAGCACATCCCTCGAGCGGAAAACTCTAAGGCGGACGAGATGGCTCAGTTGGCTTCTGCAGACCAGTCCAATCTTAGCCATGGTGTCCGCCTCAACTACCTAGCCCACCCTGCCATTTGCCCCAACCAGCAAGAAGTCCAGTTCCTCCAAAATGAACCCATCCCTTAGGCCGCAGACGTCTTTCTGTATCTAACAACAGGGGCACTTCCAGACGACAAACAGCAGGCCGCCAAAATCAGGGCTTGGTCGGCTAATTACACTCTTGTTAGCGGGCTCTTGTACAAAAGGGGCTTCTCACGCCCATACCTGAGATGCCTCTATCCTGCTCAAGTGACCTACGTAATGTGAGAGGTCCATGAGGGTATATGTGGCAATCATTCGGGCGGCAAGTCCCTAGCCCACAAAATACTTCGCACTGGTTATTTCTGGCCTACTCTCAATCAAGACGCGACAGATTTTGTGCTCAAATGTGACAAGTGCCAACGTTTTGTCAACATCCCCCACGCCCCACCCACAGAATTGATTACCCTCTGCAGTCCCTACCCCTTCGCCAAATAGGGGATTGACCTAGTTGGTCCACTATCCACTGGACGAGGCCAAATCAAATTCGCCATTGTCACCATCGATTACTTTATCAAATGGGTTGAAGCAGAACCCCTTGCCACCATTACCGAGCGGAACACAACCAGATTCATCTGGCAGTCAATCGTTTGCAGATTTGGCATCCCTCAAGCCGTCGTCTCTGACAACGGCAAACAATTTGACAATGCCAAATTCAGGAAATTCTGTGCAGAGCTCCAAATCCAGCCATGTTTCTCCTTCCTAGGCCATTCCCAAGCCAATGGCCAAGTTGAGGTCACCAACCGTTCTCTTCTCAAGATTATCAAAACTAAGCTGAAAGCTACTAAGGTACTCTGGGCTGAGGAGTTGCCGAATGTACTTTGGGCTTACCGCACTACCGCTCGGACTCCCATGGGGGAAACCCCTTTTCGCTTAACATACAACGCAGAGGCGGTCATCCCAGTGGAGATCGGTCTTCCTACCCCAAGGGTTCTACATCCGAATCCAGAACTAAATGAAGAGTTGCGTCGGGCAGACCTAGACCTGATTGAAGAGCTCCGAGAAACAACTGCAGTCAGACGGGCCTCATACCAATAGAAAATCAGAACACATTACAACCGCAGATTCCGACCGAGGGAGTTCGCCGTAGGGGACCTTGTTTTGCGAGAAGTAACTCTTGCCACCAAAAATCCGACTGAGGAAAAACTGGCAGCCAAATGGGAGGGACCTTACGTTGTGAAGGCCAGACCACGTCCGGGCACTTATCGACTTTAGGACATAGAAGGTCGAAACCTCCCCCATCCTTGGAACGCTGAACATTTGAAGCGCTATTTTCAATAAAAGTTATATTTTTGTATCGTCCAAAATGTTGTATGTTTTTTTTGACAATCTATGTTCTCATTTTCTCCTCATATGGTGTAAATTTATAACCCCATGGGCCTACACTTTGTATGACAGCAAGCTTATATTTCAGTTATCTGTGGTATTCCAATAACGCTTTGATTGTAGCCTCAGCCAGCCTGAGCACAAAAAGCCTCAGCCAGACTAAGCATGAAAAGCTCGGCCTGACCGAGTCATAAAAAGCCTCAACCAGCCTGAGTACAAAAAGCCTCAGCCAGACTGAGCATGAAGAGCTCGGTCAGACCGAGTCACAAAAAGCCTCAGCCAGCCTGAGCACAAAAAGCCTCAGCCAGACTGAGCATAAAGAGCTTGGCCAGACCGAGTCACAAAAAGCCTCAGCCATATAGAGCACAAAAAGCCTCAGCCAGACTGAGCATGAAGAGCTCGGCCAGACCGAGTCACAAAAAGCCTCAGCCAGACTGAGCACAAAAAGTCTCAGCTAGACTGAGCATAAAGAGCTAGGCCAGACCGAGTCACTTAAAGTCTCAACCAAACTGAGCACAAAAAGCCTCAGCCAGACTGAGCATGAAAAGCTCGGCCAGACCGAGTCACTTAAAGCCTAAGCTAGACTGAGCATGAAGAGCTTGGCCAGACCGAATCACTTAAAGCCTCAGCCAGACTGACCACAAAAAGCCTCAGCTAGACTGAGCATAAAGAGCTCGGCCAGACCGAGTCACTTAAAGCCTCAGCCAGACTGAGCATGCAGAGCCCCGCCAGAGTGAGTTGCTTCAAGCCCCAGCCAGGCCGAAGCCACCATTATGCCTTCATGATCATAAGCATAGTGGTCATACTTAGTCACATCCCAGTCCAACGTTTTCCAAATTCGTCTCGTTCCTCGCTGGGTCGGCATCCATAAAATTCACTCTGCATTGAATCTTTACAAGTTAAAATTCACTCCGCATTGAGTCTTTCCCAAATTCACTATACATCGAATTTTTCTTACACATTAAACTTCACTTTACATTGAGTTTTCCTTACATTTTACACTTCACAATGATTTACACATAAGCCTTATACAAGTCGCCTTTCTAATTCACTTCAGATGCGCAAACAAAAGCAGTAGCATGAAAACAACTCAAAATTTTATTTATTCACAAACTTGTACATAAGTTTCTTACAGTCATTCAAAAAAAAAAAAACAAACAAACAAACTTTAAGTACAGGTTCTGTTCACACCAACCACTCTTCCTCACTTGAAAGAAGGTCTTCTTCTTCAATGCCCTCATCTAGGGAGGTCTGGGCCACCTCGTCTTCATCAATCCTTACACCGCTAAGGTCCAAGCCTGGGAACAGTTCTTCTGCCTTCCGCTTGAACATCTTCCAGCCACTGTCCCAGAACTCAGCCATTTCGTGTTTGTAGAAGTCCGACCGCTGGAAGCTCTCAATAACTTCTGCATCAGTCCTGCCCCCAGCGGTCGTTCCCGACGAGCCTGCCCCCCCAGACACCTCCCTTGCCAAGTTGCTGGCGACAGCGGCATCGACTGCCATCTGAAATTCAGCAGACCCTTTGAATTGCTCTACTGCTGCAACGCACAGATCAGGGTATGCTGCTCTTTCAGAGGCTGCCTTGGTTTTTTCATCCTCCAGCTCCTTCTGCAACCTTACCTTCTCCTCCATCGCCCTACCACACTCATCCTCCAGCTCCTTCTGTAACCCAATAATCTTTACGTTCGCTTTATCCTTCTCTTTGATCTGCTGGGCGCGCAGTTCTTCATTGTTGATCATTGCCTCTTCAAACCGCTCAATGGCGACCGTGCAGGCATTTTGGGCATCCCCCAGCTTCTTCTGCTCGCCAGCCAGCTGGAACTTGAGCAACACTACCTTGCGACGTTCGCCTTGTAGCTCCAACCTGACCGCCAGCAGCTCAGCATGGGCACGGTCGGCAACATTGCCCTGCACGATTGCCAATACTTCCATCTTTTTTGCCTTCTCAGCCTCCTGCTAACCCCTGGCACACGTGCTTCGCACAGCCTTCTTCCAACTTGCACTCTTCTTCTTGAAACTTGTAAGCTGGGCCTTAGCCTCCTCCGGCTTGACCTTCGCAGCCGCCGCCTTTCTCAGCAGAGCCCCTGCTAACGTGGTTACCTCCATTTGGGCAAAGTACAACCCCCTTAGCAGCTCAGCCTCATTGAACCTGGAAACCGAGCGCACGGTTGCCTCGTCCACAATCCCCATAAGGCGATCTACAGCCGCCCTAGCTAGGCCTTCTTCTCCCTCCAGCCGCCCAGACACGGCGCGAGCGTGTTAGATTGCAGTTGTCAGCCTGGCCCCTTCTCCTTGGGGCGCAGGGCCCCCCTTGGGCTGCTGCTCCATCACTTCCTTAGGGTTAGCTGACCCACTTTCTAGTTGCACCTTGGGGTCCAGGGCGCTCGCATGCCCTTCTTCTTCTAAGACCCCTTGGCTCTTCTCCCCCTGCACCTCTGGGACGACGACCGCTTCTAGAGTAGCCTCTACCCCTTTCTCTCTTGTTTCCTCCCCCATCGGAATGCCCTCGCCCTCTTCGACCCAGGCGCATCTGAGGCCCCCTCAGAGGCAACCCTTCTATTCTTCTTCTTCTTCAAGACCTCCCTCTCCTTGTTTGCCCTTTCCTTTACTGGATCAACGGGGGGCGATCGTGGCTCGAAACTGCCCAAGTCTTTTCCCCCCAGCGGCTTGGGGCGCGGTCGGATTCTTTCCCTCGCGACCGGTTTTGGTGGCGGGCCTAACGCACTTCCTTGAACTTATTGGCTTTGGCAAAAATGGCCCGGTCCTCCGCCTCTCGCGCTTTCCTCTTCGCCTCAAGCTCTGCTGGTGCCAGATCCCCACAGGTCGGCTGAGGGCCCAATCTTGCGGCAAACAAAGCTGATGGCTGAACGAGGTCGTCCCATCTGACCCCCTCTTTCTCCCTCCAGGCCTTCACCTTTTTCACCTTCTCCTCCACTGTAGCCCCCAGCTTTAGCTCCATAGACTTGGTGGGTACCCTCCACACCGTGCGTACTCCAACTCCGCCGTTCGCAGATACGTAGAACCATCGCGGCCTCCATTCTTTAATTGATGACGGTAACCCCGCCACCAAACCCCTTCCTGCCGCCGCCTGCAAAATGACCCAGGTTTCTTGCTGGCCCGAGGCCTTATAGTAAGTAAAAAACTCATACACTGTTATGGCCGCTCCCTCGTTCGCCTTCGGCCATGCACTTGCACAGGCCAGTACAATCTTTCATGCGTTGGGCATTAGTTGGCCTGGCGCGACTTCCAGTCGGTTAAGGATATCCACTACCACCTGTGGAAGTGAAAACCTCAACCCTCCCTTCAACGCCTCTTCGTATAGGGCAAACTCCCCCGGCCGGACGTTGGAAGGCCTCTCCGTTGCTGTCGGTAACATCAACTCTATTTCTCCAGGCACCTGGTGTTTTTTTCGTATACCCTCCAACTCCTCCGCTGTAATGGTTGACTTATCAGCCTTCGTATGCCAGTGATCTGGCTTAGCCTGGATGATTGGTTTCGGAGCCGCTATCATCGTCAACGAACGAGCTAAACCCGCCGGCTCCCCTGATTTCTCCACTTGCCTCTCCCTCCTATATCGTTCTGCCAGGTCCACCGCATCATCGTCCCCTAGGGGATCAACCCTTGCGGTGGTTTCTTCCTCTTGTGTCATCCCTATTGTATGTCTTCGAATAGCTTCGGATGCGGGTGCAAGAAAATTCCAGAAGTGTTACAGGATGTATCGTTGGCAACGAAGGAGTTTACGCTGGGAATGTTTTGATGTTTTACGAAAAGGTAGGTAAAGTGAGTAATCCCAAAGGCCCAAGGTTTGCCCGTATTCCAAGGGTCCCTATTAAATTTCGCTAGTTTGAAAAATTTTCAAAAAACGGCCAACACTGTCTTTTCAACACCCTATAATGACCTATCGTTTCACTCATGGCCCAACGTCTGACCTCCCCCCACCAGATGCTGCCACGTGTACGACCTCGATTCACTGCCCCCCCTTCCCACTTCCAGTCATCACGTAACCCGCCGCCTCTTGAGCCCCGCGCCCCGCCGCCCTACCTTTCGCGGTCGGCCCTTCTCATGGTCGGTCCTCCTCATGGTCGGTCCCTCCACTCGGCTACCCTTTGCGATCGGCCCTCCTCATGGTCGGTCCCTCCACTCGACTACCCTTCGCGGTCAGCCCTCCTTATGGTCGGTCCCTCCACTCGGCTACCATTCACAGTCGGCCCTCCTCATGGTCGGTCCCTCCACTCAACTACCCTTCGCGGTCGGCCCTCCTTATGGTCGATCCCTCCACTCGGCTACCCTTCGCGATTGGCCCTCCTCATGGTCGGTCCCTCCACTCGGCTTCCCTTCGCAGTCGGCCCTCCTCATGGTCGGTCCCCCCGCTCGTCTACCCTTCATGGTCGGCCCTTCTCACGGCCAGTCCCTCCACTCGGCCACTTCTGCTTGGCCATTTCTTTCACTATTTATTTCCTTCGTTGGACTAAAGCTGCACTTCAGAATGGGGGACTACTGACATGGATAGGCTCATAAAGCCCATAACCCACCATGAACAACCCAAGCCTACTACTTAGGACCCAATGCATAACCTAACTGATAAGGCCCAACACGGCTGGAAGTCAACATGACATGAAGGACCAATGATATTCAGACACGTGACAGGTAAAGGGCAAGCCACATTAGCAGACAAAGATCTGCAAAGTTATTGCCACTGCACATCGTCATTAATGCAACCCCTCACAGCATTTATTACGGCAACACCTCTTCGTCGGGACAGCACACCCTCACCCTGAACAAGGTAAGCTACAGCATAGACTTTTGGCCAAGGTGACAGGTCGGAAGGGACAACGAAATGATTACCAAAGGATATAAGCAGACGTTGAAGACAAGAAGAAGGTTAAGTTTTCTATCTCTCATTCATCTCTACACTCTACTTCTCTTTCTAACTTGCTCGTCGGAGGGTTCGCTGGGGGACTCCCCGTTCCCCATTGAACTCTTGTGCAGGTTCTCTGGTGGGCTTGGTCATTCGGACATTAGGCTTGAGGAACGTGGATCAGTCCAACCCGTCCTACCATCATCTTTGTATCATCAATAGTCATGACTAGTTTATCTCTGAATATTTTTTTTCTCAAGCAAGTGCAAGCCACAACCCTTAATACAAATGCCTGTGTCTAAATATCAACAGGAATGTACAAATCTGCTAAAAAAAACCATAAACAAGAATGAAAAAGGAAAAGGCTCTAGTATGACTTCCCTTCGAGCAATGAGCGAAAAGTTCCACACCATCAAAAGTGGTTTCTCCCCTTCCAAAAATTCCGCATCACACATAATGGTGTGGCTTTTCTTACATTCTTCTCCCTGCTCTTTGGAACTCCTAGTCCCTAACAAGCCAAGACAACGGAGAATAAAAAGTCAAGCACTCAATTTTCAAAAAACCAAAAATAAATAAATAAATCAAAGTCACTCATTTCAAAAGACCAAAAAATAAAAAAATCAGGCTCTGTATCCTTCTAGCTACACTATAGTGAAGGAGAATGTAGTTGACACTTTCTCCATCCCTTGTATATGCATGATACAACACCAAATCACAATAATCTTACACTGCTTCCTCGTATTTTCAGTAGTCAAAATGAAGGCTACCTTTTTCGTTTGGGACGTGGGTTGGCTTTTTGACTATTTTAACCTGGGGTTAAAAATTTCGTTTGGGATGAGTTTTTTGGTTTTTTTTGACATTTGTGAGACAGAAAATAAAATCATTATGGTTTAAATGTGACATTTTGTCTTATTGGCTTTTTAGCCTATTTTGTCTTTTTGTGACTATTTTAGCCCAAAAAGTTTATGCCAAACTCAGCTACAGTGCAATTTTTTGGCTATTTGTTTAAAATGAGGCTAAAAGGCTATTTTAGCCTCATTTTAAACAAATAGCCAAAAAATTGCACTGTAGCTGAGTTTGTTTGTTCTTTTTTTTGTTTTATTTATTTATTTATTTTTTAAAATAAAAAAATGACGTGGACAGATTTGGCAAAAGTGTATGACTGCGTAGGGTATATTTGAAATTACGATTTTGCCCTTTTACTTTTTGACTAACCCACTAACTTAGCATTCCAACCCATGGGACAAGAATTTACACATTTGGCGACTACTTTTGCCGACCAAAAAAATATTAGAATTTGGCTGAGGGAAAGAAGCTTTACTCGCTCAATTCGGGTTCGATTATTAATATGAATGTATGAATGTATTGAATTGTAGAAGCCTAGACGTCTTAGGATATTTTCAATTCCTACATTAAGTATACATGTCAATGGATCAATACTTTTTCTTACTGTAACCTCTATGATTTTTGTTTATTTGTTTTTACCCTAATCAAAGATATTAGAATTTTATTTTTCTTGTCTTCCTTCACAAGGAATTCTGAATTGCAGCCTGATGGATTAGCTACATCACATGTGGTTTAAGATTGCCGAGAATCCTCTTAGTTTTGTTTTTGTGTTGATTTTTCTTGCTTCATACTAATTTAGGTAATATGTATAATTATGCAACATATTGCCAACATATGTGAGGGTAATGAGTTTACCATTGTCCATCTATCGTGATGGTGGATCTTCTCATCTCATTCTAACATGGGTTACTTTTTCATGAACCATGTTAACCTTGTTGTGGCAATATATTTCCACTCTTTTTAGTTGTGGTGTTCTCTAGGGCACATCAAAGATTGTGTCTGTTACTGTGTTTGCCTTCTTTTCTTTCTATAATTCCTCTACAAGATCTGCCTAGATATGTTCTGTATAAGAGATTTGTTATGTTGGGCCTCCATTTGGTTATGGACAAACCATTCCCTCTGTGGATGTCTAATTGGGGAGTTAATGTTTCTACATGCAAATGTCTAATAGCATGATCTTGTTTCAAATTTACTTATTAAAAGGAAAATCATGATCTTGTTCCAATTTTAATTATGTATTTTTTGTTGTTTTAAATAATTTCTAGTAGTTGGCATATATATTATTGAGGGCTATGACGTTCTGATTCTTTTTATATTATGTGGTTGTTGAATTGTGAGTTTTTACCTGTGCCTTCCAAGTGTATGCAAGATGGATTTCAGTACACCTATTGTGTATATATGTATTTTAGTGTCTATCAGAGGAGTCATGTGTTGGTTTCCTCCATCTTCTAATGTAATTCTGTTCAAGTATTGTAAAAAATGATGTTTTTTATTTTTTAAATTATGCTATTTCATAGTTTGTGGACAGCTTTGTATGCGTTAACGTTGTTCGGTCATTGTTGCAGGTGGGCGTCCTCCACCAGAAGAGGTGGCATGACTGTTTTGGGAAAAGTTGCTGTTCCAAAACCTTTCAACTTACCCAGCCAAAGGTATCTAGCTTGCTGCTTAATTATTTCCATTTTCCTATGTTAATTATGGGGGTTCTCTCTCTGAAATTCTGTTCAATGTTGTTTCAAGGTTAGAAAATCATGGTCTGGACCCAAGTGTGGAAATTGTTCCCAAGTGAGTAATACACAGTCTTGGTGATATATACTCTCTCTCTTCTCTCTCTCTCTCTCTCTCTCTCTCTCTCACTCTCTCGCACACACACACACGTGCATATGCAAGCACTTGGAGACATGCACACCTTTTTATGATCTTTCCTCATCTGATAATTCAGTTGCATGGGGTCCAACTGGTGTCTCAGAGATATTGGTAGGATGGCATAACTAAGTTCAGTATTAAATATTCATGTTATAAATTTTTAGTTAAAAAAATATTTATTGTCTTGCTTCTAGTTATTAAAAAAATTGCTGCAATACATTGTCTCAAATCTTATTTATATGAATGATTAGATTTCTTAGTTGGAGCTGCCTTTTTTCATTTTTAACCCTTTTTGTGTTTATAGTAGTTACTCCTGTTGAGGTTGCTGCATTATCTCTTGGCAACTTGACCTAACATATTATGTACGCAGGGAGTGGCAACCTCCAAGAAGGATGGGTTCTCTTTGAGTTCTGGAGACTTTCCGACACTATAATTCAGATTTTATAGTGTAAGTAAAAGATTCCTGCAACTAACAATTCAGATTTTACATCCAGCATGCATGGGATGTAAGTAAAAGATTCATATATAATTACACTATAATTCCTCTAAATGTTGTAGTTATTTGTTTGGGGATCGATTTGATGCGCTTTCACTAAAAATAGTTGCTTGTATAAATAATGTGAATAATATTAATTTAATTTTTTGTGGTAAGTAAACATGTGAACTTGAATGAAGAAAATAAAAATGTATAACTATATACTTGCACTTCCTATTCTTGTATAATTCTTCCATCAGCTAGAATATTGATAAGCTGATCAACACAATCTATAAATTCATAGTGTGGCATCTTTGTGAACAACCCATTAAACTTCTGTGATACAAAGTTTACACATCGCTTGTTTAGGTGTTTAAATATGATTCAACGTTGTACATTTTTATTGGGTTTCATCTAAGATTACATCTAAGATTCAAAGTTGTGCTCTTTAAATATGATAGATCTCATGTTGACTTTGGTGGAGTCTATACAGATTATGAGATGTTGAAGGATGTATTGAGATTTAGCAGACAAGAACTCAAAGTAGCATGTGAAGATTTCAGCAACATTATTGGGTCCTCTCCAGACAGTCTAGTCTACAAAGGGACCATGAAAGGTGGGCCTGAGATTGCTGTAATATCGCTTTGCATTAAAGAAGAGCATTGGACAGGCTATCTTGAGCTTTATTACCAGAGAGAGGTAAAGTAATTAGATTGATGGTGAACGTAATTAGATATGTGACAAACGACTTTTAAAATCTCACTTATTTTCACAATTCAGGTAGCTGATTTGGCAAGATTAAATCATGAGAATACAGGAAAATTACTGGGTTATTGCACAGAGAGTAAACCATTTACAAGGATGTTGGTTTTTGAATATGCATCAGATGGGACGTTGTATGAGCACCTCCATTGTAAGAGTAAAGCTTGTTATTTCTAATAGTTGGTTACTCCAACATGTTTCAGTAGCTACAATTTGAGCTTTCTTTATAATTGCAGATGGAGAAGGATGCCAATTATCTTGGACACGGCGAATGAAAATTGTTATAGGCATTGCTCAGTGACTCAGATACCTTCACACACAACTTGACCCACCTTTTACTATATCCGAGTTGAATTCTAGTGCTGTTTATCTTATAGAAGATTTTTCTCCCAAGGTATCTCAAAGCCTTGAATATTGCAGTGTGTTTAACATTTTACTCTTATTTATGCATTTAAAAAGAATGTCCTGGTCATGCTGAGATTGAGAAGATTGGTTCTTTTTCACCTTTTTTCCCCTAATATTTCTTTATTTTATTTTTGAATTGTAATGCATTTGTTTCCTGAGTAATTATTTTCCATTACCCATTTTCTTTCTTTCTAGCTGTTTTTGTTTTGCCTTTCAAATCCTGATATAGTACTGAACCCTATACAAGTTTTTAATCATTGAGGACATTTGCTTCACTTTTTGCTGTAGCTAGTTGATTTTGAAAGTTGGAAGTCGATTCTTTCAAAATAATTTTTTTTCGCAAAAAATAACAATTGCCGACCAAGAGTTTTGGTCGCAAAAAATGCATGTATTGCCGACCAAAACAGCTCTTGGTCGTGGAATCTCACTTTTGCCAACCAAAAGTTTTAGTCGCGAAAAGACACAAATGGCGACCAATTTTTTTGGTCGCGAAATGTGATAATTGACGACCAAAAAATTTGGTCGCGAAATGCGACAATTGGCGACTAAGAAATTTGGTCGGAAAAATATCACTTTTTGCGACCAAAGTGTTTTGGCGACAAAATAAATTAGTCGCGGTAATTAAATATTTAGCGACCAAAAATTTAGTCGGCAAATCCAACTTTTGCCGACCAACCAAAATTTTGGTCGCGAATTACTTTTGCCGACCCTCAATTGGCAACCAAAGTAGCGACCAAAAAAATTGGTCGCGGATAACTTTTGCCGACCAAAAATAGACTTTTAGCGACCATTTTTTTTGTTGCCAAAAGTGTTAATTCTTGTAGTGCCACGGGGGCACTTTAGCCATTTCATATCCCAACATAATCATAATCCAAGTCGGGCACAGCTTCATCACGTCATGCATGACTTTTGGGGAATAATTTAGTTATTTTTTTTCTAAATATCATTTCAAACACATTTTTCAATACAACAACTCAAATAAAAATTTCAACCCAACTTCCCAAACACAAAAACTAAAATAGCCAAAAAATCTCTAAAATAGCCACTTCCCAAACACCCACATAGTTTTCCATTATAGGTATTTAACAGATTTTCATGAATTGCTTTTGGGTTAGTAATATACTTCCTCTGTTCCTTTTTTTTTTTTTTTTTTTTTTTTAATTTTTCGTAACCTGTTTTGTGATGCTGACTTTAGCTTAGTGGAAGAGGCTATGTATGGGAAGTATACACACTATTACCTGCATTTTTTTTTTATCAGTAGAGTATTTTTTTTCCTGTCATTATATGAAATTGAATTTCTTCATCCGCAGGTATGTTAAACCACCTATTTTTACACTCTGTGTGGGCAATGCCTGGAAAGAAGCAGCCTTACTTTTGGCTGCTGGTGCAAAAGGAAATCGTTCTGCATTGCCCCCATCAACTATTATGATAAAGCAGGTATGTTTTCAGTCTTTTCTCTCTGGTGTCCTTGGCCATTGTGTATCCTTGGATCTTTCTTGCTTAAACTCTCTTGCATGGCAGGCAGGGCTTACTGGACTGCTGTTATTATACTACCTTACTGGACCTAAGACATTAATTAGATTATAACTTAAAACTATCCATTCCTTTTCGGTATGTATGCAGCCAATTGCAAGGTTTCAAGGCCAAGCTACAGACGTGGACCTTGCAAGGAGGGAAGTAAAGAATGTGAAGGCAGAATTGGTAATGTTAACAACCACTTAAGTTGCGCATTTTCTCCTCTCTTTGGTCCATGCATGCCAACCAATTTGAAGAAGTTTTTTCTTAAATTTTTCAATGTTATAGGGTATATGTTAACGATAATGTCTCTATAGTAAAAATGACTTTCAGTTGATTTGCTTAATAATGTCTTGTTTTATATCTCAAAAGGAGCATAATTACAAATGAAAAGTGAAGACTCAATGCCGTCTTAGCGTTAACACTTTTGGATGTTGCATATTTGAAAATGCTGCTATTCTCTATGCTTAATTGACTGCATTGAGTCAGGAATCCGGAAAGAAGCTCCTGTAAATGCTAACTATTCTTTATCCATATTGAAGGTTAAACTCTATTCAAAGCATATAGGAAAATCGCCTGAGGAGATTGAAGCAGACATTATGCGTCGGAAGTACTTCAGTCCAAGTGAAGCTGTTGAATATGGTATTATCGATAAGGTATGTCTCCAATCAAAAGGATTCTTTTGTTTTCTATATCTGGCTTTCAGGTGTCCTGTAAAATTACATTATTCTCATAATTTTCTGCAGGTTCTTTACAATGAGAGGGGCCATGAAGATAGAGCAGTTGTTGCAGACCTGAAAAAAGCACAACCTTATTTAATTGTATCTAAATCTGGGACATGAATGTATGGAATACCCAGGTAAAATCATGATCGCTTGTTTGTCATTGTCTTGGGAATTATTTTATGTTTAATTGCTTTCATTTTCATATATAAAGATAGGCAAATTCTACAATACACACCCTTTACCATATGCACCCTTAGTTACACAATTTTCTTCTTTAATTGTGACATTATTTTGAGATGTTTGATTATGTTTCATGTTGTGTTTGGTTATAACCTTTTTTTTATTTTATTTTTTATTTTAATAATAATTTAGAAAGTATGGAGTTATGTCATTTTCTTTTTTCATTATATGGTGCATATAGTACACCCTTCTAGGGGTGTGTACCATAGTTTTTTCCATAGAGAAATAAATTTGTTCCAAAATCATGCCAATGTTACAAGTGCAGTTTATTATTTTAGGCCAGGCCAGACCATATTATTTGGGAGAAGGGTTTTTCTTAACCATCTTGTGTGTTCGTGTGTGTGTGTGTTTTTCCTTTCTTCCCCGCTCCTTTTCTGGGTGTGTTTGGGTTTGAGGGAGGGACTCAAGTTGTTTTTTTTGTTTTTGGTCTTGGTCAGATGAAAGCGTTTTGTTTGTTAATTAATTGTGAAGGATATAGTTGATGAGGAGTTCTTTGCAATCACCATCGCACCTGTTACTGCTCTCTTGATTGATCCAGTTAGCTTAAAACATGTTCTGACTTCTGTGTAGATGGGCATCCAAGAAGGTACGTTAGCAGCTCCCTGCGGCGAGGGGTTCTTTTGCAAGTGTTTTAGCATTGTAGTTTCCTAATTTCCTTGATGTATTTTATGGGTTTTTTTTATTTTTATTTTTTATTTAGTCACATGGGTATCCTCATTGTAGGTGAAACAATAATTTGAGAGAGTGATAGAGAATAGAGAGAGAGAGAGAAATACTGAATTGTTCAGTTGTTGTATATCTGTATAATTACAAGGAGATGTACACCTCTCTTTTATAGAGAGGAAACGAGACATAGGGTGCCTTAGCACCGAAAGCATAATGGAAAGAGGGAACAACAATTATGAAAGCATAAACATAATGATAGACTACAATGATAACTAACACTACTAATATACAATATTAATATACAATAATATACTAACATCCCCCCGCAAACTCAAGGAGGGAAAGCATCAACTAAGTTGAGTTTGGAAACAAGATCATGGAAGCGGCCAGGAGGATGAGCTTTAGTGAAGATATCAGCGGGTTGATCGACTGAAGCAATAGGGAGAAGATGAACAGTACCACAGGTAACATGCTGGCGAATGAAGTGACAATCAATCTCAATATGTTTGGTGCGATCATGAAAAACATCATTGTGAGCAATCTGAATAGCACTCTGATTGTCACAATAGAGAGGGGTAGGACCAGAAGAAGAAACACCCATATCAGTAAGGAGCCAGCGAAGCCAGAGAAGTTCCTGAGTAGTATCAGCAAGAGCTCGGTATTCAGCTTCGGTGCTAGAGCGGGCAGTGAGGGATTGTTTTTTGCTACGCCAAGCAAGAAGAGAATCCCCTAAGAAGAAGCAGAAACCTGTGGTAGAGCGTCGATCCGTAGGATCCCCAGCCCAATCAGCATCGGAAAAGGCACGCAGTTCAAGAGAGGAGGAAGCAGAGAAGTGAAGGCCATGGAACAGAGTGCCTTTGAGGTAGCGAAGGATGCGGAGTAGAGCAGTATAGTGGGGAGTGCGGGGAGCCGACATGTACTGACTGACAATGTGAACAGCATAGGCAATGTCAGGACGAGTGACTGTGAGGTAGACAAGACTGCCGACGAGCTGGCGATAAAGAGTAGCATCAGAGAGAAGAGTCCCATCGAGAGGAGTGAGACGAATCTGAGGATCAACTGGAGTAGAGGTAGTTTTGCAATCAGTAAGACCAGCACGAGCCAGAAGATCGGATGTATATTTGGCCTGGGATAAATAGGAACCAGTAGAGTCATGAGAGACTTCAAGGCCTAAGAAGTAGTTAAGAGTACCAAGGTCCTTCATTTCAAATTGTCGGTGGAGAAACTGTTTGAGGTGGAGAATACCAGCTTCATCATTACCAGTGATAATCATATCATCCACATATAGAAGAAGAAGAGTGGTACCATGAGAAGTAGACCGTATAAAAAGAGCTGAGTCATAGGAGCTAGAGGTGAACCCGAAGTCATGAATGGTGGAACTGAACGTAGCAAACCAAGCACGAGGCGCCTGCTTGAGGCCATAGAGAGCACGCTGTAGTTTGCAAACCTGATGAGGTTGAAAAGTGGACCCAGGTGGAGGTTGCATGTAGACCTCCTCAAGAAGATGACCATTGAGGAAAGCATTTTTGACATCCATCTGAAAGAGCCCCCAGTGGCGAGCAGCAGCAACGGCAAGTAAACTGCGAACAGAGGTAAGCCGAGCAACAGGAGAGAATGTCTCCTCATAATCAATACCATATTCCTGGTTGAAACCCTTGGCAACAAGACGAGCTTTGTAGCGTTCAATAGAGCCATCAGAATGTGTTTTGATTTTGTAAACCCATTTGCAGCCAATTGCAGTCTTGCCAGGAGGAAGATCAACAAGATCCCAAGTATGAGCTTTGTCCAAGGCCTGGAGTTCATCAGTCATAGCTTGCTGCCAAAGAGGATTAGTACAAGCCTCACGATAGGAGGTAGGTTCATAAGTAGAGAAGGCAGCAGATCCAACAATATAATCACGAAGATGGAGAGGAGGTTGAGTTACCCGGCGTGGTCGACCCGTAGGAGGATCGGTGGGAGGAAGAACCGGTGGAGAAGGAGGTATGGCAATAAGAGGTAGACCTTCAGAGGGAGCAGGCTGGACAGCATCAGGAGTGAGCAAGGGCGTCTCGATGAATGAAGACCCTGTATCAAAATCAGCAGAGAAAAGATCGATGGAAGGATTAGTAAACAGTACAGAAGTGGAAAGTGTGGGTAGGTGAAATGAGGAGAGCGAGGAAAACATTTGGTGTTCCCAGAAAACGACATGGCGAGAGATACGAAGACGTTTAGAGAGAGGATCCCAACAGCGAAAGCCTTTATGTTCAATTCCATATCCAAGAAAGCAACAAAGACGAGAACGAGGTTCAAGTTTGGTGTGTTCATGAGATTGAAGAAGAACAAAGCAGGCAGAGCCAAAAACCCGGAGATTGGCGTAAGGAGGAGGAGTGCCATGCAGACGTTCAAAGGGAGTTTGATTAAGGATGACAGGGGTAGGAGCACAGTTGATAGTGTAAACAGCAGTGAGGGCAGCTTCCCCCCAAAAGTTTTCAGGACAGGAAGAAGACAGAAGGAGAGCACGAGTAGTGTCAAGGATATGCCTATGTTTCCGTTCAGCGCGGCCATTTTGCTGGGACGTGCCAGCACAAGAACGATGAGGCAGTGTACCATGATGCTGAAGAAAATAAAGGAAATCTGAATCCCGATATTCCATAGCATTGTCAGAGCGAAAAATTTTGATGACTTTAGAGAATTGGGTGTGGACCATTTGGGCAAAGCGATAATAAATGTGTTTAAGTTCAGACCGATGTTTCATGAGAAAAAGCCAAGTAAATCGGGAAAAATCATCAATAAAGACAACAAAATAACGAGATCCCCCCATAGTAGGAGTAGGGGAGGGTCCCCAAATATCCGTATGTATAAGATCAAAAGGTGCAAGGGAAACAGAAGTACTTTTATTAAATGATAAAGCAGGTTGTTTAGCAAGTTGACAGGGTATACAATCGAAATGATCGGGAATTACATGACCCAACTGTCCACTAGAAACCAAAGACTTTAAGCGATTAACAGAAATATGCCCTAAGCGACAATGCCAAAGATGAAAGGGAGATAATGAGGAAGTAGAGGTAGGAGCAGCGATCTGAGGAGAGGTAGGAACATGAAGGTGAATGAGTTCATAGAGACGTCCACGCTTACGGCCGATCCCAATAGTCTGCCCCGTCTGAGGGTCCTGTACCAAACAATCAGTAGCAGAAAATGTGACAGTTAGACCAAGTTCACATAATTGACCAATGGAAATAAGATTTAAAGTGAGAGCAGGGATATGATAAACTTGAGGTAGAGATAAAGAAGAGGTGGAAACAGTACCAACATGACGGACAGACATGAGGGAACCATCAGCAGTATGAATGGAGGGAAAAGGAGGAGATGAGGAGGAGGAAGAAAAGATAGTAGAACTGGAGGTCATATGATTACAACAGGCAGAGTCAAAATACCAAGAAGAGTTACCTGGGATTACAGACAAAGCAGTAGGAGGAGGTGTACCAGAAGAGGAGAGAAGTTGTTTGAGCATGGCCTCTACATCTGTCGGAGAAAAGCGAGAGGTAGACGGAGCAGGTGACTCAGAGAACTCCGCAGAGGCAGAAGCATCAGTGTGATGAGACTGATTCCCGGAAGCAGCAGCAGCAGTGTGATGAGACTGATTCCCGGAACGATGAAAGTTTCCCCGGGAAGAGCCACCGCGAGAGGAGTGGCTATTGGAGGATGATCGGGAAGGATTGCGAAAACAATCCTGTTGTAGATGACCAGGACCAAGTTTGTTGCAGTAGCGGCAGGATCTGACGGGGCAGTTGACCAGGAGATGGGTTGAAGAAAGGCCCCGATTCTGACAATAGAGGCAAGCAGTGGGCCGCTGGGTAAATGATGGCCGGGACGGAGGCGTGGCAAGAACAGAGTCCACATGATGAGTTTGAAGTGTACCAAGACGAGTCTCCTCTGAGAGCAACTCAGAAATTGCTTGTTCAAGAGTGGGCAATGGATGGCGATGAAGCAGAGAGGCACGTACGGGCTCAAAGGAGGAAGTAAGAGCCATGAGAAAGTGCACCAATCTTTGCTGGTTGCGATAGATAGTAAATAAAACAGCATCTTCGTGGTTATGCCAAGTTGGTTCTGAAAGAGCAAGCTGATCCCAAACAGAGTACATTTGAGAAAGGAAGTCATTAATGGACTGAGTGGATTCTTGGCGCATGCGATGAAGTTGGTTCTGAAGTTGATATTGATGGGCAAGACCAGTAGTCTGGTATCGTTCTTTCAAAAAATTCCATATGTCCTTTGCAGGAGTATTTACAGAGTCAAGCTGAAAGCGACCAAACTGAAGACTGATAGAGGTAATAGATGTATTACGAAACCAGGTAATGATTTGGTAATTTTTACTGTCCCATTCCTCAAGTTGGTCTTCATATGTAGCAGTATGAGCAGTAGTTTCAGTAGTGACACTGTCTTTAACCGGTTTAGTCACATCCCCGGTGACAATTCGCCAGAGCTTCTTGCCTTTGAGGAAGGAAGACATGGCTTGGGCCCACAGAACATAGTTGGAACCATTCAAAATAACAGAAATGGGATGGGAGGCATCAGGACGATCCATAATACGAGTTGAGTAGGATTAAAGCAAGAGGAATAGACCTGTAGGAGCAAAATTAGGTAAAACAGAGTGTACCAGTGAGTCCGGAAGGTCGAAAATAGCCAGGAAAGGTATGCTGGACAGAGATGATGTCAGCAATGATGTCAGCGGCGCACGTTAGCAGGCTGCAAGAAGGAGCACGTTAGCAGGAAGCGGCAGCGCACGATAGCGGACAGGCGCAGGCGCGGCGCACGGTAGCCGTTTTGGCGCACGCGGGTGCACTTTAGTGAAGCGGCGCACGAAAAGCGCACAGTAGCAGGCGAGGCGTACGGGAGTGGTAGGGCTGACGTCAGCCGCGGTTGTGTGGGCGCGTGGAGGCGCGTGGCGGAAGCAAGGTGCAACAGATGGCGCGTGCGGGCGCGTGTGAGAGTGGTGGCGGAGGTGGTGACGCGCCGAAGACAAAGGTGGCGCGTGAGGGCGCGTGGAGGGTGTTCTGAGGACGGGCTTGGTGCCGTTGAAATCGTGAGGAAATTCCGAGCGGTTTGATGTATGCCACTGTGTACGGGACTAAACACCAAAATCGAAAATTGCCAGAAATGCAACACTGGGCTCTGATACCATGAAACAATAATTTGAGAGAGTGATAGAGAATAGAGAGAGAGAGAGAGAAATACTGAATTGTTCAGTTGTTGTATATCTGTGTAATTACAAGGAGATGTACACCTCTCTTTTATAGAGAGGAAAAGAGACATAGGGTGCCTTAGCACCGAAAGCATAATGGAAAGAGGGAACAACAATTATGAAAGCATAAACATAATGATAGACTACAATGATGACTAACACTACTAATATACAATATTAATATACAATAATATACTAACAGTAGGGTATATCTTTATTTTATTTTCATATATGATGATGAAGACAACAATGTCAAAAAACCAAATACAAGAAGAGCTCAAGCCCCCTTTAACATGAGCTTGCCATTTCCAAAGCTATTTTTTTAAAAAAATTTATATATATATATATATATCTGAATGTCTTGGTTTTCAAAGCATGCATAAAAACTAGAAGAATTGTTTGTCAGAGCAAAATACTATAAAACAGAATTCAGGAATTGAACATCCCACAATCAGTAGCAGTTGTCTATGGTGAATGATATATCATATATGTATGCATCCCACTGGGGTCTGGGAGTTTGCTCCTCCTGGAGGTCTCAAGTTCGAATCCCACTCCCCACGAGTTACTGTGCAGGCCACTGGAGGTTTGCCTGGTCGTTAACTTCAGGGCCCTCAGGATTAGTCTCATGCTTCGACTGTGGGGATACCTGAGTCATCAAAAAAAAAATATATATATATATATATATATATATGTACGTTTATAAAGAAGAAGAAAAATGGATATATGTATGCATATAAAGAAGAAAACTGGAAAAGGTAGTTTAGTGCTTAGGTGTCATTTTGATAACCTTGTCAATTGTTGGTTTTCTGTTTATCAATATATATAGTAAGTTTTTGTTTTGTTTTGTAAAAAGCAAAAACAAAAGCGTATATGAAATTTTTGGAAAGAAATGAAAACAAAAATGAAGAAATATGTTTAGTAAGTTAATGGAGGTGGTGGTTAGAAGTGAAAGATTGATGGATGCGGTGATTGGCAGTAGGGGTGGTCAAAAGTGGTCACTAGAGTTAATGATTGAAGAAATTGGTAGGTGGTGGATTGGAGAATTAAAACTAAGAGTTGGAGAATCAGAACATGATGTGATTGGAGGTTATGAGCGGTGATCGTTTGACCGCCTCGTCAAAGCTTATAAGAAGGTGACGAGAGTTGGTGAGAGCTTATCGGTGGGTGGTGTAAAAATTTATTTTGAAAATAAATAAATATATATATTTATTTCTAAAAAGTTTAAACTAGAATCAATTTCATTTAAATATATATATATCATACAAGTTTTTGTTTTTGAAAATGTTACCAAAGATGCCCTTACTTTGTTTCCACCCAACATTTTGGGACAATCACGCAAAAAAAATCCAGTGTTCGAATTTTTTTTCAAAATAAATTTTTAATTTTTAATTTTGTCAATTTAAATATCAATATTTTAATTTATTTTCAATCTAAATTATTTATCTATTTTTATTTAGTAAAATTGATAGAAAAAAATATTTTAATCATTAAATTTAATATATGTATATGTAAAATTTTCTAAAATATATATATGTATAGATATTTTGTCGATTTTTATTAACGAAAATAAACAAATGGTCTAGATTGAAAACAAATCAAAAGTTCAAAATTTAAATTGATAAAATTAAAAAATCATAATTTAATTTATTATAAGAGACAAACTCTAAGTTTTTTTTTTTTTTTTTTGTAATTTCTCTAAACATTTTTCTCATATTCTAGATTTTGGTATAATAAAAACTAAAAGTCAACAAAATTGTAGTTAATGAAAAAAAAATTATTTGTGGTTTTTAAGTTTTTGAAGGATATATATCCCACGTTAACAAAATTGTAAGGGTGTGTTTGTTTAAATGGACTGAATAAGGAGAGATTATAATTCACTGGACTATTAGTCATGACATACATTATCTCCGGACTATTTAGTTGAACTGGATTTGTATCCTAGGTTTGTTTTTTCATGAGATTAAATGTCTGGAAAGAATTATTTTATTGAATCTAATGTTTGATTGGATGAACTGGATAAATGTTCAAAAAAATATTTTATCCTTGTAATTTATAATATATAATTTTAAATTTGTAATATATAATTTTTAATTTTATAAGGCCATAATTTTTAATTTATTATTTTTGATTAAATTAAATTTATATTTTTTATTTTTTATTTAATATATAATTTGTAATTTGTAATTTATAATTTATAAATGTTCAAAAGACTAGGGGCAAATGTAATAACAACACTAAAAAAATTTAATTTATAAATATTTTAAATTTTAAATTTTTTATCATTTAATTTAACAACACTAAAAAAATTTAATTTTTAAGGCCATAATTTTTAATTTATATTTTTAATTAAATTAAATTTATAATTTATAAATATTCAAAAGACTATTTTACCCATTTCCAATTGTTTACTAAGTAATATAAGAGTAAAATGGACATTTCACACATTAATCCCATGAGATACCGATCTCCTAAAAATAATGACACCCCCTCCTTAGAATTATTTAGTCCCTCATATGAGGGATATGGAGTCCGGCGAGATTTCATATTCGACAGACTAAAATTATACCAAAACGTTGGATCCCTCCTAATAAATTCAAGTCTAAACAGTGTAGTCTCCCCTTAATCCCTTGAATCAAACACCCCCAAGAGTGCTTTTCCCCCTAATAATAATGTTATCTAGACTTGGAAATCGAGGGGACTCTAGTGCTTACTTGTTTTGACTGCCTTCATGGGATTCGCAGGGCCTTGACACACACCTTGGTGCGTTTTTAACCAAACACGACTTTAGGTAGGTTAATCCCCCCCCCCCCCCCCCCCCCCCCCCCCCCCCCCCCCCCCCGATTAATATTAATATTAGCCCATAGTTTTTTTGGTTTTAACCCAAAAACATTCAACGTAAAATGTTTGATTAAAGATATGGATTTGAATACTACCTTCCCGCACGATTAGATTAAAATTTCATTTGTGTTGATAGACACCAATATCAATAAAAGAGAAATACCCTTACAGATTTGGTTTGGTATAACGTTAATCATTGGTTACATAGAACCTGGACATAAAGGCCGCCAAAAAGAAAATAAGAAAACAAAAAATTTCAATGTTATAAAAGCTGTCCACTGCCAATACAATTTCCAGAACATATATTAATCTGCAGACTCCTAATGGGCGCCTACAAAGATGATTACGTAGGTAGAATCATATTATGACGAGGGCTCCTAATATAAATGTATTTTTTTTAAAAAAGCTGAAAAGAGATGAGTGCAATTTATTCATAAACAAACTAGTATACTATGGGTATGTTTGATTGACAAAAGTCCTGTGTTTGTTTTGAAATTTTATTTCAGGATTATTAATCTAATAGATAATTAGGCCGAGTTTAACATGTGACCAAAAAGTCAAAAAGTTAATCAAAAGTTAAAAAGTTATCACTATTCACCAAAAGTCAAAAATTATAACTGCACAACTCTCAATTCTAATTTTCCCCTACACACTAATTTATACAATTTTTTAATACACATTTTTTCATAAAAAGTCAAAAAGCTAACCTAAACAATCATATTTTTTTACTCAACTTTTTAGTCCAAAAAGTGCACTTATTTAGGACATCCCAAACAACCTCTAATCTAATAAATTTATAAGATTATTAGTAATGCGATATAGGTGTGATTATATTTCCTGAGTTGGGAAATAAAATAAAAAGATTCTTTTACCCTTGACTAAAAATTAAAACACTTATTATTTTTATATAATTTTATATTTTAGAAGGCTAAAAATAATTTTTAAAAATTTTAAAATATTTTTTGATATTTATTTTATCAAATTAATTTATATTTTAAAAAAAAATTAAAAAACAAACCAAACATGACCTTTGTGTTTTGTATTTTTATTTTGCTTTTTTATTTATTTATTTATATTTTTTTTTCAAAATCACATTTATGAAGAAATTTTGATGAAGTAAAGATTGTGAAGAAATATTGATGGATGGTAAGATTGAAAAAGAAGATAAATATATTTATAATCCTAATTCATATGTTTTCTTATCCAATACAAATCAAACATAAAGGGATAATTTATCCTACTAATCTAATTAGATAGTGAATACCACATTAATTTAATGAGATTATTAATACCTTTATTATTAGTCTGGTAAATCAAACATGGCGCATAAATACAACCATGAAAGCAGACTACTTGAATCACATGTCCTATATCCCAAAAATGCAAATAGTGAAATAAAATGTTAGGCAAGGCTCACTTGCCACACTGCTTATTGAATGTACAAAATATAAGCAAGTGTATCATATGAAAATCTTAAGGGGTCAATAAAAGTGTCTATGTTTATATATCTCTAATCTAACCCCTAATTGGACTCCCTAGTGGAAGAAATAATTGCCAATTCTCTTACCCTGCCCTCGTGATCTCAACTATAAATAAGGGATTTCATTTGTGAACTTTCCATCTGAAAATTTTCTCCTCATTCATCATCTTCAGAAACTATACCTCTCTTAGATTGTCAACTTGTCTAAAGAAATGGGTTTTGCACCTAAAAGCTATTGCTCTCTTCTTTATGTCCTGGTGCTTTTGCCAGCACTTTGTTACTCCCAGGACACTTTTGTGTCCTCTAGAGCAACCTATTATGGCAGCCCTGATTGCTTGGGGACTCCAAGTATGTACACACCCAAGCCTCTCTCTCTCTTTCTATATGTGTGTGTGGTTTACATGTATCGATTTGTGTACATTTCTATATTAATAATCTAGCTACAATGATTAACACGGATTTAATGTGGTTAAAAATTAGCTGGAGCTTGCGGGTTTGGTGACTATGGAAGAACCGTCAACGATGGTTCTGTGAGTGGAGTCTCTAGGCTGTACAGGAATGGAACTGGGTGTGGTGGATGCTACCAGGTAATTCAACTTCAAAGCTACTTAAAAAGTCATTGACCCTTCTTGAGGATATTGAAAGAATCTGAATAATGATATTCGAAATAGAATGAACAAATATTGATATTCAGTCTTGGACTACGATAAAAAGCAACATTTTTTTTTAACAGTAAAAAGCAACAATTAGAAACTCTACTTTTTGAGCTTGCAAGAAATTGGCATCCAGTACAAGCCCTTCTTTATTAATCATTGAAGAAATGCAAAATAATGAAAATGTTAACACTAATAAAAAAAGTGGCTCCTTTGCTTGAGCCGATAATGATGGTTATTTCCTATTTGTTTTTACTAATATGATAGGTTAGGTGCAAGATACCACAACTTTGCACCGAGGATGGAGCGAGGGTGGTGGTGACAGACTATGGTGAAGGGGACAAGACAGACTTCATTCTAAGCACCCGTGCCTACGCAAGGCTGGCTCGTCCTGACGTAGCCTCGGAGTTGTTTGCTTATGGTGTGGTTGACATAGAATACCAGAGAATTTCTTGCCAGTACCCAGGTTACAATCTCATGGTCAAGGTCCATGAGAACAGCAGGTTTCCTGATTACCTAGCCATTATCATCTTGTACCAAGCTGGCCAAAATGACATCACTGCGGTTGAAGTGTGGCAGGTACAGTCCACTGAACTATTTGAGTGAACTGGGTATTATCAAGTAAAAAAGGGCGGGTTGGGCCACCAGTAAAGACTTACCGTTAGCATTCTGATGGTGGGCCAAGGGCCTATGCATATCATTTTTAATAATATATATTTCCTTCTTTGGTGCAGGTGGATTGTCAGCAATGGAGGGGCTTGAGAAATGCCTATGGTGCAGTGTGGGACATGTCTAGCCCACCAACAGGTGCACTTAACTTCAGAGTCCAAGTGAGTTGCAGGTCAGGGCTGAATTGGGTGCAGCTGAGTAGTGTACTTCCTAGTGAATGGAAGGCTGGGGCCGCTTATGAAACAACAGTTCAGCTTACTTGAGCCCTATAAAATCCCAATCCCAATCCCTATTGCTACATATATATCTAAATATATGTTGAGTAGGAGATGCTAAGTAATTATTATCTAGGAGTTTAATCCCCTTAGGGCCTTGTTTTTCGTTTTCTTTGCATAACCTTAATGTTTTTCTAATAATATTTGCTTATTTATCACCCAAAATATATATATATATATATCTAGGAGTTTAATAAAGTCATCAAAGTTATGTTTGAGTTGGAGCTAGTGCTCTTTACCATTTTCAATAAAGAAGTGTATTTGTGTACTATGAATGACATATTTTTCCTTTCCCTTATGGTTGGATAGACACAAAAAGGGCAAAATGATATTGCAGCACTTGAGCAAACAGTAATACACATGAATATGCATGCGTCTGTGTGTGTATGCATAGAACTCACTGAATCTTGAACTTAGAACAATATTTGCAGTGATTGTAACAGTCTCAGAAGAAAAAGAAAGACTGCATGTTTGGACACACAAAGCTCCACTTAATTTTTAAAAAGAATAGTACTAGCCAAGATAATAAACATTAACTTGTTTTCGAAGCAAAAATGCACCACCACTGAGTCCTACACAGCAATGATATTATTTGTGTTGACACAAAATATATGTGCCACAAAAGAAACATAAAAGATTGCAATCTGAAACCTTCACAAACAACCAGTCACCTATTTCATAACTTATTTGTCACCAGATTCATATGTACAAATTCCAAAAAATGCTAAATCAAAAAAACTACAGGGAAAGGCACAGAAGATTACATTTTTTTCTCCCTTGGGACAAGAACAGTACCATATGAAGGTTACCAAGTTTAACATTTTTGGATTTCTTCTCTGGAATCGCTAATTCAGTAACAAACATACAAATAATTCAATAAACAGCATATACAGCAGATAATTCATTTCATGGTGGGTGTAGTGATCTGACCTACAGAGGATGGGAGTAGTAGTCCACCTCGTAGTCTGGAAAAAATTACTGCCAAGTCTACAGGACTAACCACACTGTGTCAAGGCACTCCATATCTAACCATAAAATGTGTTGTCCAGTAAACAAATTGAGAAAAACATTGTCAAAACTGATATTGGAGATCCCAGCACCTCAAAATATGATCCAAACCTTTCCATCATTCTCCTCGTCTGCTTTCATCAAAATCAAGCTTTGCATCTGAACAAGAATCATAAGAAAATTCTCAAAATTAAGGGATGAGATGTGAAGTATTTACATACATGAATCAGATCATGAATGTGGAAACAAATGTCAGATTTCAATATTACTTTAAACATGAAAAGAAATGTGATTCGTGAGAGCTGACAGTTCATCCAAAGAGAGATGAACTTCTATATCTATGATCACAAACAAAAAACCACCAGACAACTTGATTTTGGGCAATTCTCATATTGATAATTACATATGAATTCTGGCATCATCTCCAAAATCTGGAGCCTCGATGCTCTGAAATTTGGTTAGCCCAGATGCGCTACACCATTTGGCTCATGCAGCACTTGAAGCGAAGTGGTGCAACTCAACAGTTTAACCTAGTGAATCTGAAAAGGAAACTTGGTACAACCCAGCTCGTTATGTACAAACAGACACATGGAGATACTGTAGAAAGTATATATTAAAATCTGTTAATATCCTATAATCGTCGTTTATACATATTCGCATTGTGTCAAAAAGCTTAGAAATGTGTTCATGAGTGTTTCTTTTCATGAAAATGATATTTGCCCGTATATGAGCGTTCATATCTATGTGTTTCTGTTGAGACAGCCCAAGAGTACATGCTGAAATAGATTCATTAGGACCTATCACAGGGTAAATAATAAATCTAAGTTCCATAACACAGACAAAAAGGAAAGTGGTCAAACACAACTTACATTAAGAGAAAAGGAATCCCTACCCGAGAACCCAAATTTTTCTGTCGGCCTCAATACATTCTGCCAGTGCACTCCTCAGAACCACAATAGCAGTTCTTCTTCTTAATATTGCCATTCGAATCACGAATCTCATCCACTGAATAATTATAGTGGTAAGTCAGCTCCTGTAAGGGTGGAATATTCTCTGCAGCAAAGAACATTATGTGGGGCATTTTCTTGTCCTCGTGATCATAGAGGACATTCTGAGCATAAAGATTAGGGGAACAGCTGTGGTTAACAAACCTGCCCACATTTGCACATTCCGCAGCATCAATGGTGAAACCATCCTCCACAACCTCATTAGGAGTTGATTGTGCATCAGGCTTGAGAGTAGAAAGTTCATCCATAACAGAACAATCGCAGTAATTTTGTCCAATGTCAAACAAATACTCATCATTGTGTCTTTTTTCAGCTTCCGCGTCCTCGAGAAGCTCCCCAATATACTCACATATAAAACTTCCTGAAGGAATAGAAGTTAGGGATCTAACACCCCAACCCCTTGACTCTGTTTTGAAGATTTCAAGCTGAATTTTGATGCCATGCTGGCTGACTCTATTGTAGCACGAAGGAGGGCACTTGCAAGAAGGACCACACTCATAGACCAGAGTCTTTGATTCTACGATAGCACCGTTGTAGTTGTATGGTATCTCGCCTCCATTCTTGAGTACACATGAGCATTTCTGAGAGTCCAAGCATCCACCAATACAATCACAACCCTGAGGAGGAATAGGGGAGAACCAATCAGGATATTTCATCTGAGTCATGTAATTGAATGTGGGTGGTTTCTCATTGTCTATGGTGTTCACAGCACAAATGGGAAATAACTCTTTCCCTCCTGATATGTCATCGACACAACGACCCTCCCGTATTTTATATTTGTTTGATTTCTTCACTTCTTTCCAAGCAAGCTCTGGTTGGCCGGGAATTCTCGTCAACTCAAACTTAAACACAAGCTTACCATGTGGCCCTACATCATGCCAGTACCTCTTCACTGTATACAAGCCATCATAAATGTATGTTGTCAGAACTATCTTGGCTCTTGCTTCCGAGTTAGAAGCTTTTGTCTCTTTAGATCCACGGATTACCCGAACAGGATTATTCGCCGTAATACTATTTTTCAGAGCCAAGTTCCCTCTTTCAAGTTTCTGGTCCTCGTGTTGTTTATCCCGACCTACTGCAGTTCCTCCCTGCCCAGAGTATATTAAAACATCCGGGTTGTCCAAATCATCTGCATAACCCCCTGAGGCAACAATACTTGTCGCAATGATCATTCCACCCTGATTTATGTAATCAATACCTGCTTGATAAAGGCGATGAATGCCAACAAGAGCAAGCTCCACCCTATATTGAAACTCGTCACCAACTTCAACTCCAGGCACTGATCCTATTATATTTTTGCCTGTGTTTGCTTCTTTTCCTTTAGCTCTGACAATCTGTGACGCCAGCAGATCAATCCTTTTGCTTGGGCATCCTTGTTGCCTTGGCTTTGCCTCTTCTCCTTGCAACAGCTTTCTACAAATGGCTTGGAAGAGACGTAATGTCTCTCTCACTTTGACACGTGCATTACCATGACTCGAACTATTGGGACCAAAAGGAGGCAAAGCCACCTCAAAATTTTGGGGTCTCGGAGCCACAAGAGAGTCTTCATCTTGCTCTTGTATAGAAAAATCTCCCTCATCCTTGACAACCAGTTGACCTTTACTTTCATATGCATCGTTTCTATATGGATGTAATTTCTTCTTCTTCATAGATTTTCCTCCTGAATAATCCACTTCATATTTCTTTGTCCTGCTGACAGATTTAGATTTCTTTCGCCCTGTGATGTAGCTGATGTCATGCCTCATCACCTCACTTCCAGTCCTCACAATGTCCTGGCTAGTGTTGACAATTCCTTTTACCTGCCTCCATGGACAGTTTGGTGCAGCCATCAGGCCTTGCACAATCACCCTGTCTGCACCATGTCCCAAAGCAACAGCATCATCTGGACGGCTACTCTTAGAACCCTTATCATGAATGTAAACCACAATCTCCTTCCCCACTTCCCCTTTCACACCATTAACATCCTCATAATCCTTTTTGATTACTTTTTGGGACTTGGTCTTTGGTTCAGGCACACTTCCTTCCAGCTTCCTTTTCTTAGTATTTCCATCTGGGACATCCCTATCCAATTCTTCAACAACAGCCCCTGTTGTCTCTCTCACTTGACTGCCTTCCATATCAGCCCCTGGTGTCTCTACCAATGGCCCGCCTTGCACAGAAACTTTTCGGGACTTGATCTTTAGTTCAGGCACATTTTCTTTCAACTCCCTCTTTCGGGAATTTCCAACGTGAACAGCCCCACGCAGTTCTTCAACACAAGTCCTTGCTATCTCTGTCACTGGACTGCATTCCCCGTTACCTCTTACTGTCTCTCTTACCAGCCCACCTTGCACAGGAGCCTTATCTAGATCATGTGAAGTCTTGTTTCCAAAAACAATTCTCAGGCGCTCTTCCTCTGTTGGGCATAGAGCATTCCTTCCACAAAAAGGAGGGAAGTCACGAGTAGCTGAAACTCTTCTCCTAGGATAGTTATTTTTCAGGGCGGTCTCCTTTGAAATATTGGCATCACTAATAGGCCACTGTGGCGGAGACCACACTTTCGCACCACCAGCTGGAACAATCCCATTGGCCAAAGAACCAATCTCCAACACAGATTTGCTTTCCAGTGCAGCATCACTCTTCACCACTGCAGGGACTTCCACTTCATGCAATTCCTTTGGCAATTCTGGTGCATTGATTACTAAAACTTTTGGCAAGTCACTTCCAAGAGGCTCCTTAACAGGGGACAATTCAACCTTGACAACCCCAGCCGCAGCGACCACTCTCCCAACCAAATCATCCAATGAGTCAACCATTTCCAACTTCCCCAGACTATTCACCACTTGATGAGAAAATGATTCGTTCCCAATTTCAGAAGTTTTAGTACAATCACCGTTTGCAACATTTACCATCTTTTCATCAGCCACCAACTTCTCTTTATCACCCACTTGATGAGATAATGATTCGTTCCCAATTTCAGAAGTTTTAACACAATCACCGTTTGCAACATTCACCATCTCTTCATCAGCCACCAACTTCTCTTTATCACCAAGTGATGCTGCTGCCTCAGTATTATGGGGCAACTGATTGATATGCGGAGCATTCCGTCCACACCCAGGTGGAAAATCGCGAACAGCAGAAACCTTCTCATCAGCCACCAACTTCTCTTTATCACCCACTTGATGAGACAATGATTTGTTCCCAATTTCAGAAGTTTTAATACAATCACCATTTGCAACATTCACCATCTTTTCATCAGCCACCAACTTCTCTTCATCGCCAAGTGATGCTGCTGCCTCAGTATTATGGGGCAACTGATTGATACGCGGAGCATTCCGTCCACACCCAGGTGGAAAATCGCGAATAGCAGAAACCTTCCGCTTCTTGTACTTGAGCATAATATTGGAAGAAGTGCAATAACCATTCTCCAACGGCCTTTTGTTCAAACTTATTTCACATAGGCTACCATTTGATGAGGACCCCATTCTCCTCAGAAACTAAGCAAGCAAACTGACTGTTACATTGTTGAGAAAACTTCAGCAAAGAGAAGAATGTGTAAAAGGAAAGTAATACAAATAGCAATCAGAGCTGAGAATCTAATGAACTATGTGAAAACATAATCAGGAAAGATAAACGAGGCCCAAAAAAAGGCATGTCATGTATTTATGCATTAACATAAGCAAATATGTGAAATTAAATAAATTAGAATCTAATCATATCGAACAAAAAACTTTAAATGCCTATCATAATCACAAAAGACAAAAAAAAGTATGCCACGTATTTATGCATCAATGTAAGTGAATATGTGAAATTAAATAAATTAGAATGTAATGGTATCGAACAAAAAACTTAGAATGCCTACCATAATCACAAAAGACAAAAAAAAAAAAGCATGTATTTATGCATCAATGTAAGCGAATATGTGAAATTAAATAAATTAGAATCTAATCGTATCAAACAAAACACTTAGAATGCCTCCTATCATCACAAACTAAAATTCTTGTCAAGAGAACTCAAAACAATCAGAGAACACCAATCAACAATTACAGCATACTCAAATAACAGAAAACATAAAAGTAAAAAATAAAAAATGGACTTGGATTTATAAAATGAATGAGAATTAGTAACGAAATTCTAGTTGCTTAGGTTGACAAGCCAGCTGAAAGAAATATAAAGAAATACAAATTGAGTCGATAAAAAGTTAGAATATGTGAAGATTAAACCGATTACAGTTTCGAATTTGGCAAACAATAAAACGATACCTACCAGATCTAACAAAAATGATTTCAAAGGAGACTTCAAAACTATTGGATCGAGTGACATTGGACAGCAACATCAATCTAAATAATTAGCAAGAAAAACTGACTGTTTGGTTACTGTGGAAAACTACATAAAACGAGAAAATATATAACAGGAAAGTAAATAAGAAGGAAAATGGTGCTGAGAATCAAGTGAATTACGTTAAAAAAAATCAATAGCAAGGACAACCGAAGCTAATTCACGCAATCCTTCAATGCATTCGATATCGAAATCTGAATCGTACAGATTTATACGATAGATCGCCAATCACCGTTTTGGCTGCCGAGAACAAAATTAAAGATGAGAGTCGATAAATTTATGTAGAAACATCAACAAAAATCGCGAAATGTGAAGAGATTCGAATGATCTGTGAATTTAACATAACCAGATAGGTATTGAATCGATCGTACCTGGAGATTGTAGAGACGATTCAATAGCTATTCATTTGTGGTTTCTGAGCAGAGTTGTGAAATCGAAAATTTAGGGTTTCATGGAAGACAGCCTCTGCAACGGTTGTGCGAAAACTGAGAGGGAGAGGGAGAGAGAGAGAGAGGTATTATCGACACTAGGGTGTGACCCACCTGATCGGTGTCTTTAAGATATAAATAAATTTTAGGAAAATTTACCCTTACCCATAAGCACTAGTTTCTGAAAAGTTGAACCATTTATTCATAAAAGTTTTCTTATGCTCTATTTAATTCTATTTGCACATCAATTTAATGTTTGAAACATTAATCTGATGTTCGAAATCTAATGTTCGAAACATTAATCTGATGTTCGAAATCTAATGTTTGAAACATTAATCTGATGTTTGAAACATTGTAATGGGACCTTTTAGTCTATAAGAAAACTTTTAGGACTAAACAGTGTATAAGTTATTAATTTGGGATTTATTGGTACATCCCCTAAATTTTAATTTTAAATTGATAATATATTTTTTATTTTATTTAAGTGATTAAAGTATTATTTTTAGTCAGTGAATGATTTTAGATTTAAGCCTTATTTGTCACAATTTAAAAAAGTTAAAAAGTTAAAAAATCACTATCACATTATCTTATTTAAATCACATCATCTCTCTATCACATCACTTCAAACCCAATTCATACCCAACCTATATTTCATAAAAAGTTAAAAAGTACACTTACTTAGATAATCTCAAACCACCCTTTAAATTTTTTATTTTTTTATTTTTTTTTCTCTTAAATGGAGAAATTGACACTTGTGCAATAAGAGAAGATTATTTGGCAAAAAGAGGAAAAAAATTCATGAATATCAAGTGACGTATTTACATTTAATAATAGTATAAATATAAACCCAAGGGTGGGTGGCATTGTGGTTAAGGCTTGGGGTTTAAGCCCCAAGGTCACAAGTTCAATTTCCTTCCCTTGGGCCAATCTTCTGGGCGAAGTACAGTTGGTTAGGAGGTTGGACCTCAAGTTGTCTAATCAGCACTTGGTGTGGGTTCAATGCTCCCCCGCTGTGCGAGTCCTGACTTACGCGGAGCTTGTCTTGGGAGGTCGGGGAACCTCAAGTTGTCTAATCAACACTTGGTTAGGAGGTTGGACCTCAAGTTGTCTAATCAGCACTTGGTGTGGGTTCAATGCTCTTCCGCTCTGCGAGTCCTAACTTAAGCGGAGCTTGTCTGGGAGGTCGGGGCAAGTTCTCAAGTTATAGTCTCCTCGCTCGAAACGGCTAACAGGACACCCTGTTGATCTCTGCAAGGGGCGCTACCTTGGACCTGCCGAAAGGGAGGGAGGATTTTCCTGTAACAAAAAAAAATAGTATAAATATAGAGAGAGTGAAGAAAATGTTTACACGTAAATAAGAGAAACTTTTTTTATTTACAACTGTGCTTCTGATTTTGCATATTTATTATATCCACCACTGTGGCACGAAATAACAGACAAATAATTGAGAAATTTATCAAATCCATGTCAATGTTATTGATTTTAGTTATGGGGAACACTATATATAGATAGTACGAAAACTTAGAGAAAGTGAAGAAAATGTTTACATAAAAAGAAGATCTTTTTTTTTTTGCAATTATGTTTTTGACTTTGCGTATTTATTATATTCACAGTCGTGGCGCAAAATAGCAGACAAACAGTTGGGAGAGTTCTCAAATTGTACGTCAATGTTATTGATTTTAGATATGAAGAGCACTATATATAGATAGTGCGAAAACTAAGAGAGAGAGAGAGTGAAGAAAATGTTTCTATAAAAAGAAGATAAACTTTTTTCATTTACAGCTGTGCCTTTGAATTTGCATATTTATTATTATATCTACCATCGGGGTGCGAAATAACAGACATGCAGTTGGGAGATTTCTCAAATTTTACATCGACCTTTTTTTATTCTAGATATTGGGAGCACTATATATAGATAGTGCCAAAACTGTGTATATCTGTGTGTGTGTGTGTGAGAGAGAGAGAGAGAGAGAGAGAGAGAGAATGTTTGCATAAGAAGAAAATAAATTTTTTTTTATTTGTGCCTTCAACTTTGGGTATTTATTAATATCTACCACCATGGCGCGAAACAACTGCCAAATAGTTTGGAAATTTCTCAAATCCATGTTGACGTTATTGATTTCAGTTATGGGGAGCACTATATATAGATAGTGCGAAAACTAAGAGAGAGTGAAGAAAATGTTTACATGAAAAGAAGATAAACTTTTTTTTTATGGCAATTATGCTCTTGACTTTGCGTATTTATTATATCCACAACCGTGGTGTGAAATAACAGACAAACGGTTGGGAGATTTCTCAAATTTTACGTCGACACTATTGATTTTAGATATGAGAAGCACTATGTATAGATAATGCAAAAATTGAGAGAGAGAGAAAGAGAGAGAGAAGAAATGTTTACATAAAAAGAAAAGAAACTTTTTTCATTTGCAACTGTGACTTTGACTCTGCGTATATATTATATTTACTATTGTGGCGTGAAGTAACAAACAAACAATTGGGAGATTTCTTAAATTCTACTTCGACGTTATTGATTTCAGATATGGGAAGTACTATATATAGATAATGCAAAAACTGTGAGAGAGAGAGAGAGAGAGAGAAGAAAATGTTTACATAAGAAGAAAATAAACTTTTTTTATTTGTGCCTTTAACTTTGGGTATTTATCAATATCCAATACCGTGTCACGAAATAACAAACAAACAATTAGGAGGTTTTTCAAATTCTACATCAACGTTATTGATTTCAGATATGGGGAGCACTACACATAGATAGTGCAAAAACAAAGAGAGAGAGTGTATGTGTAAAGAAAATGTTTATATGGAAAGAAGATAACTTTTTTTATTTGCAACTGCATCCTCGATTTGCGGGTTTATTACATCCACCATTGTGGCAGTTAGGAGATTTCTCAAATACGATGATGTTAAAGTCCCATTTTAATATTATGATTATGCAACAAGATTTTGGAAGGACCTTACTAGAGGGAGTGATATGAATCCACGTCGACGTTATTGATTTCAAATATAAAAAGCACCATATGTAGATAATGCAAAAACACAGAGAGAATAAAATGTTTACATGAAAATAATATAAACTTTGTTTATTTGCAACTATACCACTGACTTTGAGTGTTTATTACATCCACACTGTGGCATGAAATAACAAACAAAGAGTTAAGAGATTTCTTAAATACGACGATGTTGAAGCCCTGTTTTAATACTAGGGTTGAGGAGCGAAGTACAAATTATGCGAAATTTGAGGGGTTCGTGACACAGATACTATAGATTCATCACTTGTTTTGCAAATGCTATTTTAGGTATACTTTTAATTGTTTTGATTTTAGTAACCTTTTTAAAAATTCTATAAAAAATGGTTGGTAATTTCTCAAATAAACAAACCAAGTTAAGTTTTGTGTGAACTTGACTAGTTGAAAATTAATTAGGTTTGCGTTCAAGCCAAGCTTAAATAATCAAATTTGAGTTTGGTTGTTAAACGAAAACACGTCTTTCACCTAATCGATTTTAGCTTCAATGCCTACACATACACACACCCAAAAAAAAAAAAAAAATGGAAAGAATATTAAGCATACTAGTTTGGTGCTTGTCAAAGGCCTTCTGATGTTCAAATTAAATTTCTTAGCATAACAGAGCTAATAACTTTAATAATCATAACATTTCCCACATTTCTTGCACTATTTTCCAGTATTTATAGGTGGTGAGAACGTTCTTTATAGTCTCGCTTTTCTCTTCTCTTTTTTGTCTCCACATGGTGCTAACCAAAGGCCCTCTAACGATCAAATTAGATTCATTGGCATAACAAAGTTGTAAGATTAATACCCATAACATTTTACCTTTACTACACCATTTTCAATTATTTATAGCTAGTGAAAATGTTTTTTGTGGTCGTAATTTTCTCTTATCTTGTTTTGTCTCCACGTGTCATTCTATTGACATCACTTATTCTAATGGTTTTTGTCGTCTTGTGACCGTGTCAAAGGTATATTCCCTAGCCATATTGTTTCACATAATAGTCTCTTAGTCAAGTCGTCCCTTAGTACTTTTTAAAAAAATCTTGTTTCATGTTGATTATGAGCTAGGCCCAAATTAATGTTGAGCCCAATTCTTGTTCTCGGCCTACCTTTCATACACTAACATTAAAAGATTTGAGAAATTTGAATTTGAGTCGACTTAAATTACATAAATGAGTCGACCTCGAACTTCTAAAAAAATAAAACTTAAATTAATATGTATATTAAGAGAAAAATAAGCAATTATTGGCTCTCTAACTTATGTTTTTAGTCTTTTAGCAAATGATACTTGATATAATAAAGTGTTTTTCGTATTCTTTAGGCTAATGCAACCCTAGAATTGGGAAAAAAGACACAAAAGGAGGCGAAAAAGTACAAAAAAGTGAACATAACTCAATCTGCACGTACAAGCCACATCTTCCGCACGAGCATATCACTTTAACCAAGTTTTGACCATGCCTTGATCCGCATGTGCAAACCATTTAAGTCGCATGAGCAAATCTATTTCGTTTTATATGCATGCACAATTTTAATTAGAATCGACTAAAAGTTATGTTAGAAATGGTTTTGGAAGTTTTGGAAAAATCAGATTTTTTCTTAATTTTGGTCTAATTTTTAGGTGGGATCCATGCGCTAAAGCTGGCGGGTCTAAGTGGTAACGCGTTCTATGCCGCATTGTAATTCACGTGGTATATTTGGTTGCTCAAAACCATAATCGAGTGAATGGGAAATTGAAACCAAAAAGAGCTCCATGGAAATAGTGGTTTTGGTGAAATTTCCTAAATGTTTGAATAAAGGCTTCTCCCGTATTGATTTGGTGGGAAACTTTGAGTGGGTTTATAAGACTTGGGTTTGGAACTTGGGTTTGGCCCCAAGGGGCACCCATGTTTTATATAGAGGAAGGTTATGGACAAAGTGAGCTAGACCCATTAGACCCAAAATAAACACGCATCGGGCGAGCTGGGTTAGGCTTGGGTGCAAGTGTGTGGTTGGGTTGGGCTTGTCCGTCCCAATATCTAACTTTTTGGGCCAAAAACATTTAATTTTATTTTCTAAAATTAAATTCTAATTTTTTGGAATTTGAATTTTGAAAATTAATTTAAAAAATTGGCTCCAGTTTTTTTTTCCCCACCCGCACATATTCAAATATGTTCAATACAGGTTTTATCTGTTCAAAATTTGAACCCAACAGATTTGTATTTGTTTATTCAAACCGAACAGGTACCATACCTATTCATTCAAATCTGTACCTGTTTAATTCAAATTAAACAGCTATCGCTCCATCTATAAATAGGTAGTCCCTCATTTGATGTTTTCACTTCAATTTTTGTCCAAAATATTCTATAATTTCTCTCTACATTTTGCTGCATTATTTTCTTGTGAGAAAGAGTGTAAACACAAAGTGTGTTCGTTGTACAAATAATTTAGTAGTGCTGCTACTGTTTACTGTTGATCATTTTATCCTAGAAGATAGACATCTACATTTTGAAAGCACTGTAGAGATGACAAATCTGTCTTAAGGACACAGTGTTAAACACTGGACTAGATCAAAAAATTTGTTCAAGAAATTGATTTGGTAAGTAATTAATTTATTTTCTATTTTATTATTTTTCTGTTTTAGATTTTCATTTTGTTTTTGTAATAAAATAAAAATCTATTTTTTTTATTTGATTTTATTTTTCTGGTTTGATTTTTGTAATCAAACAAACTCTCTTCTTTCCTTTATTTCCTCTGTATTCCGTTTGTTATTAAGTGCATAAACATAATTTATTTTTTTCAAATCCAGTAAAGATTGTCTAACAAGTTATAAAATGGAAGATTGGAACTGGATTTGGGGATTCCAAAACCTCGAGAAGATGGCTTGAAGTACTTTTAATCATCCATTCATTACATTTTTTTCGAGTCGACCTCACAAATTATTTGATTCATTTGCAATATTAGTTAGAGATCAGTAATGACCGGCAATGATAATATAGACAGATAAATAGACAAATAAATACATAATTAGGAGGTTATTGCCCTGATAACCCTAAAATTTAAGAAAATTGCTCAATTTTTTTTAGGGAAATACACCAATAAATCCCAAATTTTAATCTTTTGCTTCATTTAACCCTAACTTTAATCTTATGAACCAATAAGCCCCACCACTACAAAAAAAAAAATTACTTTTTTGTGACGGCAAAACGCCGTCGCAAATACTCCAAACGCCGTCTCAAAAGGTTTTTTGCGATGGTAAGTGGCTTTTTGCGACGGCCAGTGGGGGGTCGCAACAAAGGGGGTTGCAAAAGGGTTTTAGCCTTTTTTATGCGACGGCAAAATGCCTTTTTTACGACGGAAAAATTCCGTCACAAATAACGCGTAGAAATCTGAGTTTTTTTGAGACGACTCTGTGTTGCCGTCGCTAAAAATGTCTTTTGCGATGGAAAAAAATACCGTCGCTAAAGGTTTATTTGAGACAACACCTGAGTTGTTGCTAAAGGACTATTGGCGACGGCAATAAAACCGTCGCTAAAGGCGTTACGTTTCAACCAATTCTCTATCTTTTGCGACAGTAAAGGTGCCATTGCAAAAAATCCTGGTTCATTTTTTTTTTTTTTGAGACGGTGTGCGCTGCCGTCTCCAAAAAAAAAAATGTAATAAAGTTATTAAAATTATGAAAATGACCTGTATTAAATGAAAAATAACTTTAAAAAAATTGATAATTACATAATAATATAAAAAGTCTAGTATATAAATAAAAATTCATCCATAATTAAAAATATGAAAATTCATCCATAATTAAAAATATGAAAATGATCTTCCATTTTTTTCTTTTTGTTGTCATACATTGTACAAGAAAGACTAACTAAGCAGTAATATAAAGCTAACAGAAGAAATGGCATCACTAGCATCATTTCACTAAAGTTTAGCAATAAACACATATATCTTATTCATATCTTTATGTCTGCCATGGCACAGATGATTTCAAATGAACAGAATGGAAAGACAAGGGAAAATTACAGCTCTTAACACCGCCTTCTCCACTACTTTCACACTATGCAGATATTCTTCCTTCAAGTCATCCGGTAGCCAATTACAAACCCTGAAAAATAAGGATTATGTTAAAACTAGACTAAAACAAAAATTTAAAATTAAAATGTGCATCCCTTGAAACCATCATTAGTCTAAATTATCAAGACACACCGACAGTTCTCCAAGTCACAAAATCATACACCTAAATACCAATCCCGCAACAGGTGACAAACATCAAATGTCTGAAATAAAAGTCACTACATTAATATGGCAATGATATCACAACAATTCAAACTAATTGGACACTAGTACATGAAATTAAATCCTACAAAACTAACCCAATTAAACATGCTTCCTGGAATTCAAGATAACTACATTTGATTACCATCCATGCCGTGATGAACTCAATTAAAAATCCCACAAACCTGATTCAGCTCAACTCAACAAAGTCTGGAATTTCAAATTAAATTCCACTGAAATCATATTTCAACAAATTGGATAGCTTTAATTTCCGTGGAACATATTAGCACCACAAAAACCCATTTGAACTTGGGATACAACATTACTACCACTGTACTATATTAACTTTAAACATGAGATAGAACTTAATACCCTTCAACCCTTACTTGGAAAAACTGTAATCACGGTATGATGTAGTTATTGTTGTCTTCAAAATTCCGATTGAACACTCACTGAACTTCCAGACTCTCGCAATGGACAACAATACCGCAACAGTAAAATGGTTAAATGTCCGAAGATCTGATTTCACCAACCCCATAAATTCAAATATGATTTGAAAATCTACTAGTTTGTAAGGTTTTAAGACAAGCTTACAAAATAATTCAACATGATCAACATGAAGAACATATAAATATACATATGGTAATATGTGAAAAATTGATATGTAGAACAATAAATTCAGAGTTTGATACCTGAAAAGATATTCCTTCCTTTCACTCCTCTAAGGAGAAGCTATACATTGTAGTGATGGAAATCGATAAAGAATATTTCCCTGTATTAATTGCAAGTGAAAAGTAAAAAAAAAATAATATAAAAACAAAAGTGGTTTCATCAGTGAAAGGCAAAGAAGGGTGTGAAAATGAAAACTGAGATTTTGGGAAAGAATGTAAGGGCCCTTAAAGCCTGAGCTTCTTCTCCCTCAAGGATTTTAAACTTACAACTATGAATTAGAGTCCATTGAATTGAAGAGCTACAAGATGTTTCATAAGAAAGATATCATCCTTAAAACTAGCTTCATATGGACTACATAAAAAATAACATTTTGGTCATTTATGCAAACTTGTCAAACAATGCTTAGAAATTAACACAGAATAGGGAATATAAGACTATGGAAAGTAGCATGGAGGAGGGACAACAGGGCCTTAAATGAGAGCTACATGTTTATAAACAACTTAAGAAAAATAGCAAACTACTGTAGCATTTTTCACAAACTCTTTGAAACTTTTAAGTATGTCTCATTGCAAGAGTAGAGCGTCCCGAAACAATTTAAAACAAAACTATCTAACAACACAAACCCTTAATTAAGTTCTTTACAAATACAACAATTTAACACACCTCTTCATCTACTTCTGGCTGACCATCAAGCCGTAAGAGCACAGGTAATATGTATGAGTCATCAGCCTGGAAGCAACCAGAAATTTAGACAAGGATGGTTAGCACAATAAGAATTTAACTGGAGACAGTAAATAACAAGCCAGAAAATTTTTAATTTCTTGAAAGCATGTTATTCAAGGATGTAGAAAAATATGTCTACATTACCACAAAAAATAAATAAATAAATGGGAAGAAGAAGAAGAAGAAGAAGAAGAAGAAGACAAAAGAAAGAAAGAAAATTGGTGGGAAGTAGACAAACACAATATATGCACACAACACAAAAACATCAAAGCATTCATAATGAAAATAATCCGGATAAAAGAAAGATCAGTTCTTTATTGCAGGCATAACTATAAAGCTTTGAAATCAAACTTCAGAAGTTAAGACATTCCTTGAATAATAAAGGAGTTAACAAAAAAAGACTCTGAAAAGAGAAAAATATCAGTGACCAAAGGACTGAGAAACTAAAACAACAATCATAAATAGCTCCTTTTTTTATGTTTTTATCAGCAATAAATAGCTCCTTGTTCTAGAATTGAATAATCTAAGCTTTTGCAGAGGTTCATCCATTAAATTGTAATCCGATAAAAAGATAATTTCCAGTTGTCTAAAGAATCCCATCAAACATTATTGCCAGCTAGAATTATCACAAACAAGCATTGCAAATGCAAGAGCAAAACAACAAACTAGTTTTTTTTAATGATTATCGAGCATAAAAATACCGTTTCCTTCGTAGTCTCTAAATCAAGATATGGAGCAAGTTCTTCAGCTGTGACAACACCACCGTTCGATGCTATGTGTTCTCCAATTGTTCCCTTACCGAAGACATAGCTTGTAACACGAACCTTACAACTAGAACTATACTTAGAAACTAACAAAAAACCAACTCCCAAGGACATTTAAAAGGATAGCCGAAATAAACCGACATGCTGATGTGGACAAAAAAGCAACAATACCTATGCAACTGTTCCAAAGTAGATTGACCATCACCCATTATAATTGAGATCAAAGTGATGCTCATTCATTCTCATTTCAAACACGACATTATCACAGGATAGATCATGCACTATACATCTCTAGTTGTGCATACCATTTAAATATAGAACTTGATATTATAGTCCATTATAACAATCAAGTTAGGCAAAAATATATGCTGTAAATGAATTTTCCTTGGTTAATCTATATCAGCAATCAGCACCAAAGGACAAAATAAAACAACAGATCATAAAAATATAAAATTCAAAAACAAAATTAATTCAAAAAATAAAAGACTGAAAAGTAGCGGAAGCACTGAAGATCATGGAGTTATTAACTAAACCCATGTCATTTTCGAACAAATTACCCTAAACCCTAAACTTATTTCTCAAACCCAGGATGTGAAATACATTCAAAACAACTTGGGATTAGGGAAATCTGTTTCAAAATAACACGAGTTTAGTGATCAAACTCGTAGATCATACATAAATTTCTAAATCTACACATACATAACAAAGATCAGAAAATACAAATCAAAGCAAAATCATCATCAATATCTAAAATTAAAAGTAAATAAAAGAATACCTGGTGGATGTATTCACAGAAAAATGTTAGATCTGCTAATCCACCACAATCACATTCAATTCAAGACTAGTAGTATCTTGATTGCTAATTGCTTTTTTTTTTTGTTTAAAACTGGGTATTTTTAAAACGAAAAAAAGTAAGAGAAGTCACAAGAACAGAGCAGAGAAAAGAAAACCCACTTTCCAGAAAAGAACCAAAGCACCCTGTTTCAAGCCTCGTGGTTTTGATGAAGACTCCTCGTGCTAGGTAATGACAGCACAAGAGTACCTACTCAGCCCACGCGCGACCTCTTCGAATTCTTGCTACTACCTCTACTAACCCTAATTAGAGAGAGAGAGAGAGAGAGAGAGAGAGAGAGAGAGAAAGAGACAGTGTTGTTTCGAAACTTAGGGCTCCGAAACTTAGGGCTCTACAAACCTGAAAGGAAATGAAACAAAATGGGGGAAAGACGGAGAAAAAAAGGGGGGAAAGGTTTTGTTTGGTTTAGATTTTCGGAATATTTTTAATATTTTGATTTTCAGAATATTTTTAATATTTTAATTTTCTAAATATTTTTAATGTTTATACAGGCCCAAAAAATTAATTGACAGAAAATAATTGACATAGAAGTTGTTTGAAAAAAAAAATATTCAAAAAAATTACTTAAAAACAATTAATTGAAAAAAAAACATTTTTTATTTGAGTATTTTAAAAATGAGTTCGGATCTTCGACCGCGTTTTCCAGCGGCCCATCCTGCGGCGCCCCAAAACGACGTCGTTTTGGGGCGAGATTTCAATTAAAAAAAAAAAAAAAGACAGAACATGAGCAACAGAGGGAGGAGAAGAAGAAGGCTCCCTTCACCCTGGCGTCACCATCTCAAATTTCTCCAAAAAATATTTGCCGACCAATTTCTTACTTTTTTTCCTAGAAAACAATACAAAACCTGTCTAAACTTTTCTCAGCAACCAAACAAAAAGGCAACAAAGAACCAGCACTTACTCCTCCGTTGGCAAGGGCAATGGCCATAATAGCTGCAGCTTCCATAAACCACGAAAGAGGGTTCCACATAAACCCCAAAAACTTCAAAATCTTATTCTCCTGCAAGCAAAGAAGCAAAAAATCAAAAAAAATTATAACCCCCACAACACCTCAAATTTCTACAACAACAAAGACAAATCAAGAGGTAGAAATTTGTCTTTCTTACAACAAAGACAACATCAAAACCCATCAAAGCACACCTTCACTGAATAAAAAACAACACAGAGGGTGTAAAAATCACAACAGAGTCAGATTCAGTACCAAATCAACAGCTTCCTATTTGAGAGCCTCCATTAATTCATCTTTACTTCCCATCTCGGTCTCTTTCAATCGGTATCAACAGATCTGACTCAACAGTTCAGTGAACGACGAACGATCGGCAACGGACGATCGGAGGGAAATGGCAACGATCGGCAACAGTCCTTTCTCTCTTCCTCACTGCTTCTTTCTTCTTCTTTTCTCTCTTCTCTATTTCTGATTCTGTGTTTTTTTTTTTTAATTGAAATCTCACCCCAAAACGACGTCGTTTTGGGGCGCTGCAGGACGGGCCGCTGGAAAACGCGGCCGAGGATCCGAACGCTTTAAAAATAGTTTGGTTATGACTGTTGATCAAAAATACGGATATCGAGTTATGAGTTGTGTGTTTGATTATCAATTATTGGTTTAATTAAGTTTTGAAAACTCATCACCAAACAAATTTTTTTATTTCACATGTCATATCAAACTTTCAAAATTCAATTCCACATACAATTCAAAACTCAATTCAACTCTCTATTAAAAAATCATAACCAAACAAATTTTTTGTAGTAGAGGAGAGGGAGCGACAATAGTGTGAAAGTGGTGGATAAGAGGTGGTGGTAGTGGTGGTGATGGCGAAGGAGATTAGTGATGAAGTTGTAGTAGTGGTGTAGGAGATAGAGTGGCGGCGGTGGATGAGAGGTAATAGTAGTAGTAGTAGTGGTGATGGTAGTGGTAGTGGTAGTGGTAGTGGAGTGGTGGCAATGATAGTAGTCATGGTAGTCGTAGAGGTGAAGTGGCGACAGTGGAAGTAATGGTGGTAGTGGAATGGCATTTACAGTAGTGGTGAAGGTGGTGGAGGAGATGGGTGGCGAAAGGAGGAGATGGGTGGCGAAAGAGAGAGATGAGTGAGAGACAGATAAAAGAGAGAGAGAGAGAGAAAGAGAAAGAGAGACAAAGTGATGAGTGAGAGAGAGACAAAGTGGTTGCTAAAAGTGCATTTTCTTGTAATGGATCAATAAATCGAAAGGGAGCTCAGTAAATAGAGAAGACGGGAGGGAGAGAGTGAGCAACGCAAACATAGTGGAAAAGAAAGAGAGAGAGAGAGAAAGAAAAAGAGAAAGAGAGTGAGAGACAGAAAAGAGAGAGAAGAGAGATGGACGAGAGAGACACAGAGAGATAGAGAGAAAAGAGATGAGCGAGAGAGACATAAAGAGAAAAGAGATGAACGAGAGAGACAGAGAGAAAGATAGAGAGAAGAGAGATGAGCGAGAAAGACAAAGAAAGATGAGGGATGAGAGAGATAGAGAGAAGAGAGATTAGTGAGAGAGATAAAGAGAAGAGAGATGAACAAAAGAGACAGAGAGAGAAAAGAAATGAGAGAAGAGATAGATGAGTGAGAGACACAGAGAGAGAAAGAGACAAATAGACAGACAGACAAAAAGAGAAGAGTGATGAGTAAGAGAGAGAAAGAGAAGAAAGAGATGAAGATGAAAAAATAGATGAAAAGATATAGAGAGAGAGAAAAAAAAAGAGCGAAAATAGATAAACGAGAGAGAGACAGAGCGAAAGAGATAAACAGAAGAGAGAGAGAAAGGAGATGAGAGAGATAAAGAGAATAAATATGGACGAGAGACACAGAGAGAAAGAGACAGAGAGACAGACAGACAGAGAAGAGTGATGAGTGAGAAAGAGAAAGAGAAGAGAGACAGAGACATGGAGAGAAAAAAAGAGACAGACAGACAAAGAAGAGTGATGAGTGAGAAAGAGAAAGAGAAAGAGAAAGAGAAGAGAGACAGAGACATGGAGAGAAAGAAAGAGACAGACAGACAAAGAAGAGTGTGAGTGAGAGAGAAGAGAGACAGAGATAGAGACAGAGAGATAGAAAGATGAAAAAATGGGTGAAAAGAGAAATGTTCAAAAGAGTAAGACGACGTCGTTTTTTATTTTTTTATTTTTTTTTGTAACAGAAAAATACTGTTGCATTTATTTAAACTATTTTATGACTATATATATGAAGTCATCTCAAAGCCACAATATATATATTTATTTATTTATTTTTTTTACAACGGTACGTATTACAATCGCAAAAAATTCTTTTTTTTTTTTGCGACTGCAGCTGGTACCGTCGCAAGAACTCTATTTTTTTTTGCGACAGCAATCTCTGCCATCGCAAATACTCTATTTTTTTTGCGACGACAAATTGTGCCGTCTCAAAAAGTCACATTTTTTGAGACGACAAGTTGTGCCGTCGTAAAAAATCTTTTTTTGCAACGGCAAATGTGCCGTCACAAAAAGTTCCTTCTCATAAGCCCACTTTTCTCGTAGTGCACCCCAGTGTTAAAGACCAATTGGCATGACGTAAGTGATATTAATGTCGGCAAAAAAAACACACAAAACAGTCATCCACACCAGCAGTTATCACTCACAAAACAACACAACCCTCCCCTCCCCTCAAAAAAAAAAAAAAAATGCACCCAAAACACCCAGCCACACACACCACTCAACAAAATAAAAAAAATAAATCCCAACACACCAACAATTAAATTACTTACCTGGTACACTATAATGACCGTAAGAACGCTTGAATCAACCAATTAGGAAAACAAAAAAAGGAATCAATGAGAACGATGTTAAACAAAAAGAATAACACACTCTCACCCCTAAACAAAAAGAACAACACACTCTTCCCCCAAAACAATGAGAACAATGTTAAACAATTCAAAAACGAAATCCCGAAGATAACATTTTTTTATCCTCATCTGGAACTGAATCAATCAATTAAGAAAACAAAATCAAGGGTACACATGTAAAATTAAAAAAAAAAAAAAAAAAAAAAAAAAAAAACCAAAAGAATAAGACTAATTGATGTACAAAAAAATTCTTAGAACCAAATAATTTAACTTTTCTCCGTTTAGAACTTATTAGTAATTTTTTCCTTTTTCTTATAATTAAACTTCAAACTCAGGATTGTAATTTGTAGTCACACACCATCACTATCCCAAAAAAGCTTCAAACCAAACCAAAACCCTTTCAGAAAATGGAGGAAGAAGACGACCCTTTTGCCTCGCTCATCAAAACCTGCAAACCCACATCGTCCCAAGAAGATGTTCTTCGAACCTGCCCGTTTGCTCGTGAATCAGAGCTCTTCTCCGACCAGTCACCGTCGTCGGAGTCCTCTGGAATTCCGGTAGAACCCACAGGAATCATCATGGTCTCTCCACCGGAGAGCTCTAGAGGAGAAGACTTTCAGACCCGTCTTCAGGACTCTCTACACGTCAGCTCCGAAGAGCAGAGACCTCCCACTGCAGCCGTCGATGTCGGCGAGACTGTGGACGCCGAGGGAGCGGTTGATTTGGGTAATGACTCGGATAATCTAGGGTTTTCGGGAGTGAAATCGACGCAGGTGATTGGTAGTTCTCGTGGGGGCGTTGATGGAGGAGGTGTTGCTGCTAATTGTGACGTTTTCGAGAGGGAATTTGAGGAATTGGAGAAACTTATGCTTTTAGCTAGAGAATCCAGATTTGCCTCCGATCACAAAGCTCGTGACCGCCATAAAAATGGCAGCATTGAAGTTCTTCATTCACGGGTTGAAGAAATTGGTGAAGAATTGAGTGCGGACAAAGTGACTGACGAATTGCCTCTGAGAGAAACCCAGTTTAGAGAAGCCCTCAATAAGGGCGACGAAGCGGTGGCTGGTGTTGGTGGGCACCGCCATGGAAATGGAAGCACTGAAGTTGTTGATTCAGAGGTTGAAGGAATTGGTGAAGTATTATTGGGTGCGGACAAAGTTACTGATGAATTGCCTCTAAGAGAAACCGAGGTAGGAGAAGACCTCCTCAATAAGGGCGATGAAGTGGTGGTTGGTGTTGGTGGGCGGCGAGAATTGCCGCCTTCCATCACCAGGCAAGGGAAGAATGCGGGAGAGATGGCGGGGCCGGGGAATTTGGCGGCGAAGAACCAGATTTTTAAGGATATTTTGGATGCATTGAAAAGGGTTGCAGGGGAGGTGGGTGGTGGTGGAGCCGAGGAGGAGGATGTGGATTTCTTGGAGACTGCCAAGAGGCGGCGTGTGAGTTTCCCTCGGCCTAGATGGTGGCCGCCGGAGGGGTACGAGGATTGATTGAGTTCAACTGTGTATTTTCTGTATAGTGTTTCGTTATTGATATATCCAACATATTTTCTGTACCTGTATATAGTGATTAGTCTCCTAGACATAAAAGATGTTGTATAGGCATTTACAATCACCCTATTGTAAATAAGATCTCTTTATTTGAGTACGTGGGTCTAAGAAATAATCCATGTGAATCCTTCATGAATTATGAATCGGGTCAGATCTAATCTAATTCTCAACCAGTTGAAATCATATTATGAAATTACAGCAAGACTTCTTCTCCAGTCCACCGAGTCCATCTTGGCTCATAGTACAACTCCAAGAGCCCCCAAGCACCAAAACTAAAGCACAAATGATGATTCTATCTTCTCAAAATAATGATTGCCAAAACAAGCTAGAATTTAATCCTAAGCAAACATTGGTGCATTACATTAGCTTTAATTAGAAAACTCATTAAACATCTAATCAACGCCTTAAATTTAGTAGCCAAATTGTACATAGCCTTGAAAGGCTGTTTTCTTAACTCTGAATAAACCTTTCTCAGTGGAGGAACCCAAACCACTAGTATACTAACGGAAAGCCTTACTAGGTTGGGCCAAACCACCCTTTTCATTTGGGAAGAATCTAATATGATTAAGCCCCTATTTCGAAAGGGCACCACAACACCGGGAGGAAATTCTCTATTATAGAGTTATAGAGAAGGAACTCCATTCTGTTGATTCTACTACATAGAATAGATCCCACATTTTTTCATATTCAAAAGAAGAGTTTGATCCTAAGTATTTGGGCCAACCAGCTTCAACATCTTTTCATCGAGGCCAAACGAGTATAATTTCATGACCACAATAAGCAGCCAACAGAAGGGTTATCTGAAGTTTATTATGCAAGTCAACAGCTAAGCTGCATACAAAAACTCAGAAACTTACCACCTCTTCTGCATTTCAAACTATATATTACAATCTTCTGTCAACCCTATACAAAAAAAAGCCCACCCACAATCTCCCCTTAGCACTTCCAAGTTTGAACACAGGCCAAGAAAAAGAACAAGCAACTATCAAACCTCATTCACATAGACTTGTGTGTATGTTTGGCATGCAAAATATGTGTATCCCGACATAATTTAACAGAAATGGTTCCTTAAAATAGCCTAGTTAAAAGTAGGCATTTTGAAAAAGCACTGTCAGGGTCGGCCAAATTGTGGGTGTGCGGAGCTGCGACTAGTGCTTGCTAGGGTGGCACCACCAAAACGTGATGAAGCCGGGAGCAGGAGTTCTGCCTGTGGGAACGAGTTATTGGATGGCACGTCCAGAAGCAGATCTTGATCGGAACTCTCATCCATGAACTGGAAAGAGTCTAACATGAGGGAGCTACTATCAGGAGGAGGCAATACAAATTGACTTCCGGGACTAAAGCAAGAGCCATCGTTGTCCATGAGTTCCTTGTGTTCGTGGCTGCCTTTCATCACCCTTTTTGGGCTCTTCATTGTTGTCTTTGATCCTGAAAGACAGGACGGTTCTTCAATATAAATAATTATAGCAAAACACATCTCATACATATACATGTTCCAATAGCTTCTTCTGGGGTTTAGCAATTCACATAATCTCTTACTCTTAAATTTAAACTCAAATCTCAAATACAGTTTTGGTACTCATTGAGAGGACTCGGTGTTGAGACTCAAAGTGTACTATTTCTCCTACTATGCTAAATGCATATGCCTATAATGTGATGTCTCTAGGGTTTAAAAGAAATAGAGAACTATAAAAGTCATGATAATCCCAATAATCAACTTTAAGGCTGTGTTTTGATCTTAGATTTGGGTAGGGATTTGTGGAGGGAAAAGAAAAGAGAAGGGAAATGTGAATCCAAACACAGCCTATACAAAATTGTCGGGATTGTGTATGCCTGGTCATCATAACCCATCATAAACCACCAGAACCATAGAAAAGAATGCTTTTGAACACTAAAAATTAAAAGAACCTAGCAGAGGCGGTGATGTTTTTTTGTTAGTACTTGATGCATACCATGAGGGAGGGGGGGTGGGGGGGGGGAGATGGTGTGAACAATACACTTATAACCACTTTGTTAAGATGAATAAAAATAAGTTTAAATACAATGTGTACCAAAAGATGTTCTGAGAAAAATCATGCAAATAATTGTCAAGATAGATTTCCGTTCAATTATCATTTTACACAACCAACACAATTGAATTAGTCTGTCATTTAGGAAAAGCGCGAAAAAAATTCATGATTACGGTTTGGAACAAAAAAATTATGAACTTATGCATAATCCTTTTGTCTTTTATGTTCTACTTGCTCATTTAAATAACAGAAACTAAGTCTACTTATTCAACTTTCAAACTCATTTTGCGGTTCAACCTTTAACTGCATTTCTTTTTTAACAGGAAGTTGTGTAAACTTACTCTAAACCATCTAATGATTTACTCTCAAAGAAACATATGGTCTAACCTGGAAAACTTTGAAATTGGCCATCACGTGATCTCTTTACACTTGTTGAACTACCAGATACAATTGCATTAGGTCCTCCCGGAACTACTGACCCTCCATTACTACTTTTACCTTTTACATCCTACAACAGAATAGAATGTTAGTATTAATACAGTTGTACAGTCATTTACAAATATAAATCATGGCAAAATATTCATTCTCTTCAAAATTAGTTCAAACCTTGAGCAGATTATATTGTTCCACCCACTTTGATTTTGTGAAATTACATAATGCAAGCTTCTTCAATGTCCTACAGTCTTCAGTTTTCACCCCTGACAAAGAAAGATCAAAAACCCCTTCTGCAAGGAGCTTCTGAAAGGAGGATAGATTCTCCTTGAATTGAGGGCTACCAAACATGCTTTTAAGGCTGCAGATGCCACCAAAAAAAAAAAAAAAAAGAAGAGGAAAAAAGAAACATCATCAGTGTCGGACCATATTAGCTTCAGAACCTTGATTTACAGTATGATATGCCCATGCATAAGGAATAGAGGATAGTAAGGCAATGCCTTGAAGATGGAGATAAATGAAAATGAAATAAGAAAAAGAAAAAGAAAAACTGGAAGTCAATACCATAATTTATTGTTTTGTTCCCAATCAGTAACAACTTGAAATTGAAAAAGAATTCATATTAGCATACATAGCACCCAAGATTTTAAGAATTTTGTGTGATTGATTTGGGTATTTATAAATTGGCAAGTTCATTTATTCCAGTACAGATTATAATGGCTGTTTGGTGCAGCTTATGAAGCTCCTTATAATAATTTTAATTTTGAAAATCTGTGCCAGTGTTTGGTGCAGCTTCTACTTACAGCTTATGAGGTAGAAATAGCGTAACTAAGCTGAAAAAGTGGATTATTGAGACGCAGAGGAAATGATTTCCATGCATCACTAGTAACAAAATCTTATAATTTATTCCATAGTAATTAAATAAATTGGACATGATTCTTTGTGCTTAGACACAACGGGTAGAAAATGAAACATTAAGGACCAAGGTAGAAACCTATCAGGAAGTCTGGCAGTATCAATAGAAGGGAGATACTTGAGCAATTGCTTTTGCTCTTCATTTGTCAGGTGACTTGCAAACTCCTGAAAGTTGAAAATATCCTGCACCAAATATGGACAGTAGTCAAGATAACTCTAAATGGTTTAAGAACATATTTTACCAGCAGCAACAAATTTGAATTCTAGGATCATTGTACTATGAACAAGGAAGAATTGGCAAAAAACAAATCACAGACGGCAGGGGAAAGAAAATATTTTCTTCTCCTGAAAGTTATCCAAGAACAGACTTGGATGCTGGGAAAATATTTTAGAGGAGTTAGGAGCCTAGCATTTGCCTAGAAATCAAGAATATAAAAGTAGTCGGGACTTGGGGGACACAATTGCATTAATCATGAAAAGTTGATGTGAATAAAAGAATATGAAAGTTTTACACAGTCAAGTGCCGATCATATTACAAATGTCAAGATCTTTGGCACAATGACCTTGACAAATGAGCTCACATGGAGTCTTCCGCTGCAAAATTAGATGACAGCATATTCGATTGAGTTGGCTTCTAAGCATAATATTAGAGAAAATGAATAGACATGGAACTTACTTTTAGATCTACATAATGGAGTAGTGAGTTATAATTTCCCGAAATCTGTAGTTTTTCATGCTGAGCATTGTCCCTAAAATTCCAACAAAAAAGTAGAATAAATAGACAGATATAAATTTAACTTGTGAAGCAAAGTGTTTCCAATTTATTCTCAAATTGCTTAATAGAAGTTTCTGTAGACAGGTGTACCCATGTAAGTTACATTTCGCCCCTAGCCAAAAGTTTATATGATTATTTATGCAATTATTTTCCCAAGTAAAGTGGTAACTCTACCCCCAGCATACTGACATATCACACTAGCGCTAGATCACCATCTCAAAATCTTAAATTATTAAGAAATGAGCTCAACAATGTATATCAAGCTAACACTTCCCCTCACATGTGACCTTGTCTTGCAGGTGGAGAGATAAACAGACTGAGTGAATACGGTGCACGAAGATAGACAGAACAAAGTACACAATGACAGAAAATGCACAAGTGAGAAGATTGAACCCAGGACTGGAACCAGAGCTCTGATAACAATGTCTATCCAGTTAACAACCAAATCACCAGAACTCATAAAAATAAAAATAAAAAAAGGTTTTGGGGTGTCCCTGGCACATACTATTCTTTTTGTTGGAGGTATATTGAAGACCTTCTAGGGTTGGCAACAAAACCAGTTTGTGTTCTTAATTGTAGACTTGTAGCACTTTCCATATTTAGTGGAAGTCATTGTGCGAAAGACCTTCATATTCAGGCATCCCACTTTAAAAATAATACGATCAATTTCATATTTGAAGGAGATTTTGACTTATTCATGGTTAAAATAAAAGAAAGGCAATACCTTTTAATTTGCTCTTGTTGCACCCCTTGTCCATTTGGTTTCTTGATTCTTTCAATCTCCAGACTGGGAAAGTTGGCACCCTTATTATCAATATGTACAGGAAGGGCAGTCAAATGGGAATAAGCCTCACTTGCTGGATGTGGTTTGTTATCCACTGAAAGAGAGCTAGCTTCAGAATCCTCTTCTCTACCTATGGAGCTCGGATGTCGAATAAGAACACTTCCATGTCCTATCTCAACAGAGACCATAGGTGTGTTGCTCTCATAAAGCAAATCCTCTTCAGAAGATCCAGAGAAGTGTGAGGACTGTTGTTCATGTAAGATGGTATGTAAATCTTTAGCCAGCTTCTCCACTGAAGATGGCTTTGGACGATTGAAACATGTCCTCTTCCTTGAAGGCACCGTTGTGTCCCACGCATTGGACTGGGCTGGACCTGAAAGGACAATCAATGGGGAAAGAACCTTCTGGAGCTGGTAAGACATATCAAGTATACTAGTAAAGCATATCATGACAACAGTAAGGAAAAGTGATATGTATGATCATCATAAAAGGAGATGCTATGGGAAGAGGAAGAACTAGGCTAACATGGGATGTGGTAGTGAAAAAAGATACAAATTTATTTAATTTAACTGAGCATATAGCCTTCATAGAGCAGAATGGCAAAAGAAGATTTAAGTAGCCGACCCCACTTGATTGAGATACAAGACTTAGTTTGGTTTGGTTTGGTTTGATTTAAATTATACACTGAGGGAACAAAATAATTGCACTAGCAGGGGGAGGGGGCTGGTAAAGAAAGAAAGCACCACCCATTTGTGAAACAACAATTGCTTTAAATGAGATAAATCAAAGATAAAATCCAGGTTTCTGCTCCATTTATTTCATTAAAGTACAAGTTCGGCAATGCCATTGGACCAGGTGTGTCATTTTAACTATATCATTGGCACGACAGATTATTAATGAAATAGTGGCACAAAACTGAAGAAATAAGCATCAAGCCACCTTTTTTGACAAGATAAATACAAATTTTAAGGAACAATCACTATTCTAGTTTTGCAGACTAGATTTTAAGGTGAGTGCATAAGATATATTTTCATAATACACTTTTCAAAACATAGCATATGTATTTTGACTGGCATTTCCCATTTGAACTGGCATGTGATCCATTCTATTACAATCAGTAAAATGGCTATGTTATGTAACTCTCAGACCTCTAAAGTTCAAATTGGAGAAGAAAAAGAGGTTCACATTTGGGAGTATCAACACTATTGACATAAAGCATGCAGATATAGTGACCGACCAACCTGTCAAGTCACTTGCATCTGCGCTGCCAAACTGCATACAGCTCTCAGAATTAGATATGGCAGAGCCAGAACTTGATCGATTACTGGTATCTTCGTCCAGACCCTTCTGCGAAAACTGGTTATAATCGGGATCAACCCTTCCAACTACTGCGTAGTCATTATTTTGTTTTCTTTTTAGCACCTTTGCTTCTTTGTTCTTAATAGATATGCTCTTCACTCTTGAAACCCTGTAATCCTCGAACTCATCGGGTTCTGCTCTAGCATGTAGAGGTGTGTAGTTTACAAGTGTTCCTTTTGTTCTCCACCGGGATCCACAGGCGTTGCACAGTACTGGCTTCTCTGGCGGCCCATTACGCCAAAGAGGAGTGCCTGTAGTAGTAACACTTCATTGTCAGCAATAACACAGAATGATCAATCAATAAAGGGACAAGAATGGATAAATAAGACAGATGAACATGAAAGAAACAGGAGGAACTTCTCATCTGAAACTTTAGTCAAATTCAGTCAAAAAGACATACAAACATTACCGAGAAGTAACAAAACTAAATACATATATGCATGCCATAACAAAGTCATTATTATGACTGTGACAAGACTTCACATACAAAAAGTTACTAACAGATAAGTGATAGAAAGATCTTGGCCATTTTGGAAATTGTAGTAACCATTTGAATATGTAATTTTTATGTACTCAACTTACAGTACATAAAGAGCATACTTGAAAGAAATGCCTGTAAATACCTTCCTTTTTTTTTCTTTTTTGCTTTCTTTATCTAAAAATAAACCTAGATAGCAGAAACTTGATGGCATAAACTGACCAAACCTCTCCAATCAGAATGCATTTGTGTGTCCTAGAGACTTCACTAGCAAAACTCTTTATATATCTCTAACTGAATTAGACGTTTGAAACTAATCCAACACATAACAGCGCGTGAGCAATGGCACAGACCAACAATGAAGGTTTAACTGAGCACGGAAAGAATGTGCTTATCAAGCACAGTTTGATAGCTAAAGGAAATGGAAGAGTATAAAACTCTCATTTGTGACAACAAAAACAGAATCCACTTCTGAGTACACACGACTAAAACGAACTACATCCTATAACAGGTTTGGAAATTCCAAGTCCAAAATGAGGGGATTTGATAGATTCTAGTTGCTAGTACTATTTCATTCTTTTCAGTGACTTGACACAACATAAGTTTACTGAAACAGGCTTCTTTGATACAAACAAATTAGAACGACAAATGTGAAGGTGTACACAAAATCTTTAGATGAAGTTAACAATCACAAAGATGTAGTCAATGCCCTTTGATTGAATGAGCACAATGGTTCCTAAGATTGACAGAAGGAAGGCGCCATTTGAGCTAAACAAAATTGGGAAGGTCCTCAAAAGTATGTAAGTTGGACAAATGGCCTAGGCTGTCCTTGAAAATCATTTAGCATTCTTGAAGCGTAGTGTCATTTTAACTTTTGAGTGGCACACTAGAAGGTACAAAGTACAAACCATTGGCTACTTATCGGGACCACTCTGCACTACCATTTCCATAACAAGCTAATCGACAAGCAAGAGACAATGTTGGAGTTAACAACCACTTCAAGTTACAGCAGAAATGAATTCGATGGCCAAAACACAATTGTTTAATCTAAAGCATTGTTGATCAGAGGAGTACAGATGTTCCAGACCTCCAGACACTGCACTACTCACTACGCTATAAGACAACAAATCAAATTCCACGGGGTGAAGAAAACAATGGCATAAAGACTTGAAAGTTAATATCTAAATTTGAGATTCTACCAAGACACAAATCAATCCCTAATACAAACTAAACTGAATGGTTTAAAAGGCAAAGGGTTGTAGAACAATCTTGGTAACCAAGATTGAGGAATGCGGTTGAAAACGAACAATTTATGTTGGTTGCAAGATCAATTCACAATGAATTTTTGAAAATAATAAGAGCAAATATTCTGCACTGATAAATATGGAGATTTGATTTGAACAATCACAAGTGACTTGTTTGGCAGTAAGTTTTGCCGGAAGACTAGCAAAAACTAGATTCGACACGGAAAGGAATTGAAACAAGAGTGTTTCAGAAAGCACATTTTTCCAGTTTCATCAAGAATTAGGAATTAAGAAACAAAAAGAAATTATGGTTTGAACCAGTGGTAGGGTTCATTTTCAACACAAACACCTCCAAGACAACGAAAAGGGAAAGAGAACCAAATATGGACTCTGAAATTGCTCAGTCCTTGAAAGACTGAGCAAAGGATAATTCAGAACAGCCAAACAGGAATCAGAAAATCTGAGAAAAACACAAAAAAGAAAAAACCCAATTCCATATACAAACAAACACAAAATCAACCCAGTATTGATATTCACAGATTCAAGGGCACATGTAGTTCTGTTACAACCCAATAACATAAACAAAAAATAATAATTATAATAACACATATTATTATTATTGTTATTTTCTTTGGCAGAGGTAATATACTCCTTTTAGAAATAAACCAGTATATGGGTATTCTCTTCCATCATTGAACAAATTAATCTATGCGCACAAAACCATATAAAGTATATAAAAAAATTTGAGGAAAAAAACACGAAATAAAGAGCCTAAAAGAACCAATTTTTCTTGAATATTCAAAATTTTGGGGGAAAAAATATTGAAGAAACAAGAACTCACTTGTGACACCACAGTGATAGCAAGGTCCTTGTTTGCCCATGTCTTTAATTCTCTCTTTTCCTCAGTTTCAACAAGAAAATTAAAGAGAAAATTGAAAGGAAATAGAAGAAAGAAAAAAAAGCAAAGCCTAAACCCAGGGAAAAAATAAATAAAAAATAGGAAATTTTATGGAATATATATATACTACTTACTGGGTATGGGTATGAGAAGTTTTACTGCAAGAAACTCAGAGAAAGTACTGCAGAAAAAAAAAACAAAAAAAAAACCCAGGAAGACCCAGAAGAGTTTTGTATCTTAAAGTCTCAGAAAAACCACTGAAAATAGCAAAAATCAACAAGAAATTAAGGGATTGAGAAGAATTCAGCTGGTAATCTGTACAATCCAATGGGAAAAAGAAAAGACCATTTGGGAATATTATAATAAATGGTTGGGAAAGGAAGGTGAAATGGGGAAGAGGGTTGTGTCTGTGTATGACCTCTTCTTCTTGTATTTGTATATGAAGTGAATGTTTCAGCTTTCAATAGCTTCTTTTTCTTTTTCTTTTTCTTGTTCTTTTTCTTTTTTATGTAAATGAAATATTTCTACAATTCTTTGTTTTTATTTATAACATTAATATATTGTTAACCTACAATGAAGGTAAAGAAATTTTTCTATTCTTTTTGACTATATAGACTTTTCTGAAAGATATATAAATTTTATCCAAGAAAATTAACAGAGTATGACATAAATTAAAAAAAACAATTATAAATTAGTAAAATGTAACCATGTGTCCAGTGCAAATTATAATTCTGCCAAATACATTTTGTTTGGTTTAATTTTTAGAATTTTTTTTTGAAAAAAAAAATTCTAAATCTAAATCATAATTTGATAAAAAAAAATGAAAAAATGAAAAATATTGGTCATTTTCATATAGTTTTATTTTTTTGGGAGGTATAAATATATTTTTTTAAAATTCAAAATTATTATTTCAGTATTTTTTTATCAAATTAGTTTCTGTTTTTTAAATTTTTTGAAAAGCAAAACCAAACAAATCCATAATATTTATCCAAAAACATTGCTAGAATATGAGATAAATGAGAAATAAAAAAATTAATTATAAATTAATAAAATATAAGTGAAGCATTTTTTCGTGAAAGTGATTTTTTTTTTCTTATTTTGTATTATATTTAAAAAGAAAAGTATGATTTTGAAAAACACAATTTTTTTTTTGTTCTAAGTAAAGAAAATTGTTTATATCCTCAAGTGTAAATGGTGACATGATGTGGATAAATACATTTATTTATCTACTGAGGTTAACTGATCTAGAGTCACAAAGCTGTGTGTCACAGTCACATCCTCACCATCGATATGGTTCAAAGAATATAATTTTCGTGTGGTTCCCAAATGATGTGTAATGCACTGACCTTGGATTTGTAAAATTTCAACCATGATGATAGGCTGTGACCAATTTGGGTTCAACAGGTGCCATGAAAGGATCATTACTCTAAAAAGCAAACACCAAAGGTGCTAATAAATAAATAATCTTTTACAGTTTTTTTATTTTAGTTTCAGGTTTTGATATAATTTTCCAGCATAAAATACTTAAAAAAAAGACTTAGAACAAGTTTTTTTGTGTGTGTGTGTGGATAAATATCTAATAAATGAAAAATAAAAAAATAATTGCAAATTAATAGTGTGAGACACATATGTCGTGCAAATGAGAATTGCGTAAAAATAACATATTTCCCATTTGCACTCATTGAAGTTTTTTGTTTTTATGTTTATAAAAAAATAACACAAGTAATTATTATTTTTAATTGAAAATAAAAAGTTATTTAATGTACAAAATTGTTTTAAACAAAAATAAATAAACATGTCTTATGAATTGTTAAAGGTGATAGATGACAATGAGGGGTAGACGGATATGATAGTGGCACGATGAAAAGTAAATGGACATGGTAGAGTATCCATGGATAATCGAAAATTAGATGACCAACTGATTGTCAGAGCTTGTTGGATATCGTCAATAACTAGTGGTGTCAGAGGTTTGTGGTAGTCAATAAAAGTGTTGAGTGATGGAAAAAGAAAAAAGAGTAAAATCATATTTTTTATTTTCAATTTTTTTGAAAATTTCATAATCAATTGCACTTTTTTTTAAACAACAATAATATGCCAAATAGTTTTTTGTTTTGAATTTAAAAAGAGAATAATTTGTGAATGCTTTTCATGTTTTCATTCATATGATATTTTCCTCACAAAATTAAAACAAACTAAAAATTTTGGAAAAGATAGAGAGAGAATAACATAAATGATGGAGAAAGTGTTTCAAAATGGACGACTAGCATCATCAATTAGTTGGGTTTCACTAATTGATGGGTTATTTATTTATTTATTTATTTATTTATTTATTTTGAGTAGTGAGCATTGACAGGTTAATAGGCTAAAAAGTCATTGCAAGTAACAGTACTTTAACTATTTTGTGCTTTATGCGCATCACATACTTCTTCATGGATTAAACTATACCATCTTTCTTCAAAATTTCTAAATAAATTAATTTTGCTGCCTCCTCCGTTTCATCACTCTCAATTACGTCTCTAATGAGGTGGTAAATAATTTTAAAAGAAGAGAGAAGAGTCCGCAGAGAATTGATTAGTTGATAATATTTGTCGCATTATTAGAGATGCAATTGGAGATAATAAAATGGGAGATGAGATATTTCTCTAAAAAAAAAATACATCAAATTCTATAATTTTAAAATAAAAAAAATCTTATCACAAAATAAACCCTAAATTTATAATTTTATAAATTGACATCCTAGCATTTTTATTTACTTTCAATCTAAATAATCTGTTTATTTTTGTTAAGTTTTTTAACGAAAAAATTATATTTTAATCATTCAACTCAATGTAGGTATATATAAAATATCTTTTCTTTTCTTTTTTTGAGTATAATGACTAAAATATATGTTTTTTGTTGATTTTACTCAATGGAAATAAGCAAATTGTTTAGATTAAAAACAAATCAAAAGATTAAAATTTAAATGAATAAAATTAAAAAAATCAAGATTTATTTGTTATAAAGGTCCAACCTTAGTTTATATATATATATATATATATAATTTTCAATTTAAAATAATTACATTATATTTTTAAAAAAATAACTCACATAACACTTTGTTATTTTTTCATTAATTTTTTTTATTTCTTTTACATTAAAATATATATTTGACAATTTACTATCCAAGTGTCTATACCTATTTAAATTAATTTCGGTCAATTTAATTCTAAAACAAAAATGTTAGAAGTTTTAAAAATTTCACCAAATATTTGATCAAATTTTAATATGGGTGTGGAGCCCACACTCATGTGGGACCTTACGGGGTCCACCCACAATGAGACATTTAATTAAATATTTGGTAAAATTTTTGGTATCCCTAAAATAACTCTTTTTTAAAAAAAAAAAAAAAAAGTCAAGATAATTATCTTAAATTTATTACATATATTTTTTAAATCTCAAACTGTTAAATATGATTTACCCCTACTTTTGTCAACTTAATCACTGCATCTACACCGTCCATTCCATCAAGAAGTCTTTCCAACGGGTCCACGCAAATATTATTGGCCCTCAGATTAGCGTGCCCTTTTTTCTTAAATTATTCCCTACATTCCATGAATTAAGAACAAAAGTTGTACATTAGTCACATAAATGATAATATATAAAATTAAAAGTTATTTGGAAACTAGATTTTGTGTATATGAACGGTCTAGATTTGTTTGATCATGCCACGTGGACAATCACCACATACCCATTGCTTAGACTAAGTTTAATCAATAATAATTTACAAAAACAAGTGGGTCCAAGGACAAGGTCCTTTGAAGTTTCTCTTTTATCAATAGAAAATTTCATTAAATGAGAGGAATTCATCCAATAAAAAATTTATCACAAATTATGAAAAAATAATCAAATGAAAGCCCAAAGGATTGGCTATGAGAAAACACGACGCTAATTCCATACTGTAAAGCAGAGTCGATCATAAACATTTGACGATAGAGCGAGTCGAAGATAAAATTATAGCTTATATCCATAGGGTAAGCAATAATCAAACACTGATAGAAACTTAATCATGCAACTAAACACCAAAAAAACAAAACAAATTAGGAAACTACTTTCAGACCTCAAACACGCAGAGAGACAACAACGACACCAACGACCTGACAAATTTGATAGAGCAAAGAAGCAAAGAAAGGTTGGAGGTTGATCTGAAGTGGATGGGACCGTGGAGGCTAAGAGAAGGTAGATCTAGTAGCAATGACAGTGACGACGCCAGAGAGAGGCAGAGGATGAGATTAAAGGCAGCTCCGGTATAGCAACACCTCACAAGGAGGTTGAGAAATGGAAAGACAAGCTTCCAAGCTTATTTTCCAGAAAATTGAAGAAACAAAAGAGGAAAATATATATTAATAGACCATATTATACCAATATTATGTTAACAAATAAAATGATAAATATATAATATGATATGGAAATGAGACAAGTGTAACATTATTACTGATAGAATAAGAAGGGGTGAGATTGTCTCCAATTCGAAACATAAGAAGAAAATATATATTAATAGACTATATTATACCAATATTATGTTAACAAATAAAATGATAAGTATATAATATGATATGGAAATGAGACAAGTGTAACATTATTACTGATAAAATAAGAAGGGATGAGATTGTCTCCAATTCGACAAATTAGAACTTCAATCCAAGTATCAGATGCTAAACACGTAGGCTTTTTTGTAAATTAATGGGATAGATTTTGTCCGCTTATTTACAAATCCACTATTAAACCCAAGCAATAAAACCCATCCAATATTTATTGCGTTAAATTTAAAATTTTAATTTACAATTTTTCTTTTTCAATGTAACTCAAATATATTGTTTAGATTGTTCTTTCTAGTTTAGACTTAGATGGGAGTGAAGCCATTCTCAATGAAAAATGCTATTCATGGTTAAAAATAATGATAGAAATGCATAGAATTAAACCACTTAAAAATATTAAGAATGTATATATCATATGTTAGTATAATGAGATTTAGATCTAGCAAAAAATAATAAGAAAATCAATAAATATTTTGTTAAGGTGTGCTTTTAAGGCACTTTTCAAAAAGTTTTTAATTTTTTTTAATTATGTATATTTTTACGAAGGATGTATGATTTTTTAAAATTTATTAACATATACTCTGAATACTTTTGGTAGCCAATCAAACTTTTGTTTACATTTCCAATATTTTTATGATTTAATTTTACTCTTCCACAAAATAACCATATGATTTAATTTAAGTTTCGGGAAATATTAAATTAGTGAAATTTTAAAAAAATAATTACAAACTAGTGAAAAATTTATAAATATTAATAATTAAAATTATAAAAAAAAAATTTATGAATATGTAAAAAAAAAATTTAAGATTACTTCCGCCCTTGAAGTTTGAGAAAATTACACATCCATAATGATTTGAAAAAATATTTTTAAAATATTATAAATATAAAAAAGTAAATTTATAAACTTCTTCATGTTTTTATAATTAATTAATTTTTCAAAATTTCCCCTACAATTTCCCTTTTAAGTTTTTACACGCTACGTGTATGACCGAGAGCAAAGGTGTACTATTGGAGTATAGTAATTTCCACCTCTGTGTATTTTAAATTGAGTAATGATACGTTTTTCTAATTTTGAATTTTTAATTGAGTTCTAATGATATAGTGAAAAATAAAAAAAATAAAATAAAATAAAACTAAGATTAAAATGTCACATCACAATAAGATCAACTTCCATTAGAACTCCTTTATTAGAGCTCTCAATCATTTTTTTTTAAATTAATCTGGATAATAAATGAAACAGTAAGCTGTCTTTATTGGGGTAGAAAGACCTAATCTCCGGTACAACCAATGAACATTTTTTTTTGTTTTGTTTTTATATTTATGGATATAACAAAATGTCCAAAATACCCTTTTGTCAAAGTCGTGCTGATTTTCCTATGCAATCCTTTCAACAACCCCACGTTGGAAATGCTACAATGTTGTTGTCATCAGGAATAGTATAAGATATCCAAATTTATAGGGCGAATTACACTTTGTATTTTAAAATGTTGATTAATTTTTTGGGTATAACAATTAGTATACCAATATATATTATGATATTATTATTGATATCACTCATTATACGCATTACAAATACTCAAAACTTTTAAAATTATGCAATATCATTTGTTAGTACATTAATTGATATACCAATTGATACATATAGCATTATTCTTAATTTTTACATATGCTCTTAAATGTTAGATTTTTTAAATTTGGCATTTAAATTCTTGAAATTATGTTAATTTGATCCAAGTAACAATAGTTGATTTTTAATTAATTAATAAAAAAATCATATGACATCAAACTGAAAGAAAATAGTGAAAAAGATTAATATTTGAAGAGTCAAAGTGAGAAAATATAATATTTTAAGAGGGCTGCTATTAGCATCTACCTAATTTTTTTTTGACCCTCCACTTCTTTAAACCCTTACCCACTTAATTGATCCACTTTCTCTTTGACCCCCCATCTTAATCCTAACTATATCCCTTCTTTTGAACCTCCAATTCATCTTCTGATAACCTTTTCCTACCTCCGGCAACCTTTCACTGTCAGTCTGTGACCTCCCTTTCGACAACCTCCCCATTGCAAACCCTTCCTCAATTGCAAACCCTAAAACCCATCATCATCATCCCCTCTCTCTCTCTCTCTCTATATATATATATATATATAGATAGATAGATAGATAGATATATCAATTACAATAGAGAAGATGATGATAAAAGTATCTCCTTTGGCGACCTTGGCTTCACTGTCTATGGTCCTATCAGTTGCCTCGCCGTCGACTCGATGATCATCCTTTTCCAAGCCGGCTTCTGCATTAGTTACCTCATCTTCGTCGCCACCCACTCCCAAAACCCCTTCTCTATCTCCGCCTTTACTTTTTTTGCTTCACCCTATCACAAACCCTAACCGTAACCCAGTTCATCCCCGGCGGCGGTGGGTCTTCTAATCCCTTCGCCTCTCCCCTACCCTTTTCCATCTTCCCTCAATCTCCCTACCCTGTGTAAACCCGCACCACAATTCTCTCACCCCTTTTGCAATCATTATTACCAACGAACAACTGATGACGTCGCGATTTGGGTTTTGAAAGCCCTAGATCTTGAATATGTTTCTCTCTTCGTATCTGTGCTTAGATTTTGAAAATCCAAGGTCAAGATTAGGGTATCCATGCATGCCATATGTTTGATCAGCTGTCGTAATGGAATCAAGAGTGTGATTTTGATGATCTTCAATTTTGGGTTGAGTAAGAAACGAACCTGCAAGGCTCTTGGAGACATTAGAACAAACAGAGAGAGAGACCCAGTCTGAGATAAGAGAAGCATGTTCACCGGTGGCAAGGGTGGGCGGCGACAGTGGCCAGAGGTGATGGAGGATTAGGGTTAGGGTAAAAAGTTAGGAATGAGGGTAAAAATGAAACTTCATATTTGGACAAAATTGGAATTAAAAAATAAAAATAAAAGAGTGGGAGATCCAAAATAAAGAGGTAGATGCTAATAACAGCCCTCTATTTTAAAAGCCATAATGAGAAAAGTCTTGACACCATTTGACATTTATCATTAGTTAAGGAATTGATTTGAAAATCTAAATTTTGAAGGCCAAAATAAAATTAGTAAACTTTAAGGGTGCAAACATAATTTATCAATATTTTACCATCAAGATTTGGAAGTTCATATTTACACCACAAAAATAATTCCTTCCACTCATTTTCTAATCATAGGCTCGTCTAAAATTAATTTTTTTTATTTTACCTCATTATACTATCCATAATTACAAAAATTCTGTATTCTTAATTTTTTTTGTCACTTCCTTACAAACCTTCCAAACCCTAACTTTATAGACACCACCTCTACTCCGCCCTTGACCACCACCCCTAATTCCTTTCATCACTGCAATTACCCCCCTCACACCCCATGAACACCACCTAACAACACTTCCCATTATACGACCACACTTGCAACTCCTTTCACCTCCGACTACCACCTTACCCTCCTAATGACCACCACCTTAGCCTCACTTGTATGTCTATATGTGAGAGAGTGAGAGAAATGGATTAGGAGTGAACAGTGGAATACCCTCCTAATGACCACCACCTTAGCCTCACTTGTATGTCTATATGTGAGAGAGTGAGAGAAATGGATTAGGAGTGAACAGTGGAAAGCGAGAGGGTGATAGCAGAAATGTAGCAATGGTAGAGGACTAATGAAGGTTGTAGTGAAAGGGTAGGGGTAAAAAAATTAGAGTTTTCAAATTTTTGAAGTTGAGTATTTTTTTTTTTTTGTTGGTAAATTCAGATAAGATAAAATTGTAACAAAAAAATTTAAAAATACGATGTCTAAGAAGATATTTTTAATTGTGTATATAATAAGATTATTTACACGAAGATCTCCCAAACTATTTAGAGTATCACTTCTATCTCTTAAATCATAAAATGTTCAAATAGACCCCATAAATTATATATATATATATATATATATATATATATAAGTACCAATTGGATCCCTTAATAGAAGAGATCAAAGTAAAATATGTTAATAGTTTAAAAAATCAATTTGTATGTTTTTATAATTTAAGAGATAAAGTAATATTTTTCAATAATTTAAAAGATCTATTTATATATTTTTATAATTAAAGAAATCAAAATAATATTTTTCAATAATTTAAAAGATCTATATGTAAATAATTCTATATAATATCTCCATAAAATTTAACTACGATTAGATTTTATACGCCCAAGAGGACCGCTATTTTGTAGACGTGCCTTCTAAGTTTGACTTTCTTGTTTTTGACAAAATTGACCATAGAAAGATCTTAGCCAACAACTTGACAGAAATAAATAAATAAATACGCGTTTTAGTTCTAACGGTTCAGATCAAAACATATATGCCCAATACAAGGGGTTGATTAATGATTAAGAAAAGGATCAAACAATTTTGTTGCAATTTTTTTTTTTTTTTTTTTTTTTCTTTTTTTTGGATAATGTCACGAAATTGGACATACAGTAGAGACCATGTTGATGGTATCTCAAAGTTTTTTTTGACAATGGCAATAATAAGTCCATTAATATTGGGTGGTTAGATGTATCTATTTTAATATATTTTGGCCTCATTCAATTTATAATTTTTTTATTTTCATTTACATTAATTTAATCTTATATCTACATGAATTAATTTGGGAATCCAGAAAATGGGTATGACATTTTTTTCCCAAAATACAGATGTATTATGAAGTTCATGTGTAGAATAATCTAAATCATATATTGAAAATTTTGGGCATAAATTTATAGGTTTTGTATGAGTACGAAATAATCTTCTCGTATAATCTTGTTGATCAAGTTTGCATTCCTCCAAACATCGTCGCTTTACTACCTGAAAATACAAACGTGATGTCACGACCCAAACCCGCCCCTATGGGTTTAGCACCGTAACCGGCCAGTAATTCGTGATTACCGAAGGCCTGCTTAACAGTCAAACAATAATACAGAGTACAGGGGCATGGCGGAAGCCAAAACAGTAAATAGACAATGTTCAATGAGCTGTAACAGTCTGTATGCAAAAAGACGTTTCATATAGATTTACATTCAGAAACAAAACAGTATGTACAATATATACAATCATTCAAGACAGGGACTTAATCCCTATTAGAACAGTACAGTACAGTAACATTGAGTCTATACAGATTATAAGCAAAAAGGGAAATCTAAAACTCCCCAAGCAGCCTCAGCTTGAACAGATCAGGAACCTCGAAGTGAGGCACAAAGGTTGGCTTGACAAAACTGGAGTTTACCCTGATGCTTCTAGCAACGGTCCGGTACCTGTACACCTACATATATATATATATATATATATATATATGAGCAATGAGCTAAAGCCCAGTGAATAACATAATGCGTAAAGAGGTTAAGAATAAATGTCCCTTCAGTATTGAAAATAGTCAATTGATTCAGTGTATCAGTCATTCAGTCATAACAGTCATATGTGGTACATCCATTAGCAGAATAGTACAGTAAACAGTAGGTCTTGAAAGACAGAACAGTCAATGATGGCCATCGTAACAGTAAACAGAAGTTCCAAAATAGGAACTGACAGAGATCTCTGTAACAGTAGTAGTAACAGTAACAGTAGTTGCTAAGGATACCACAATACAGTTCAGAATAGAGGACAAACATTCATTCAATTAACAGTAAACAGTTCAGAAAACAGTTCAGTTGATCATTCAGAAAATATTCATTTTCAAACATATCTTTACAACATTGTTACTCATAGAGTTCTGGGCTACAGATAAGCTAGAGCGCGTCTCCGAAAGCCAATCCTACACAGTTGCAGAATGAACACACACTAAGCTACACAGTTGGAAAAATAATAACTTAATCCCTATCTTGACTCGGTGTGGTTCTACCTCAATATCCTCATTAAAATGCCTTAAACTAGGCCTAAGAATGCCTAGAATGGAATGAGGATGCAAAAATGCAGTTTAAAAATATTTTCAGAACTTTCAGAAAACAGAGGTCTCGCTCGAGCGTGTTTTACCCGCTCGAGCGGACATGCAAATAAAAGGGTACGCTCGAGCGTAAACTTTCCCGCTCGAGCGGATTGAAAAAGTATTGGATGTGTGAAAATCACGCTCGATACCCGCTTGAGTGTGTGACACAAGTCCTCGCTCGAGTGGACTGTAAAATAGTGGAAAGTGCTGGATGCACGAATTTCATGCTCGAGCGCCAGTCACTCCGCTCGAGCGTGAGTCCAAAATCTGGAATTTTCAAATTTGAACCTCAAGCTCAAAAACAAGTTTCAATGTACCAAATTCGATCCTTTTGGGCTAATTTTCTGGAAAACACTTCAAAACCCATAGTATAACATGTTTCAAAGGTCAATTTGAGAAATCAAAGCCCAAAGGTAGTTCAATTAAATCCAATTTCAAACTAATTTTCATGAACATAACTCAAACATGACATGCATGAGTTTAAACTAATTCAAAGCTTCAATTACATGCTCTAGTGAGCCAATTTCTTCTAAAACATGGTAAAATCATGAACTATGATCAAAAGATGAACATACATGAAGCAATCTCATGAACAATAACTTCAAAACTCAAGAATGGCAACATGCATGCACGATATATGCTACAATTCAACATTTTAGGACCAATTCTAGGCTCAACTCTTCAATTTAGAATGAACCATGCAAGAACTAACTTAAATACATCAATGAGAGGTTGAATATCCTACCTTGGGTCCTCAATCACAAGACTAGAAGCTCAATTGGCAAATTCTCTAACAATTCTTCCAATTTCCAAGCAAACCATCAGGTTGAACTCAATTCTCTCACTCTCTCTCACTCTTGGTCGGTTGAGTCTAAAGAAATGGCTGAGGAAATGTTTTGTTTGAATGCAAGAAGGCTCAAATGTGTTTTGTATAAAGTGGCCACTAGGTGGTAGTTTGGTAAATAAGTCAAACTATTGCAATTTAGCATTATTTAATCTAATTTAATCATACCTAATCACATTTCAAATAAATACACCATAAAATCACATTAATTCTAATTATCATAAATCATCAATCAATTTCAGATTCGGCCGCCGATAAGGCCTTCAATTTGCAGTTTAAAGCATACAACATAAACAGATAATTTTAACAGCCAACAGATAGGTATGCACTTAAACGGATACACTTAATCAATCAGTTCAGTGGTTTTCAGTTAATTCAGTCAATTATCATAATCAATCTCAGTTTAACAGTGATCAGTGGTTTATCAGTAAACAGTGGTGAGGGTTGTCACAGTCTCCCCTCTTTATAAAGAGTTTGGTCCTCCAAACTCGAATTACCTTCATTCTGGAAGAAAACATGATTCAGTGGGAACAATTCAGGATATCACTTGGCCATGTTATCTTCCTTTTCCCAAGTGGCATACACGCCACCATGGTTTTACCAGTCAACTTTCACTAACAGAATCTCTTTGTTTCTCAACTTCTTGATCCGTCTGTTCACAATCTGAATGGGCCGTTCCTCGTAAGTGTAGTCATCACTCAGCACTACACAAGTAGGCTCAATCACATGAAAAGGATCCCGGAGGTAATCCCTCAACATAGAAATGTGGAAGACATTATGCATATGCTCCATTTCAGGAGGAAGCGCTACTTGATACGCCACCAGATTGATTTTCTCAATAATCTCATACGGTCCGACATATCTTGGCGCTAACTTGCCTTTAACTCCAAAACGAGTCTAACCCTTCATCGGTGTCACTTTTACAAAAACGTGATCACCTACTTCATATTCTCTGTCTCGCCTTCGGACATCCGCATAACTTTTCTGTCTGCTCTGTGCGGTTTTCAGTCTCTGTTGTATCAGTTTCACTTTTTCAGTCGTTTCTTGCACAATCTCGGGCACAAGTAAAGGCCCATCTCCAACTTCTGCCCAGCAAATCGGAGATCGACATTTTCTGCCATACAATGCCTCGAAAGGCGCCATACCAATGCTTGAATGGAAGCTGTTGTTGTAGGCAAATTCAGCTAAGAGTAGATAACTTTCCTAATTTCCCTAGAAATCAAGAATACACATCCGCAGTAAATCCTCCAGAGTCTGGATGGTTCTTTCTGATTGACCATCTGTCTGAGGATGGTAGGCACTACTCAGTCTCAGTTCAGTACCCAATGCAGTTTGTAGACTTTGCTAGAATCTCAATGTAAACTTCGAGTCCCTATCAGAAACAATGGACACAGGCACTCCATGCAATCTCACAATTTCATCAATATAGAGTACAGCCAATTTGTCCGCATTATAAATTGTTTTGACAGGTAAGAAATGAGCAGATTTAGTCAATCTATCAACAATAACCCAAATTGAATCCATACCTTTACTGGAGCGAGGTAAACCAACAATAAAATCCATGGTAATATGTTCTCATTTCCACTCCGGTATCGGTAAGGGTTGCAGTAAGCCTGCGGGTCGTTGATGTTTGGCTTTAACTTGTTGGCAATGAAGACATTTGGACACAAAATCGGCAATTTCTTTCTTCATTCCCGGCCACCAAAAATTCAGTTTCAAATCTTGGTACATTTTTGTATTTCCTGGATGAATAGACAGTTTAGAATTGTGGCCTTCCTGCAGAATTCTTCTTTTCAATTCAGAATCATTCGGTACACACAATCTTCTCTGAAATTTTAACACATTACTTTCAAATTTGAAATCCAGCTTCGGTTTGGATTCCCGTTCTTCGACGATCTTCTTCAAGAAGTCATCCTGTTGCTGTTTCTCTTTAATTTCTTCAATTAGTGCTGGTTGAGCAAAAATAGCAGCTATTATTCCACCTTGTTCTCGCAAAACAATCTCAATTTCAGATTTTTCAAGGTCACAAAGCAACTCTTTCTGTCCGGTGAGTAAACAAGCTAAGTTTCCTTATCGATTTCCGACTCAGTGCATCGGCAACGATGTTAACTTTCCCCGGATGATACAAAATCTGTAGGTCATAATCTTTTATCAATTCTAACCATCTCCGCTGCTTCATATTCAGTTCTTTCTGTGTGAAGAAGTACTTCAAACTCTTGTGGTCTGTATACACCTCACATGTCGCCCCATAAAGGTAGTGACGCCAGATTTTAAGTGCAAACACTACTGCAGCAAGTTCTAGATCATGGGTCGGGTAGTTCTTTTCATGCAGTCTCAGTTGTCAGGAAGCATAGGTAATAACTCTCCCATTCTGCATTAAAACACATCCTAAACCCTTATGAGAAGCATCACTAAAAATGGTAAAACCATCCGTACCTGAAGGTAGGGTAAGAACCGGTGCAGTCACAAGTCGAGTTTTCAATTCTTGGAATGCTGATTCTCTTTGGTCAGTCCAGTCAAATGATATCCCCTTCTGCGTCAACTGTGTCAGTGGTAAGGCAATTTTGGAGAAGTCTTTGACAAATCTTCTGTAATACCCGGCTAACCCCAAAAAGCTTCGGACTTCTGTAACATTTGTTGGCCTAGGCCAATTTACCACGGCTTCAACTTTCTGTGGGTCAACTAAAATGCCATCTCTACTAATAACGTGTCCCAAAAACATAACATGATCAAGCCAAAATTCACATTTACTCAATTTCGCATACAGTTTCTGTTCTCTTAGGGTTTGTAAGGCGAGTCTCAGATGATGTTCATATTCTTCTCTACTTTTAGAATAAATCAGAATGTCGTCTATAAATACAACAATAAAGTCATCGAGGAATGGTTTAAAAATTCTGTTCATAAGGTCCATAAATGCAGCAGGTGCATTGGTAACTCCGAAAGGCATAACTAGGAATTCGTAATGTCCATACCTCGTTCGAAAAGCAGTTTTGTCAATGTCCTCTGGTTTAACTTTCAGCTGATGATATCCGGATCTGAATCTTAGAGAACACTTGAGCACCCTGTAACTGATCAAATAAGTCATCAATACGCGGCAATGGATATTTATTTTTCACAGTTACCTTGTTCAGTTCACGGTAGTCAATACAAAGTCTTAGTGAGCCGTCTTTCTTTTTCACAAATAAGGCAAGTGCGCCCCATGGCGAAGTACTGGGCCTGATGAACTTCTTATCTAACAGTTCTTGCAGTTGCACCTTTAATTCTTTTAGTTCAGTTGGAGCCATTTGGTAAGGAGTCTTAGATATTGGCTGTGTACCCGGAATCACATCAACGGTGAACTCAATCTCCCTATCAATCAAATCCCCTGGCAGATCATCTGGAAATACATCTAGGAATTCTCTGACTATAGGAATACTGTTCACATCAATTTTAACATCAATAGATACAGTCAATACAAAACATAGATACCCTTTACATCCCTTTCTAATCAATTTGTATGCTTTCATAGATGAAATCAAATATGGGAGAGGTACTACTCCTACTCCGTTAAACACAAATTCGGGTAGGCCAGGTGGACGGAAAACAACTTGTTTTGTCACAAAGTCTATAGTAGCATGATATTTTCTTAACCAGTCCATTCCCAATATCACGTCAAAATGATCAATATTTAGAGGCAGTAAATCAATATACAGATGCATATCCCCAACAATAATTTCACATGCAGGGTACATTTAAGCACAAGTCACAGATCCCCCAACAGGTAAAGATACAGCTAACAAGTAATTCATGGGTTCCAATGGTCTATTCAATTTTTGCGAAAAAACATGCGATACATATGAATACGTAGACCCCGAATCAATCAGTACATAAGCATTTTGAGTACAAATAGAGAGGATACCTGACACAACGGTCTCGGTATTTTATACGTCTCCCGGTACAAGTGCGAACACTCGGCCTTGCCTCATAGGCTCTTTCCCAGTAGCTTTAGGGTTGGGTTTTGGTGGAACTGTTGATGCTGCGGTGCTTGGTGCAGCTTTACTATTGTCCTGAGGAGTGGAAGGGCAATCTTTGACCATATGGCCCACCTTGCCACACCTGTAACAAGCACCTGAAAGTTTATAACAAACCCCTTTGTGTTTCTTACCACATTCAGAACAGGATGGTATGGAACCACTTCCCTGACTGGAGCTGGTGGTTAACCCTGAGTTTTGCTTTTTGTTCAATGGGTTGTTTCTGCCTTTCTTGAATTTAAAACCCCGTTTCTTCCCGCGCCACTCAGTTGCGGGTGTTTCAATCTGTTTCAAAGCTTCAATATTTGCTTCGGCCATAATGGCTCGATCAAGAACATCTACGTACTTGAGCAGTTTCAGTACATTAATCCTATCCAGTATTTCTATATTGAGGCCACCTTCAAACTTCCTGGCCTTCTTGTAGTCGGTGTCCACCATGTGTGGTGCATATCTAGCAAGTTCGGTGAACTTTGTTTCATACTCTCCTACGGACATGGTACCTTGTTTCAGCTGTTCAAATTCAGTCACCTTTTTGTCCCTGACACACTGAGGGAAGTACTTTTCGAAGAAGGACTCCTTAAATTGAGCCCAGGTCATGACAGTATTTGTATCACGGATCAACATCCACCACCTTCTAGCTTCTTCTTGTAAGGTGAAGGTAGCTAGCAACGCTTTGTGTGCTTCAGAACATGAAAAAACTTCAAATAACTTTTCAGTCTCAAGAACCCAAGCTTCAACTTTTAGCGGTTCGAGGCCTCCCTGAAAGGATGGCGGTTTCATCTTACTAAATTTCTGTGTCAAAGCTATAATATCATCATTAACAGGTGTCTCTGGTTGTACTGGAGGAGGTGGGGGCTGTTGGTTCTCTTGTTGCTCTAGTCTTTCAGTTAGTAGTTCCACCATTCTCTCAAACCTCGCCATTCTTGCCTCAGAGGATTCAGTTTCATCAACATTTCTTGCGTTGTCCATCTCACTATAGGCAGTTATAACAATTATAAACATAGGCAGTTGCATACTTAGACGGATTATCACATTAACAGTTATATTCACGTCTTAGCCACACACACTTATCATGCTCATGTAATGCCCTAATCACTTTTCTAGGACATCCTATAGCTCATTTGGACACGTGTGTGCGGTATAACTCGTGGTTTAAGTATCACTCTGATACCACTCTGTCACGACCCAAACTCGTCCCTATGGGTTTAGCACCGTAACCGGCCAGTAATCCGTGATTACCGAAGGCCTGCTTAACAGTCAAACAATAATACAGAGTACAGGGGCATGGCGGAAGCCAAAACAGTAAATAGTCTTATCAGTTGCTCAGCACGTCCTTCCATTAATCTAGCATGTCTAACACGACGTCATTCCTAAGATACGTGGCGTACCCCCATTAGCCCCGTTCTCCTGCTACAGCCGTCGTGCCAAAAATTTCAATAATCCCACATTTTTGCCTTCAACGTATATATCTTTCAAGGTTGCAATCGTACGAGAAGGCATTCTCTCTGTGTAACTGGGCTATATATCCCACATTTTTGTAATCATCTTCTAATTAATGAAAATTTTCGATCTCTTGGTGCGGTTACTGTGCTTCTTTTTCAATGTTTTGCATCATCCTGATTGCATGTCTAGCCAAACTAATTAGCTTGGCCTTACCTAATCCTGCCAACCTTCTTTGGCTGAGATACGCATCTCGGCTGAAGAATTCAAAAAACTTGTTGGTCAAACCTCTTAACCTACTTTGGCCGAGGTAACTGTCATCCTGGTCAAAGAGTACAAAAATTTTGTTGGTCAAACCTGCCAACCGCCTTTAGCCTAGATCCTGATCTCGGCTGAAAGATGCAAAAAAGTTTTGTTTGTCAAACCTGCTAACCGCTTTTGCCCCTCAGTTGGGCAAGGAGTCTAGAAATTTTTGTTGGTCAAACTTGCCAACTCCCTTTAGCTTAGATCCTGATCTCGGCTGAAGGATGCAAAAAAGTTTTGTTGGTCAAACCTGCCAACTGTCTTTGCCCCCCTAGTTAGGCAAAGAGTCTAAAAATTTTTGTTGGTCAAACCTGCCAACCCTCTTTACCCTAGATCCTGATCTCGGCTAAAGGGTGCAAAAAAGTTTTGTTGGTCAAACCTACCAACCGCCTTTGCCCCCCAGTTGGGCAAGGAGTCTAAATTTTTTTTTTTGAAAAGAGTTGGTCAAACCTGCCAACCCCCATTGCCCCCTGTTGGGCACAGATTTGTTAGAAAGAGTTAGTCAAATCTGCCAACCTACTTTGCCCCCAGTTGGGCAAAGACTTTTACGCAGTCGGTCCTACTTGTTGACCGTGGTAACTCTCGCCAAAGGCTTTTTGTCTGGTATCGCTGTTGTGTCAGACTCTTCCTTGATGCGAGCCCCATCTTCCTCTACCTGGATGTGTTGGTGCACTCTCTTCACCAGGGTTTCCATAGTAAGGGCGGCGTCATTGTCATTGAATCTCTTAATTTATTGCCTGCTGAAAAACCTCGTTTGTACTATGAGATAGCTAAGTTTATGGGGCAATCTCCAATCTGGTTAAAAGTCTCCCAATACCGATTGTTGTAAGACTTCAATGCTTCATTCTCGCTCATATCTATGGAGAGTAGCTGGTCAATCTCCACTGGTGTCTTGGTGTTTGTTTTGAATTTGGTTACAAATACTTCTGCTAGTTACGCCCATGAAGCTATGCTACTTTCTAGCAACCTTTCAAACCATGTTAGACCCAGCTCACCAAGGCTGGAAGGGAATAAGATACACATTAGAGCCTCGTTTCGCTGATACACCGCCATGACCTAACGGTAGTGGCTCAAGTACATGTAGGGGTCTGACTTCCCCTCATAAGTTGTGAATTTAGACTAATGGAAGCCTAAGGGTAATGGTGCGTTATCAATTACCGGAATGAACGGCGAGCTTTGCAACCTTGCTAACACTTTGTCCACTAGTTCATAGGCAAAGCGCGGCTCTGGCATTCCTACCTCGACACTCCTATGTGTCCTAGGAACCAATCGTTGTAGTACGGAGACTCTGCAGGAGTCGCGAGCCTGAGTGTCTTCTCTTCTTCGAGCCCTTTCCTCAAGCACTGTCCGTAGGTCCGCCAACCTAGGAAACTCCGTGTGCCTAGATGTCGTTTGGTGCGAATGCGAGGGCCGATAACTGCTTCCCTCCGTGTAAGACCTTTCAATTCTCGTTCTCTCAGACTTTGAGTAACGCGTCTTGGAAGTCCTTGATTGTGTATCGCTCGACCTGAGGTTTCTATTTTCAACTTGTGATGGTGTGACTTGTCTATCCCGATCTTCTGGATGGCAAGAGCGTGTGTTACCTTTGCGTCCCTTTTTTGTTGCCACCCTTTTGCCTTTTATCTGGCGCTTCATTGTCTTCATGTCTGTCGCCATTCGCTGTATCAATTCATCTTGTTTCCTTACCTATTCTTCTAGAACTTGAGGATCCAACTTTTGCCTCTGCTTTTTAGGGCTTTGGAAGCAACGAGGACTGGAGCCCCGTCTTTCACGGGTATCCCTCCGCGAGTTTCGTCGTTGGGGATCAAAAACTCTGCTATGGGCGGGATAAAAGGTAAGCCTTCGCGCCTTCCGCCCCCCTCCGGGGTTTGCCCATCAATGGCAGAGTGTAGCAAGTCTTCATCGTGCGCCATTGAAATCAGTTGAAAGAAAACTTAATCAAGAGGTTCGTTCTTTGTGAGTGCGTTTCCCATAGACGGCGCCAATTGTACGAGCACAAAATAATCTTCTTGTATAATCCTGTTGATCAAGTTTGCACTCCTCCAAACGTCGTTGCTTTACTACCTAAAAACACAAACGTGAGCTAGCCGGCGAGTGTGTGTCGGAAGCCTCTCCAATGCCTAAGTCAGCAAATAGACAATAGACATAAAAGCTCTGTATATTTTAGAGTAAGAATTGTGATACATGTACATAGGTCCTGCTATGAGCTTTTATAGATTCTGTTTGGCACAATCCTAGTAGGATTCCAACTCTCCTTATAGAAGTCCTCCTAAGAATCACACTCCCAGTGAAGAGTGTCTATCTTGATAACACTCTATTCACTACCAACCAAGTGGGATGGTTTGCACAATCCTAGTAGGGCTTTACTCTACTCAACAAAGTCCTTTTAGGAGTCTCATACCCAAAGATAATGTTTATCCTTAAAGCACCCTCATCACTGCAAGCCAAGTGAGATGGCCACTCCCTTATGCTCGGATACACATTCCTAACCGAGCTCCCTTATCTCGGTCCCTTGTCGTTCGGGCCGTGTGACCGGAAGCCGATTTACCGAATTGCACCATGCCGAGCTACACATAGCTCGGCCCTCTCCATTGACAACATCTCGGTCCGATAAAAGACTACCTTCAGATAGCTAGGTCCAGGCCCTAGCAACCCATATCTGACCGACCTAGTGTCTTCTTAGCCCAAGACCAAGCTACATCAACTCTTATCTCGGCCCATTGGGCGGCCTGACTTCCAAATAAGACTTTTCCTAGCTCGGCCCAATTTGTTTACAAATTACCCTCTCAGATTTGTAGCATAATTGTATTTACATTATGATTGATCCTTGTTTGAATGAATTGATAGAAAACTTTGCGAAACATAAACTAAAAACTGATAAGGATTCAATTCTATACATGAAAACTATATGAATTTTAACTACACAAAATAAGTGTATACGCACCTTGATTCATGATAGTATGAAAATCTCTTTTGAGAAAGAGAAATCTTGAATAGAAGACCTTGATCTTCAAGTTCTTTATTTGTCTAAGATTTTCAAACCACTTCTCTCTCTCTAGGCGATGGGAGCCTTCTTGTGGTGACAACTTGAGTTTTGTGATAAAGAGTGTGGTTTGGGACCTTACACTATTCATACTAGTATTCTTTCCATTAAAGAATCCATTCATTCAATAAATTTCATTAATTAGATTAATGTATCTTTTACAGTTATGATACATAATGCATCTTCTATATTAATGAACTCATTAGATAGATTAATGTATCTTCTGCATTCATAATAGATACATAATACATCTCTAATATTCATTCATAATGAATCTATCACATTCAATGCATTGACACTATCTTCATTAGTCTTCTATACATTATGTATATGTAGGTGCATTCATCAATGATTAGTCACCATCTAATTGATGTACATATATCTTGCTTAATGAGATGAATCTAGTATAATCAATAATAAATCACATTAAGTCATATTTAAAAAAATTCTTACATGAATGAGATCAATTGTTTTTAGTGTAAATTTTTGTAAATTGAAAATTAATAATAAGAAGTTAAAAGCATCCCTCCAACTTTTTGATGATAATTTTTTCTTTAATTTTTAAAATTATTTCTAATTAATAAATTATAAACTGGAATTATACCAAATAGTCTAACATAAATTTTTAAAATTAAAAATATATATATATAAATAAATTGCACCATCACAGTTTGCTTGCTAGACTAATCTACTGAATATATATATATACATGGAATTAGTTGCACTATGTTTGGCTAAGGTGGAGTGAGTAAAATAAAGATAAAAAATTAATTTTGATCGTGAGATGAATGAGAAAAATAATTTGAATGACTTAATCCCTTACAATCCCATGGAGATAATATTATTTAGGGTAAATTGCACTCACCTCTCCTGAGGTTTTTGATAAATATAGGGACCTCCCCTACAGTTTCAATAATTACAGAAATCTCTCTTACTTTAACTGACAATATTAAGATTCTCTCATTTTTTAACTGTTGTTCATGCAACTAACAGAAGTTGCTGATGTCATCAAAAATAAATATTGAAATACTTATAATGTCCTTAAGTGTCTTGAATCTAAAAGAACCCAACAGTGCTTGGGTCTCTCTCTCTTTCTCTCTCTCCCCCCTCTGTTTTTGCCTCTAAGCTCTTTAGCACAGATATATATGTATATATACACATACAATAATGGGAGAAGAAGAAACCAAGAAAGTTGAATCTGAAGCAACTCCGACGGCCGCACCATCTGGAAAAAGTCTGGTCCCAATCCCAGACGAGAAATTGTGGGTGGAGGTCTAAGAATGGAAGGCGTCGAAGCAGCGGAGGACAATGGCAGCGGCCACCACATCCCAGTCAACGGTAAGAAATCCTTCCACAAGCTCAAAAGCATGGAAAAGTAATGCAGATAAATGATTTCATCCAACCAAAGTGATTTATGCACTTAGAAATATGAATCAAACTTGCAAAGCAAATTAATAAAATCAAAAAAAAAAAAAAAACAAAGTACAAAATTATAAAGCTCAATAGATTTATAACCTATTTTTTGGGCTTTAGATCCCATGAAAAGTTTTGCAATATATTTAATTACACACCCATACAACCAATCAGAATTTCCAAGTTTAGAAAACTAGAAAATATACAACGAAACCCAATTCACAAACACTAAAGATGAACCAAAAGAGATAATGCTCCATTTTTATCAATTGATGTCATCCTCTCTATTTCTTTCTTCCGCCGATCGTTCCCCTTCCTCTTCTTTTTCTTCTTCCGATCGTGACCAAGATTGCAATCAGTCGTCACAAACCCAGATCGGTTAACGCAATTGCCATCATTGCCTACCACCACTCTGAAAACTATAGATCTAGACTTAGGGTTTCAGAAGAAGAAAAAAATGAGGAGGAGAAGAAAAGCGGGTGATGGATGGCGAAGAGAGAGTGGAGGAAGAAGAAGATAAGGAGGATAAGGAAAGATAGCGGCAGTGGAAAGAAAGGGTGCTGGCGAAGAGGAGCTTCTCTCTCTCTGTTTCTCTCATTTTCGATCGGATGTGATAGAACAAAAAAATAATTCATTTCTTCACAGAGGGTTTAGATTAGTAAACGACGGGGAAAGAAGGATCAATATATATTTTGTAGGACTAAAAAAATATCAAAGGGTATTTTTGTCTTTTTGTGCTCAAATAAGAAGATAATATGGTCATTTTGTATAAGCAAGAAATGTCGTTTGTGCAAAATTGACGGATTGGGAGAATCTTGATATTGTCAGTTAAAGTAAAGGGAGGTTTCTGTAATTATTAAAACACATGAGAGGTCCCTGTATTTGTCAGAAACCTCAGGAGGTGTCAATGTAATTTACCCTGTTAATTATTATTCTCAATTTAATCTCCATAAATAAGGGAATAAGAAATCTGGAGGAGCTTATCCTGAAATAGGATTTGTAACACCAAACAATAGATTGAGCATAACATGGGACACCTATTTTAGGTTATTTTTCTCCATATGCTCTTTAAATTCCGTAATCAAACATGGCCATGTGTATTGTCTTGAATACATGTATTATAAATTATATTTTTCTAGGCGTAGATCATGTATATGAAAAATTATAATGTAACCTCCTAATAATTATGTGATATTGGTTACGTGGTAAATCTGTATTTGGTCTATGACATTGTAACGTCATAAGTAGACATTAGATGTGTCGAGTGGCTGTTAGAGATTGTTGGCAAGCCCCAACCCCTTGCCCTAACAGTGGCAAGGCAATGCCAAAGACCAGTGCGGGCTATGTCAAGGGGCTAGTCGCACATACTTGTGAGCTACTTGATTGTGTCTTTAACCAATACCATATGTGTCACATTCTAAAATTTAGACAATTAAATATTAAATTAGGATTAAATCCCAATCAATATTCCATCATCCAAATACTACGGGTGAATCCAAATGCTACGGGTGAAATAAAATCTAAATATTTTTGTCTCCATAAAGTTTAAGTAAATTTCAATGCCCAAAAAAATACAAGAGATAAAAATAAATAAATAAATTAACAAACACAAACCAAACCATCCATCATAAATTCATGATTATCCAATACCTCCAACATTAAAGTAGCAACAAATAATCAAAATAACTTAAATAATATAAAGTTATAAAATAACTCACAATGCTAAATTGATATTCCAAAGGAAAATGACTTGGACCCTCACAAGGGGCACCACCACGACCCCCCTCTCTCTGATTGGCCAGTTTTTCTTTCTTTTTTTTTTTCTTCTCCTCCAATCACCAACCCCCACGTGTGTGAGAGTGGTAGGGGTGGTGATTGGAGGGGGTCTCAATCACTTCCCTATTCCAAAATACTGAATAATTGTTTCATGATCACACAACTTCCTAACATTTAAAACAACCACTAAACCTTTGATTTCAAAACCGCGCACAATCTTTTCACATAAATGTGAGATGATTATAATCAGTTCTATGATCAATTTCTGGATTTTTTATTTTTATTTTTCTACTTTTCTTGGATCGACAAACCTTATTCCAAGCACACCTTGATTGGGTCCTCTAGAAGACGTTTACTCAACTCCAACACTTGGAACTCAAAAAGGGGGGAGCAGGTGGTTGGTATGGACCACAAGGGTAAAAGTGTAGGATTCAATGCCTGAAATCCCAAGTTGGGGTATGTAGTTTGGATGAATGGGCACATGGTCATGAGAAAGTACATGTTGGAAATGGTAGAAAAATTCTGGGTAAAACCAGAATTTTTTCTCAAGTTTGGTCTAATTTTTAGGTGGGTCCCGTGCGTCGATTTACTCGAGTCAAAGTGGTAACGCGTTCTATGCCGCGTTGTGATTCACGTGGTATATTTGGTTACTCAAAACCATTACCGAGTGAATGGGAAATTGAAGCCAAAGTTTGCTCCATGGAAATGGAGTTTTGGTGGAAATTCCTTAAGGTTGTAAAATGGCTTGTCCCACATTGATTTGGTGGGAAGTTTTGAAAGGGTTTATAAGGCATGGGTTTGGTACTTGGGGTATGCCCCAAGGGGTACCCAAGTGTTTTAGAGGGAGAGGTTATGGGCAAAATGGGCTAGACCCATTGGACCCAAAAATCACCACACGCGCGCGCACGCCGCTGCCGCCGTCCGTCCGGTCGGGCGGGCTGGGCCTGGCCTGGGCTTGTTCGGCCCAATACTAATCTTTTTGGGCCAAAAACATTTGAATTTATTTTTATTTTTTTGTAAAATAAAATCCATAATTCAAATTAACCGGAAATAATCTTGTTCGATTTTTTCTGTACATCCAAACAGGGCCCTTCCGTTTTTTGAACCCAACAGCTCTAAATCTGTTTGAATTTCAAACCAAACAATGCCTAAGCAGTTTTGTATCTGTTTAATTCAAATTGAACAGGTACAGTACCTGTTTAATTCAAAATAGAAAGCCACCAATCCATCTATAAATAGACTAAGCCCCCCCATTTGGAAATATACTCCAATTTTCGTACTCCATCTTCTATTATAAATTTATTCTTCATTTTGGATTAAGTTCTTGTTACAGAGAGTATAAACACTTAGTGTGTTCGACGAACGAATAAATTGTAGTGCTGCTTTTATTCGTTGATAGATCATTTTATCCTAGGAGATAGACGTCCAGATTCTGAAAATACCGTGGAGAGGACGAATCTTTCTTAAGGACACAGTGTTAAACACTGGACTTGATCAGATAGTTATTCAAAAGAAATTAACCAAGTAAGTTGTTTAATTTTTATTCTATTTTTTTTGTTTAATTAATCAGATTTTTATTTTGTTTTTGTAACAAAATAAAATCTGTTTTTATTTATTTATTTTTATTTCGAGTTTGATTTTTGTAATCAAACAAATTCTCTCCTTTTCTTTATTTCTTTATATTCTTGTTGTTGTTTTGTACACAACAGAATTTAATCTATTTAAATACAGTGAAGATTTCCCAACAATCTTAAGACAGATTTCTTTTTTGGTATCTTCATTGTATTTAATTTTCTGTGTTTTCAAAGTAATATTCTGGTTGGAAAAACAAATAGTGATTTATGCTATTTGACAGATAGTAGTAATATACTGTCTCTTTTCTTTGATAACTAGTAGTAATATACTGGTGTCATTAACAATTGCAGAATATTATTTGGTATTACAGAAAATTATTGTGATATTTTATTTTTCTAGTTTTAGTAACAAGGAAAATAAAATTATTTTGTTGTTATAATTTATTTTCTGGTTTTAGTAACTAGAAAATTAATTTGTGTTTTAATTTTTTCTGATTTTTGTAATTACAGATTATGGCTACTACAACTGAAACTGCATCTGGCAGTGGTACTCCTATTGTTACACCTACATCGGTCCCTATCCAGAACCAAGTTCATGTACCAATCAATCATGGAGAAAAACTGGAAAAATTTAACGGTACCGAGTTTAAGAGATGGCAGCAGAAGATGCTGTTCTATCTTATGACTCTTAATTTGGCCCGATTTCTCCATGAAGACGCTCCAGCACTTAAAGAGGGTGAAAGTGATCGGCAAGTTGTTGCCACTGTAGATGCTTGGAAACATTCAGATTTCCTGTGCAGAAACTACATCCTAAATGGCCTTGACAATATGTTGTATAATGTATACAGTCCTCTGAAAATAGCAAAAGAATTGTGGGATTCTTTGGAGAAGAAATACAAGACAGAAGATGCCGGCACGAAGAAATTTGTCGTCGGTAAATTTCTGGATTTTGTTATGGTAGACTCCCAAACGGTAATATCTCAAGTTCAAAGTTTTTAAATAATTTTGCATGATATTCATTCAGAAGGTATGTCTCTTAGCGAGTCATTCCAAGTCGCTGCTTTAGTGGAAAAGTTACCACCGGCTTGGAAAGATTTCAAAAATTATTTAAAACATAAACGCAAAGAGATGACTATGGATGAATTGATTGTAAGATTAAGAATTGAGGAAGATAACCGAAAGGCTGAAAAGAGGAATGAGAAAAATCCCATTGAGTCCAAGGCTAATGTGGTTGAACAAGTTCATAAACCACATAACAAAAAGAGGAAGTTTACTGGAGATGGTCCTAAACAAGGCGATAGTAGCAAGAAGTTCAAAGGAAAATGCTATAACTGTGGCAAAATTGGACATCGAGCTTCTGACTGCCACCGCCCTAAGAAGGATCATGAAAGTACAAGTAAGAAGACCACCAATCAGGCCAATGTAACAGAATTGGATTACATCTCTGATGGAGTGAATGACATCAACCTTTCTGCTGTGGTGTCTGAGGCTAACTTGGTTGGAAATCCCAAAGAGTGGTGGGTTGACACTGGAGCAACTCATCACATATGTGCGGACAAGAAAATGTTTACTACCTACAATGAGGCTACAAATGGTGAACAACTTTTTATGGGAAATTCTTCTACTTCTACTGTGGCTGGACAAGGGAAAGTGATCTTGAAGATGACATCAGAGAAAGAACTAACCCTCAACAACGTACTGCATGTACCTGACATCCGGAAGAATTTAATTTCTGGGTCTTTGTTAAGTAAAAATGGTTTTAGACTTGTATCTGAGTCTGATAAATTTGTATCAACAAAGAGTGATATGTATGTTGGTAAGGAATACATGAGTGATGGTCTTTTTAAGTTGAATGTGATGACAGTTGTACCGAAAGTTGCTATGAATAAGAATAACACATCTTTTGTTTATATTCTTGAGTCAAATTTATGGCATGGTAGATTAGGACATGTGAATTTTGATGCTTTGCGTAGATTAATTGGTTTAGATCATATACCAAAGTTTGAAATTAATCCTAATCATAAATGTGAAATTTGTGTAGAAGCGAAACTAACTAAGGCTCCATTTAAATCGGTTGAAAGGAAAACCGAACCTCTAGAATTAATTCATACTGATGTATGTGATCTAAAATTTATTCAAACTAGAGGAGGCAAAAAAATATTTTATAACATTTATTGATGATTGCACAAGATATTGTTATGTTTATTTACTTAGAAGTAAAGATGAAGCCTTAGAAATGTTTAAACTCTACAAAACAGAAGTTGAAAATCAACTTGGTAAAACCATTAAAATGGTTAGAAGTGATAGAGGTGGTGAATATGATGCACCATTAAATGAATTTTGTGTACAACATGGCATTATTCACCAAACTACAGCCCCTTATTCTCCACAGCAAAATGGAATTGCTGAAAGGAAGAATAGAACCCTAAAAGAAATGATAAATGCCATGTTACTAAGTTCAGGCTTACCACAGAACTTGTGGGGGGAAGCAATATTGTCTGCAAATTATGTTCTTAATAGAATACCCCACAAGAAAACCAAAAGCATTCCTTATGAATTGTGGAAAGGTCGACCACCTTCCTACAAATACTTAAAAGTGTAGGGGTGTTTGGCAAAAGTTGAAGTATATGTTCCTAAAAAAACTAAGATTGGACCAAAAACAGTAGATTGTGTGTTTATTGGTTATGCTCAGAATAGTAGTGCATATCGGTTTCTCACTTATAAATCAGAAATACCTGATATAAATATGAACACTATTATAGAGTCAAGGAATGCTGTATTTTTTGAACATGTCTTTCCTTATAAGAAAGGACAGGAATTAAGTTCACAGAAAAGAACTTATGATTGTACACAAAGTCAAGAGACTAATGACAATCAAACACAAGAGGCTAGTAATGGTCTCGACCAACAGGATTTAACTGATGATGAACCAAGACGAAGTAAGAGAACGAGAACATCAAAATCTTTTGGTCTAGATTTTCTGACATACTTGTTAGAAAATGAACCTCAAAACTTTAAGGCAGCAATGACAGGTCCTGAAGCACCTTTGTGGAAAGAAGCCATTAATAATGAAATTGAATCCATTATGCAAAATCATACTTGGGAATTGGTGGATCTTCCACCAGGTTCTAAACCTCTTGGATATTGTAGACACCCCATTTTTGACCGTCCTCAAGACTTGGACGTCACCGTTTGAACCCCCGGTGATCATCCATGTTTGTGTTCGTTTGGAGTTCCCGGAGGTCTCGGCTACGCGCTTTGCCTCAAGATCTCCGAACTCGACTGTTTAGTGCCTGGTTTTGCACCAAACACTTGTGTTTTGCCTTGGAGGGGCAGGGAATGCCTTGTGAGGCATCCCCACACATCACCGGCCATGGCCTAAAGCCACCGGCTAGTGTTTTGTTACCATCGGCAATGTATATTGCCGGTCGGCATTCTTTGTTGCCGGTCGGTAGTCCATTTTGTCAAAATGGCAATTTTGAACGGCCGATCACTGTTCATCTACTTTTAGTAGATATTTTGTTCCAGCTGTGATAGCTGGCACCCACTCTGTTCCCCTCCATACACGTGTATGGAGGGATTTCCCTCTAAACAAGCTTGTTTGGTAAGCTTTGCAAGGGGGACTTCTATAAGAGGAGAGCTCTCCTCCTTCTTCTAGGTTGGCAATTTTGATAGAAAAACCAGAGCTTATACATATACATACACACTCTCTCTCTATATTTCCCTCTCTCTCCTCCCTTGTGTGTGTTTTGTGGCCTAAAAGTGCATTTTTACCTTAGTTTTGCACTAACACACACTACCACACCTTACTTCGACTTTGAGGGACTTTGAGGGGTGTTTGTTGAAGTTTTGGACTGGTTTTGGTCAATAGAGGGTGGCTGGACCGACTGTTCTTCAAAGGTTCTTCAAGGGTAATCACTTTACTTTAGTTTCCCCAATCTTGCATTGGCTTTTGACCTATTTTGCTTTCTGTTTTAGGCTTTGTGTATAACTGAAAAAAGCTTTGTATTTTCATGCTTAAGACATCTCATTGAGGTCGTTTTGGCATTGGGGGTCGAACTCCCCCTCTTAGGCCTCTTTTGGCCTCTTTTGGTGCCTTTTCTTTAAGCCTTGTTGACCTTTGGTGTATTGCTCTTTTCACCAATGAAATCCAGTGGATTTTCAGTGGTGAAGAAGATGGTTTGAGGTCTTGCATAGGGGAGGGACACCCCTTTCCCCTTTTGTCTCTCTTTTATCCTTGTTTTGGCTTAAAAGGCAACATGCATGCTTGACTGATTTTGGCCCTATTTCAGAGGTTTTTAGGTGTCGCTTGATCATAATATGTCTCTATTTTTGGTCGGGTTTGTGGTCTTTTGCATGCTTAACATACTTGCTTTGTATTCCCTTGTTTGTGCCTAGAAATGCGTCATGACTTTTGATCAATATGTTCTCATATTTTGACTTTACTTTGTGAAGTTCTTGGCCATATTTTGTCATGTATGAGGTCTGTTGGCCACTGATTTGGACTCGTTTAGCATGCTTGATATAGTTGTTTTGCATTTTGGATCATGAACCTTGAGTATATGGATCATTAACATGCCTAGCTTAGCCTATTATTATCATTTGGCATTAGTTGAGATCATATTTCAGTCCATATAATGTGGCCTTACATTGTCCTTTGTGTCTCTTTCAATGCCTCGAAGTGTTGTGTTTTCATGCCTTGAAATGCGCATTGTGTATGCCTATGTGTTTGGGTCACTTTGGGGCTGCCATACCAGTGGATTTTGGAGCTCATTTTGCATGCTAAAATTCTGTTTTGGTTGTAAAATTCATGCCACATTTGCTTGGGATAAGTATTGAGTGATGCTCCCTTTTGGTGGCTTTAAATGCCCTTGTTTTGGACTCATTCCTTGGCATGTTTTTGACCATGATCTTTGCATGCTTTAGTCTTGTTTTGGAGTCCCTTAGGACTGTTTTAGGTCATTTTGGTCCTTTAAGGTTTGGTTGACATAGCTTTGGTTTGACCCCCTTTATTGGCTTCAAGTAGTGGTCATTGTTGCATGCCTTACTTGCATGATTTGTTCGATTTTGGCATCATCCTCTATTCATTTTCAGAGCCTAGCATGTTGGTTTAATGCCCTTTTATATCGCCTTTAAGTATGCTTAGAGTTGTCCCCTCTCATGCTTAGATGATGGACCTTGATGTGTGCATGCTTGCATGCATCATTTGTGCTCTTGTACATCTTTTTGGCCACTGTTTATGGCGAGGTCGAGGTCTGCCATTTGTGGTTTAAGTTCACCATTGCATGCTTATCATATGCTTGTTGCTTATTTGGTTCATTACATGTTGTCCCATGCTAGCCTTATGGCATATTGGTCCATGTTTGCATCATATTTGCATCTCATATGATTAGCATTTTGCATACTTAATATGATAGATTGCATCACATTTGACATGTTTTGCATCTTAGTATCATGTTACATTTTGAGCCATGTCTGTATAACATGCATAGCATTGCTTGGTTTGGGGTGTCAAACCAAGTGTGAGGGGTGAGGGGTGTTTGTACTTCAAGTGACAAAACACACCTCAACCCTCGGTCACCGGGGCCCTTGACTTTGGCATGATAGGATCTTGGTCCTCATTTGTGTGTTGTATGCATTTTTACATTGAATTGCAACCTTGGCTCCTTAGGCTATCATGCATCAAATGCACGATTGATGGCCCGAGGGTCAAGGGCCATACCCCCTTGAGTCCGTTACATGATTGGGAGTGTAGCCATGCATACACTTGCTCAAAATTCCATGCCATACACTGTCTGTCCTTGTTGCTGTCAAAAACCAGATTCTGCAGGAACTTTCTGCCGACCGGCAGTGTTCAGTGCCGACCGGCAATCCTTCCTGGGCCGATAGCTTTATCAGAAGTCGATGGATATTTTCAATGGCCGGTGGACATTTCCTCCAGCCGATGGTGTTCCACAGTGTTCAGAGGACCTGTCCCAAAACTTTGGCAATTTTCAGAGAAGCAGGGCAGTGCAAACAGAGGCGGCAGTGGTATGGTACGGACTTTCCGAGCAAGACGGGTTCGAGCATGCATCATTCGCGCATCCCGAGGCAGGGGCTGTGGCCACCTTTCTTCTTTTTGCATTCATTCTGTTAAGTAATTAGAAATTCTGTAATAATTAATGTGTTTATTATTCGGACTGTAATATTTATTTGGACCCTCCGAGCGAGGGCAATTGTGTAATAAGTGTGCGTGAGTGTGTGTATGTCTTCCAACCCCACGTCTTTCTTCCCTTTTATTTACCCGCTTATGACGGTAGACTAGGGCATATTTAAATTAGCATACCCCATGCTTAGCATGCGTGCATTCATACATTTGCCTTGCATGCACTGGGCTCGGCGCATCTTTCTAACTGCATTTGTATTTCAATTCCAAATCGAATACGTGCACCAATTGATCGCATTTCACATGCCATGTTTAGGTTAGCCGAGCCTACTCTAATTGCATCCTGTATGTGTTGCATTAGTCAATTTGACATGAACTAGGACCATACATGTTGGCTAACTAGTTTATTGTTTTGGCTCGGAGTACTCGGTAAGCATTTATGCTTTAGCATATCGCATGTGTGTGAATGCTATCATAACAGCATATTTACCATGTGGCTAGTTGCTTATGTGATAAACTGTTTGGATGCCTGTGGGTGAAGGTTGGATTGTCTGAGTTGGAAAAACTCGTTGAAATCCGTGTTTTAGCCTACTTGCGAGTAGCAAATTTCAAAGTGTTTTTTTTTTCAAAGACAAACGGATATGCAATGCTTATTTCCAAATTAGGCAATCTAGTCTATACTTGTGTGTTGTGCGCATAACATAGTAATTCTAGGCTAATAAATGGAATAAGAACACATAACGTTTTCAAAACTGGACATCACGGTTAGTAGAGGCCGATCTTCGGATCGGGCGAGAGAGGGTGCTCATAGCTGACCTTCCCCGATCGTACCCAAGCTCCCGAGCCAAGGCAACTCTGGCGATGACAGACACGTGGCCTTTGGCACCGAGTCAGGGTTTCCTAAATTCTCCCATTTTAAAATATTTAGGTAGCGACTCTGTATCTGGCAAAGCAGTCCATGTTTGGCACTTCTTTTCAAAAAAATCTGTTTCTCACAACGATTTGCCGGATTGGGACTCTTTGGTTCAGATTAAGAACCGTGACACAAATCGAGTCCGAACTGTAGCACGAGGGCCTCACGCAGGCGCGTCTACAGATATAAATAGATATTCAAGAGAAAAATGAAAGCAGATGATTCAATTGACAAGTATAAAGCAAGACTTGTAGTTAAAGGTTACAGACAAAAGGAAGGTCTGGATTATTTTGACACATATTCTCCTGTGACAAGAATAACATCCATTCGCATGCTTATTGCTATAGCAGCGTTGTTTAATTTAGAAATACATCAAATGGATGTTAAGACAACTTTCTTAAATGGTGATCTAAATGAAGAGATCTATATGGAACAACCCGAAGGGTTTGTAGTATCAGGGCAAGAAAAGAAAGTTTGTCGACTTGTAAAATCCCTTTATGGATTAAAACAAGCACCTAAGCAATGACATGAAAAATTTGATCATGCAATGCTTACTAATGGGTTTAAGATAAACGAATGTGACAAATGCGTCTATGTTAAAAACACTGACCAAGGATATGTCATAGTTTGTCTTTATGTGGATGACATGCTTATCATTGGAAGCAGTCAAAACATGATCAAATCAACTAAGCAAATGCTTAACAAAAGATTTGATATGAAAGTTATGGGGGTCGCAGATGTTATATTAGGAATGAAAATTACTAAAATATCTGACGGATATGCATTATCTCAATCTCATTATATTGAGAAAATTCTTGATAAATTTATCAAGGATGATTTGAATTTAACAAGAACACCTGTCGACATCAGTCTTTATTTATCAAAAAATAAAGGTGATGCAATGTCTCAGTTAAAATACTCCCAAATCATTGGAAGCCTAATGTACCTAATGAATTGTACTCGTCCTGATATAGCTTATGCTATCAGTAAATTGAGTAGGTACACTAGTAACCCTGGAGAAGACCATTGGAAAGCGATCATTCGGGTTCTTAGATATCTAAGATTTACTCGTGATCATGGTTTGAACTTTACTCGATATCCAGCAGTACTAGAAGGTTATTGTGATGTCAATTGGATATCAGATACTAAAGATTTAAAATCCACTAGTGGATATGTCTTTACTCTAGGAGGCGCTGCTGTTTCTTGGAAGTCCACGAAACAAACTTGCATCGCACGATCCACAATGGAATCCGAGTTCATTGCTTTAGACAAAGCAGGTGAAGAAGCAGAATGGCTTCGTCACTTCTTAGAAGACATTCCAATGTGGCCAAAACCTGTGCTAGCTATTTGCATTCATTGTGATAGTCAATCTGCAATAGGCAGGGCACAGAATCATATGTATAACGGTAAGTCACGACATATTCGTCGTCGACATAATACCGTAAGGCAATTGTTGTCAAACGGAATAATCTCAATAGATTATATAAAATCTAAAGAGAATATTGCGGATCCGTTAACAAAAGGTTTGACAAAAGAGCTAGTGTATAGTTCATCAAAGGGGATGGGATTAAAGCTTACATAAGAGTTGTCATAATGGTAACCCTACTTATATGACTGGAGATCCCAAGAACTAAGTTCAAAGGGACAACTAAGTTATGTATGGCTCGCCATAAATCACCAAAGGATTAAAATTCCTACCCATTCCTATGGTGAGAGTGATATCTGCAACATATGTTGTCTGCAGGGGTATAAGGATAAACTTTACTTTTAATAATTACTTATATCTTGATTAAGGCATAAAATCAAGACGAGTATAAGGAGATACTCACAATAAGAATCACCTATATGAGTGTTGAACTGGAGCCGGTTCTATGAGAATGAAAAATGCTACATTCTCTAAAAATACTCATGAAAACCAAGTGCGTTCAAGGCCAAAATGAACACAACAGTGAGAACCACGATATGTCAGAAGATATTTTGTGTGAAATCTATTGTCTTGGCTTACACAAACGGCTGAACAATTCAAGGCATCGCGTCCATTGGTTAGCCAGTAAGTCCGATAGGTTATCACTAGGGAAGGTTCAAGGCCGAAAACTACCTATCCTGATGCAAGATATTTTCGACTTATACTCTTTCGTTAAAGTCTGCATATTGTTGCATTTCCGTTGTCATCAAATTCCATTCATGTGAGGGATTGTTGGAAATGGTAGAAAAATTATGGGTAAAACCAGAATTTTTTCTCAAGTTTGGTCTAATTTTTAGGTGGGCCCCGAGCGTCGATTTACTCTGGTCAAAGTGGTAACGCGTTCTATGTCGCGTTGTGATTCACGTGGTATATTTGGTTACTCAAAACCATTACCGAGTGAATGGAAAATTGAAGCCAAAGTGTGCTACATGGAAATGGAGTTTTGGTAGAAATTCCTTAAGGTTGTAAAATGGCTTGTCCCACATTGATTTGGTGGGAAGTTTTGAAAGGGTTTATAAGGCATGGGTTTGGTACTTGGGGTGTGCCCCAAGGGGTACCCAAGTGTTTTAGAGGGAGAGGTTATGGGCAAAATAGGCTAAACCCATTGGACCCAAAAATCACCACACACGCGCGTGCTGCCGCCGTCCGTCCGTCAGTCGGGCGGGCTGGGCTGGGCTTGGGCGCGGGTGTGTAGTTGGGTTGGGCTTGTTCGGCCCAATACTAATCTTTTTGGGCCAAAAACATTTGAATTTATTTTTATTTTTTGGTAAAATAAAATTCATAATTCAAATTAACCGGAAATAATCTGGTTCAATTTTTTCTGTACATCCAAACAGGGCCCTTCCGTTTTTTGAACCCAACAGCTCTAAATCTGTTTGAATTTCAAACCAAACAGTGCCTTAACAGTTTTGTATCTGTTTAATTCAAATTGAACAGGTACAGTACCTGTTTAATTCAAAATGGAAAGCCACCAATCCATCTATAAATAGACTAAGCCCCCCCATTTGGAAATATACTCCAATTTTCGTACTCCATCTTCTGCTATAAATTTATTCTTCATTTTGCATTAAGTTCTTGTTACAGAGAGTATAAACACTTAGTGTGTTCGACGAACGAATAAATTGTAGTGCTGCTTTTATTCGTTGATAGATCATTTTATCCTGGGAGATAGACGTCCAGATTCTGAAAGTACCGTGGAGAGGACGAATCAGCCTTAAGGATACAGTGTTAAACACTTGACTTGATCAAATAGTTATTCAAAAGAAATTAACCAAGTAAGTTGTTTAATTTTTATTCTGTTTTTTTTTTTTTGTTTAATTAATCAGATTTTAATTTTATTTTTGTAACAAAATAAAATCTGTTTTTATCTATTTATTTTTATTTTGAGTTTAATTTTTGTAATCAAACAAATTCTCTCATTTTTTTTATTTCTTTATATTCTTGTTGTTGTTTTAATCTATTTAAATACAATAAAAATTGCCCAACAGTACACACCATGTCACCATATATAGCCTAGGGCACACAAACAAGACAACCTTAGGGAACGTCTCATCAGAGCCTTTGACTGTGAGTAGTTTGGCTGAACAAGGACACGGGTGCATCACGAAGTTGCATCAAGACTTCATTGGGGTTTCCTATCAAAGCACACACCCACAACCCACCCAAAATAACCACTTTATAGAGTATTATTTTTATTTATTAATATATGACATTACGTTTAAGTCCAATCAATTACAATCATAATGAAAATAAATACAATATATAATTAATATAAAAAAAATCTTAGGATAGACAAACACCAAACAAATACTTTTAAAAAAAAAAAATATCCACATACTAAAAAAGAGATTCAAACCACTAACCTCCTTAAGAAATTGCTCAAGGATTTTACCATTTTTTCACAAATATATACCATATTCTTTACTTAAAAAAAATGCATACAATAGTTTAATTCTCATTTGATGGAGTCTAAGTAGAGTAATTTGATGGAGTCTAAGTAGAGTAAATTGGGCATATACTTAACATTGACATAATATATACAAAGTGACTATCCTTTAGGGTCGAATCCATAGCGTCGATACTAGTAGATTGAGTTTTAATAGTGAACTGGTATGCTATATTATTCACTAAGAAGGAAAAAAAAAATGGGACTTCCCTCCCTTCTAGCAATTGGATTTGGGTCCAATTCGCATGACTATAGATTTATTTCGTACCCACCTCATTAATTTAAACTATTCATCTTTTAGTGCTTGTTAAATAAATTATCAATATGTGAAGATGCTCTAAACTAATAAAAAGAAACCCAAAAAAACACAAACAAAAACAAAAATTGTATACCTCTATTTTTTACAAATTAGATAAAAAAAAATGAAGTTACCATGATTCAGTTCATCTATATATTACTTCAATCCAGTCCTTGTCTATTTATAACCTTTTCATTTAATTAGGCTCATGAGTTGCACAAATCTTGATTAACCTTTTAGGTCCCCCCAAAAAAAATAAAAGGGAGTCATGCTCATGCATGAGTGCTTTGACCTATACCACACTCAAAAATCTCTTTCTACCGCAAATAAGACACTGACATGTGGAGGGTTTTCATAGATGTTGTGGGGTCCACTCTACCATCAGATGAGATGCATTTGAGTCAGAAGGTGCCACCCACCTCAGCTGACTTTGTTGGATCATGGTTCATGCCCATGTCCAACCACTCACCCACCCACCCATGAGCACAAGCACTTGAAACTTTGAGGTTAAAGCAATTGAAAACATATAAAAAACAGTAATGGCAGACAGGTAGAGATGTATATATTTATATACATACCATCAAGATCAAAGCTAAATACAGATAATGTTAGGAGACCATAGTTTTTTTATGTTTACAACATAATATATATATATATATATATATTAGGGCAAATTACATACACCTCTCGAGGTTTGGCTAAATTACAAATACTCCCCTGAGGTTTGAGAAATTACAAATTCCCCCCTGAATGCTATATTTGCATAACAAATTATGGGGTAATTTGTTATGAAATTTAAATCTCAAGAGGCAAATTATTATGAAAATACAAACTTTAAGGGGCGGGATGTAATTTCCGAAATCTCAGGGAATATCTGTAATTTAGTCAAACTTCAAGGGAGGTATATGTAATTTACCCTATATATTAAGGGGTAAGAGCTAAGAGTCCTGAACTTGAAGCTTAAACCTATTTTTTTTGGTAAAACCCTTGTAGCTTAGGAGACCATAGTTTTGTTAGCTAGAATACACTTTACACCCCTTGCATTTCACATTGAATCTCAATTGGTCTATTATTTCTTAATTGTGACAATTAATTCCTTATAGGACGAATTACATTAACAGTCCCTACAGCTTGGGATTTGTATCACTTTGATCCCTGACTTTTCAATTGTAACACATTTGATCTTAAATTTTGAATATTATTTTAAATAAGGACAATTGAAGATACCATTGCTCAATTTGAAGGACAAAATCGTCAATTTAATAAAATATAAACTAATTTGACAAAAATAAACGTCAAACAAATATTTTTGAATTTTTAAAAATAATTTCTACCCACCAACCAACGATAAAATTATGTAAAATTGATAAATCTTTTAAACGTTTATTTTTTTTTATCAAATTAATTTTTATTATGTGTTTGGATGATAATCATGTAATGTGTAGTTGTTAAGCTTTTAATGCGTAATCGATATATTTAATATATGAAATATTTTTAGTTTTAGATATTTTGATTTAATGGATTGGTTTAATAATAATATCAAATTTGTCGCTATATTTGATTTTTGAAAAAATAAAAACTAATTTAATAAAAATAAAAATAACCACCCATTACATGATTATCATCTAAACATATAGTAAAAATTAATTTGGTAAAATAAATAAATAAATATCTAAAAGATTCGTCAATTTTACATAATTTTATCTTTAGTAGGTAGAAATAATTTTTAAAAATTCAAAAAATATTTTTTTGACATTTATTTTTGTCAAATTAATTTATATCTTATCACATTGACGACTTAATCCTTGAAATTAAACAATAATATCTCCAATTGTCTTTATTTAGAGCAAGATTTAAAATTCAGAGTCAAATGTATCACAATTAAAAAGTTAAGGACAAAAATGACACAAGACTCAAATTGTAGAGACCATTAGCACAATTCGTCCTTCTTTATATTTTAGGTCAAATGTGAATCTTTCATTGATTATTGTTTAATTGATTAACGAAAATTACACAATTGACACTTGCGTGGATTATGGGTGGAAAAGGAAGCATCTGAAGTCATTTTATTTTATTTAGTATGGCAATACATACGATAAAAGGAGCCCACGTGTCTGTACACTTTTTTCACCAATACAGTAAACATTCAGCAAACGATATAAAATATAAGAGTAAAATGCATAAGAGCATCTCCAACGGTGTACCAAATATTTCACCAAATTTGTGTAAAAAATGGGTCATTTCCTCGCTCCAACGGTTCAACATCAAATCCGTTTCATCAAATTTGCGCTGGGCAACCGGTTGGTTGACCGGCCGGTCGACCGGCCGGTCAACCGGTAATGGCAAAAAAAATTTTTTTTTTTTTTTTTTTTTACCCGTTTGAACCTTTTTTTTTGGAACTTTTTGAACTTTTGGTGGTCGACCGGGTGGTCAACCGGCCGGTCGACCGGGTGGTCGACCACCTAGGCAAAATTTTTTTTTTTTTTTTTTTTTTTGGACTGGTTTGAACCTTTTTTGAACGGTCTGAACTTTCTCCGGGGCGACCGGTTGGTTAACCGGTTGGTCAACCGGATGGTCGACCTGTTCGTCTCATCCCAACGGTTAGGAACAGTGATTTGCTGAAATGCTTCGCCTGCACTCAGTTTGGTACCATTTTTGCTGAATTCTGGACTTGATATCGATTTGGTGAAACCGTTGGAGCGTGAAAAAGTGGGTTTTTCATCAAAATTTAAATCTGATGCTGGGTTTGGTTCACCGTTGGAGATGGTCTAACTCATTCAAAAAAAATTTACACTCATTCCTCCACTACACAATTCCACTTTGATGCTTAGTTTTCAATTGTATTAATCGTATTAATTAAAGAAATGTTTGTCATATCAAATTAATCACGAGCTTTATAGAAAAATTAAATTAAATTATATCAAATTAATTAATCTAAATAGTGCCTGCAAGTCTGAATAAGGTTAAAACTGATAAGAGCCAATAGTAGTAATCTAACCAACCCATTAGGCCTAACCTAAATGGGGGGTGACTGACTGAGCCAGGTGACATAAAGCCATAAAGTCTTTGGTTAAATAAAACATGTGAGATTGAAAAAGAGATTACATGCCCCCCAAACACTGCCGAAAGAGATGGTGGGCTCTTATCATGATTGCAATTGATGATACGCATGTTTTTTTGTAGAACCAAAGTATACGCTAGGATTGAATTGAAAAAAAACAAAAAAACAAAAAAAACTAACCTATGTATAGGGGGTGATAAACGCATTAAATAATTTGAACTTGACTTGTGTTCGATTTATTAAAAATTTGTTCAAACTCTATTCATAAACAAGTTAATCTTGAACACATATTGGAATTCATTAAAGTTTTCAAACCAAAATTGAACAGTCAATTATTCGTTCAGTTCAATTCAATAAAGTTGAAAACTACATAAAAATATCAAATAATTACTCGAGCACGGCTTAACAAAAACTCTTTTGAGATCGACTTAAAAATTTAATGAATCAAACTTAAACAAATTTTTAAAACTCATTAAAAAATTTATACTTAATTGTTCCACTCCTTTATCACCGCTATCTATTCAGCTTTAAAATTAACATGTTACTCATCTAATAACAACGCATACTTTGGACATCCTATAGAAAAACTATAAATGCAAATGACTATAATGTTTAAACCTTTTTTATCTATTGTTATTTAAAAAAATTATGTTAGTGTTTTGTGCAATCTCTATTTATAATATAATTTATGGAAAAAAACCTAACTTAAATAAGCCGAAACAAATTGATTATTGGAGATAAATGTTTTCAATTTTTATTTTTTATTTATCAATTTTCACCAAATTGACCCTATATTTCACAATTTTTACTTAATTACTCTTCATGTGTGTGTCAAGTTGTTATTGGACATTATGAGAAAATGAGGTGAAAAATATTGATAATAGCATAAAATACTTGGGTCGCTCTACTTTTGAGTAAGGATATTATATACAAATCTCACAAATTATTTTTACACATAGATGTGACAATTCGAGTTGTTCTTATTAATCTCCCTCATTTATAATACCAAAACTTTATTATTGCATGTCAAATCTACTTAGATTGAGTTTTTTTGCCCAATTATTGGTGAATCTTATATATTGAGATAGCAATCAAGTTAAATGCATATTCTTGATTTGATAAAAATGAGAATTTAACAGTTTAAGAGTTCTCACATCTCACTAAGTTATCAAACGAACACTAGTAGAACGGACGATAGTGTTTCAATTTGATTGGCTTAAAAAAAAAAAAAAAAAAAAAAAAGTGGGTTAGGAATTGTTCTATCATTTAGGTAAAGTAGGAATGGAAAGTAAGGCAGGCATGACAAGAGCAACTTTAGTTATGACAGATCACAACAAGAAGAGTCCTCCTTTAGATATGAATAGAAAATAGGTGGAACAGATAAGGGTTGGCTATATATACATGTTTCTCTTGAATGGATCAGATTGTAGGATTGACAATTGGGGAGAATTTGTGTTATATTTAGAAAGCAAGTAGTAGACATGTGTACAACTTGCTTGCTGAATTTGCGTTTCCACATTAAGAGAGAGAGAGAGAGAGGGAGAGAGAGAGATTGTATGGACATGTACAAGTTGCTTAGTGAATTTGCCTTTCAAAAATGTGTGGGATAGACGTAATGGAGACCTAACAACTATGTTCCAAAATGATTTAACAATGTTACGATGATTATGTTTGAGTTAATAAATTTGTTTTCATAATATTTTTGTATGTGACTTGACAGGTAAATGGATCACATCATTCTAAATGTGATCCACACATTCATCAACAAAAATATTAGAGATTTCAAAAATTCTATCAAAAATTTTACCAAACGTCTCACATGAATGTGGGACCCACATTGTGAATCCCACACCCACATGAAAAAGTGATGGCAGCAACAATGTTGGTGGCCGTGGTGGCGGCGGTGTAATAATATAGTGACATCGGTAAGATTTTAATTTGAAAATATTCGAAAGTGAAGAATATTTTTCACCTAAATAACCCTTTTTTCCATTGGTCACAAGAAATATTTTTCATTCATACAAAAAATAATTTCCACGGAAACAAACAGAGAGAGTTGACCTCATCCGTGCCTCGAGTAGGCCATGACCTAGTTCAATAAGCTGGATGAAAAAGAGTAGGCCATGACCTTATGGATAAAAAGAATAAGCTGGGCTGGGCTGGGCTGGGCTGAAAGGCCCCAGTTCAATATATAGTAGGCCCGCTAATATTTAATAATTTTGGAAGTAAAATTATTTAGTTATTGGAGAATAAATTTATGGGGTTTTTTTTTTAAGCTCCCTAATAATAACAATTTTCTGCATAAAGGACATTAAAAAATGTAATACTGCCTCAGGTCCCTAACCAAAATACCCACGCATTTTATCAATTTCTTGGACCAAAATACCCTACGTCTGTTCATCTTCAAATGAGTTGAATGTTGACAAGATCAGCAGAGATGAGCTTTACGAGTATTGGTCTCAAGTCATTGATCAGAGCTTCGATTCTCGACTCCAGATCTTCTTCGACATGTATGCATTATTATTTTTTCTTTTCAAAAAAATTTAATAGATGTATATATATATGATACATATATATATATATATATATATATATACAATTTGTTGCTTACTGTCTTGACTAGTATATATATGATAATTAATCAATTAAGACCATTTGCAACCATAATCAAACAGTCACTCTTGGTTATCTTATCTATGGTTGCAAACATATATATATATATATGATACATACATATATATATACAATGTCAGCACATATATATATATATATATATATCCAGTGTTGAATATAACATCTTCAGGTTCAAAATTTCTCTGAGTGTTGAATATAACGTCTTTTGATTTTTTGGGTTTAGTAGAATTGGAGTTTTTTCTGGAAAAGCAATATTTGGACCCCTACTTGAAGAATATTAGAAAAAGAAGCTTGAGGAAGAGGCAGCAGTAGAGGAAGGCTTAAAGTAATCCAGAGAAATTTGAATTTTCTCTGGATTCAACCCAGAGAAATTTGAATTTTCTCTGGATTCAACCCAGAGAAATTCATACCATTAAGTTTAAAGAAAATCTATCACAAACTCATAGAAGAACTATTAATTTGTTTGTGCAGGAAATTGTGATTGAATCAGCAGCAGCAAAACCAATGACAAATTGATAAAATCAGAGTTTTATCGTTCCAGAGAAATTCTGGACCAGAGAAATTTGAAATTTCTCTGGGTTGAATCCAGAGAAATTCCTGGGAAGTCCAGAATTTCTTTGCTTCCAACTGATGATGGGTTGCTTTCCTTCCAACTGTCAAAATTGAACTGCTTTCTGTACATTTGGGGCTTCTTATTGAAGCTTCTTGTGTTCTTGTTTTTGTAAATTTCTCTGGCTTGCTACTACTCTATTGGTGTGGCTAATTTTCTCTGGCATTTATAATTTTCTCTGGCCAAATTACTTTTCTTACTTGTGTGTCTAATTTTCTTTGGCAGCATTTATAATTTTCTCTGGCCACATTATGTTTATGTCTTGTGTCTAATTTTCTATGGCATATTTATTTTGTTCAATGCTACCTTGTAATTTTCTCTGGGATTACAAGGTAATTTTCTCTGTCAAGGTAATTTTCTCTGTAATTTTCTCTGTTGCTACCTTGAAGAACCAATAAGCATCAAGATCAAGACACCAACTTCAAGGGTGATTTTCACTCAACTACAAGCTTAACATTTTCTCTGTCATTTTCATTGGATTATAATAACAAACCTATGATTTTCTCTATACTACAAAGAAAAGTCCAGAAACATGAATAGTGCAAAAAAAAAAAAAAATGAAAAGTGCAAAGAAAACATATCAGAAAACTTTGAAAAGTGCAAACATATAAAAACACAACATATAAGTCCAGAGAAATTTGTAATACTTATCATTTGTAATACAATCATATGATTTTCTCTAGACTACAAAGAAAAGTCCAGAGAAATTTGTGAACTTATGTTTATGTCTTGTGTCTAATTTTCTATGGCATATTTATTTTGTTCAATGCACCATTTCCTCAAAATTTCTCTGTCGTGTAATTTTCTCTGTCATGTTTATGTTGCTACCTTGTAATTTTCTCTGTTGTGTAATCATTACTACCTTGTAATTTTCTCTGGGATTACAAGGTAATTTTCTCTATCAAGGTAATTTTCTCTGTAATTTTCTCTGTTGCTACCTTGAAGAACCAATAAGCATCAAGATCAAGACACCAACTTCAAGGGTGATTTTCACTCAACTACAAGCTTAACATTTTCTCTGTCATTTTCATTGGATTATAATAACAAACCTATGATTTTCTCTATACTACAAAGAAAAGTCCAGAAACATGAATAGTGCAAAAAAAAAAAAAATGAAAAGTGCAAAGAAAACATATCAGAAAACTTTGAAAAGTGCAAACATATAAAAACACAACATATAAGTCCAGAGAAATTTGTAATACTTATCATTTGTAATACAATCATATGATTTTCTCTGGACTACAAAGAAAAGTCCAGAGAAATTTGTGAACTTATATTCACTTTCAATATAACAAAAACAAAAACACATTAACATCAAGAGACAAAAATATATTAAACACAAGCACATAAAAAAATCACAGAGAAAATCTGTTATGTTCACAAAACACTTAATTCAAAAAAAATTTAAAAAAAAAACAAAACATTTACTGCTCTATTGCTACGTCTGTAAATTTCTCTGCCTACTTACAATTTTCTCTGTGATTTTCACTGCACTACAAGTTTACAATTTTCTCTGTGATTTGAGTTCAATTATAGTAACAAACCTGCAATTTTCTCTGCACTACACAAAAAATGCAAAGTGAACAAAAAACAGAGCACAAAACGCAGAAAAACAGAGCACCAAAAAGGAACTCATAACCATGTTGACAGAGAATGAAAAAGCAACTCCAAAAATCAAAATCAACTCCATCGAAAATTCATCAATAATAGATAATGAAAAATTAACTTCAAAAATCAAAAAGAACAACACTGAGTTCGTCTCTCTCACATTGATCAAAACTAAAAACAAAAACCTAATTCAACACCTACACGATCAAATCAAATCAAAAATTGAAAACTTATCTATTTCAACTCCACATGAAATCAAATCAAACACAATGAACCAGATTTCAACTCCTACACGATCAATCAACACCTACAAACAACGAACATGATTTCAACTCGTACAGGATTTCAACACCTACAAACAACGAACAGGATTTCAACACCTACAAAACCCTAGAAAATCTCCACAAAAATCTGAATCGTCAAATTCATCCTCACGTAATCTCCCACAAAATATCAATATGATCTTTAGCTGCCAAATTGAAAACAACGTATATTATAAACAAGGGTAAGACAGGTATTTTACACTCTAAAATAACATTGAGGGACCTTAGGCTACAAAAGAACACATTGTGGACCTAATCCATTACTAAAAGTTGGATAGGGACCTTAAACCGATTTTCCCTAAATTTATTAATTAATAGAACTATTAATTATTAAGTTGATGATGAAAAGGTCGCTCAACTATGTTTCAAGGCAATGAATGAACTTTTATCACAAAAGAATATCAATCATAAGAATCTTACATTATATAGAAGCTCCTAATCCCATAATTTATCACTAATAAATTAATAGTAGTAATAATTTGAATATAATAAGTATAATTGTTAGTGTATTTTCCTGTTCTAATAATTAATATTAAAATGACTTTCTCAAAAGTTTATGGTACTCAAAAAACAAGTATTTTTTAAGTAATGGAATTATTTTATACACCAACTAACAAAATTGGTTCTTCAAAAACATTAATAACAAGTCAAGATTATTAATAACTATTCAAGCAACAGGATCTTATCGTCTATTTTATTATTAATATTTTTTTAAGACAAATACAATAAAATTATGTAATTACGATGAACATGATATATGACATTAAATTTTTCCCATGTTATTCAAATTAGCCAAGGTGGGATCTCTGTCCTTGGCATTGCCAAAATCTTATCAAATTTCCACAAGCATCCCAAAAGAAGATCCACCCATAAAACAAAAATAAAACAAAAATATGGGGGGAAGAAAAAGAAGAAGAAGAAGAGAGGGACTAACCATTACATATAAATTCTGAATCTTTTTCTGTCATGTATTAACGTTTACAGGTTATCATCTCACTTCGGCTTGGGTAGTTGACGCGGATGCTTTTTCCTGTTGGTTTGCCTCTGTTTTTTTCACATTTGCAAGTCTTTCTGCTTCAGCTTGCTCGAGCAAAGCTTGTGTTTGCATTGCTTTCATCATCTCCCTCACTGTCTTCTCCTCTCCTTCAAGCTGCGTTTTCATTATGATCTCAGCTTCCTTGTCAATTGGCTTGAAATACTCTTCAATAGCCACCTCCTGGGAACAAGCACACCATTTATTCAAACATTCAAAACCAAGAGAAACTACCGCAACGAAAAACAAAAGATATCAACAAAACCAATACAACGGATATTCTATTGGAAGCATGCCCTTGAAGATAAAGATGAGTTCGAATTTGAAACTGTGATAACAGGTTTGAATTGACAAAGCCAAGCATCAATCAAAGCATTTTAACTCCTTATGGAGAGAGGTCAAGGGTTCAGATTCTGCAACATCTTGAGGTATTATGGATCCTAATAAGTATTGGACGTTAACCACTCGACCGAAGGAGGTGGTTCGGGGGGCGTGCTCCCGACCCATATTTGGAGTATTGGTATTTTGGTATTTCCACACTAGTGACCTGTTGCCTTTATTTCTATTCATTTATTGTTGAGGAGGAGACAACTATCTTTGTATCATGTAACTTTTCAAATTATAGTGAAAACAGCAGCAACCATGGATATAGCCCTAGTTTGGGATGAACCACGGAAATCTTGAATTCTTCATGTGTACATGTGATTATCTTTCTTGTGTGTTCGTTTGTTTCTGTGTTTCACGTTTCACTGATTGTAGTTAGGTGATATGAATCCCTAGCACAATGCCCTCTTTCATAATTGCTAACAAGAGCAACACATAAACTGGTCTCTGCAAGAAAGTAGTGTCCAAGAGTTTCTCCATCTTAGAAAGTTTTTTACATCAACAATCACTACAAATGGTTAAGCAAGATATCCATTCAAGTCAAAGACCATTCTAGGATATCCGTGGAGAGAGGTCCAAATCTTCCAGTTGACAAAATCTAAAATCAAAAAGTCATCAGCTTTATTCAAAATCAAGCAAGAAGGATATGACAAGCGAACAACCAGTGATTAATTTACACCAAATGCCTTGAAATGGTAATTCGACAAACAAAAATGGAGAAAAAGAAACCATCATCTTAAATTTGGATCAAACCCTACACTCCACTAAGTCATCAACAATTCCATAAAAAATAAATAAATAAATAAAAATAAATAAAAAAAAGAAGAAGAAGAAGAAGAAAAGAATGCTCCCCCTGATCTCATTTATTAGTCCAAAGCCATTATTCATGTTTCTTCTATGGGCTTCATATTACCCAAACAAAAATTAACCTCCTAAACAAAATCCTAACAGGCAAAGTTGCTAATAAGGACTCAAATTTGGATACTAGAAACCGACAAACTATTAAAAGCAAGAAAATGTGTCACCAGATTCCTAGAAAACGACAATTACAAACATAATAGCATTAGAACAAATTAAACCAAAATTTTATGAAGGGTGAAAATTGGATTTGGTCTGGGAGCTTGCCATGCGTCACAACATTGAAGATGGGCATCCTAAACAGACCTCTTTCATATGACAGAATATGAGTGGATCCTCTACAAACTTTACTCTTAAAAGTAGAGGATTTTATAATAATAACTAAGTAGTACCTAATTTCCAACAAGATTCATGTCACTTCATGACACACCATCAAATTCTAGAATCATGTTCCAAATCTTCACCACAACCCTGAGGAATAGACCACTGATTAGCCAACCACTATCCCTTAGTATTGTGGCATATATTGCAACTGCGTATTTCTCACCCTGAGCCAGGCCACCTCTGTTATCAGAATCTTACGATTCGCGATTCGATTCACGATTCGATTCACAATTTTTACAAAATCGATACGAATCTAAGGGTGAATCTATTTTGGAAGTGAATCTCTAGTGAATCGCACGATTCACAATCGATTCACGATTCGATTCGCTTTTTACGATTCATGCAATTTTAAAAATTATTGTGTCCGACATATTTTTGACTCTATTTTTCCTCTATCTTTTTAGTAAAAATGACATAATACAACTTCTAATAGCGTTTAATACGAAAATAACCAGCATATATACATGCTTTGTTGTTATTTTAGTGATCATGAAGTTTTTAATAGGATCCAATTAGATTTAGTCAGATCCAACATATTTTTAACCTTTTTTCTCATTATTTTTTTTCCTTTAAAAAATCATAATATATCTTCTAAAGATGTTTAAAATTAAAATTACACTATGAATTATATGTTGCTATTTTATTAAATTAAATATTACATCTATGAGGTCAGTTATATTTTTAAAATATTTTAGGCTTTAAAAAAAAAGATTCTAAATGATTCTTTCTTATTATTTGCTCACTGTTACTTAGAAAAGTATGTATGCTTATTGTCTAAATATCAATATCGTTGTTAATTATTATTATTTTAGAAATTGATAGTTTGTCTATTTGGTTATTATTTTTATTAAGAATGGTTGATAAGAAATATCTAAAAAAGAAAAAAAGGTAAGATGGTGATCTTACATAGGAACGTTTGTTAACTTCTTACTTATTAAACTACGTGATTATCATTCAAAATAATATTTTTATTGATTTAAGTCTAAATATTTTATATTCATAAGATATATTTAACATCTAAATGTGTAAATATATGTTTTTAAATAATTTAGAAAAAGTGACCGAATCTTTACGATTCACGATTCGATTCGATTCACGATTCGGTACGAGATCATTTCGATTCACGATACGAATCCCGATTTGACAACTATGCAGGCCACCACTATTCTAGCCAGATTGAAGCTCCCCCAACATTTTCATCCACAATTAAAATGCAAGGCAACCATTTTTTTTCACCCAGAAATTCAAAAAAATAAATAAATAAATACAGATATCAAGCTCAGGCAAGTTAAAGTAGGTAGTCATATGCTTCACTCTCAATACCAGGGGTTGAATACTAATATGTAGAGAAATTAAACGGAAAGCAAACTCACCGTTTCTTCCAGCTTCCTATTTAATGCTTGCATCTCCTCAACCATACGGCGAACCTCTGATAAAATAATCTGTTCAGGGATCCTTTTTATGGCCGCCTTCCTTTCTTCTGCCTAGAGAGAAAGAGAGAGAGAACACATTAAGAAAAAATCCTAAAGGAAAAAATAAAAATCTCAGGAGTTCCAAAAGAATTGAAATACAAAACCAGGAGGAACAAAAAAAAAAAAAAAAAAAAAAAAAAAAACAGGAAAAGAAACAGACATGAGCAAAATGACATAAATTTGACTAAATCAAGTGCATTGGATAATTCCTTCAGTAAGCAATCAGCCTATCAGATGATTGTCAACATCACACACATCTAAAAACTTGTACGGCATCTGTCATTTGCATATTAGTACATCATATTGTTCAAGAAGTAAATGACATTTTAACAATAAAATCTACAACACACAGTTCATGAGATTGCAAAAGAGGTTAGGGGAAGCCATAAGTTGGAGAGAGAGAAATTCTGCAAATGGGTGTATTCATGAGAAATGAGAACAAAATAAGCCACAGTGAATGGAATTTGTATTGCAGCATAAGCAGGAGTGTGAAATGAAATTTTGATATGCTTTTAAAGTGTACAGCTATACAAACAGAAAGTGAAAGAACCACCAAAAAAAAAAAAAAAAACTGCCACAGAATGATGTGACTGAATTGTGGGTCTATCACTTCAAAACAAAGAATCAACCAGGATGACTGTTGTAACTGCAAAAATGTCAACGCCACTTCTAGTGGAAGATTTTGTATGAATTTTATGGAAGAATAGTTTTTTTCCACTTTTAAATGAAAGGCAGACCTCACATGAGTCCATGAAGAGGAACCCACAGGTGTAGAAACCAGATGGAAGATAATGATTCAAAAGTAGCTGTTTGGTTTGAACTTCATTCAAACTTTTTACATGAAATTTCAAGTACATGAATATGGAAGTTCAGTGAGTGCAGTATGTTGCATTCTTAAATTTTGAATTTTGTCTTTTAATAATTTATTGTTCATTCAAACTTTTAACATGAAACTACGCACATATTAAAAAAAAAGATAGATAGATAACTAAATTAGTTCAGTTGGTAGAGTAGTTGCTCCTTTACTATGATGGTCCTGTGTTTAAGTGATTATAAGGCATCTGGTTTTGACAATCTTTATGTGAACTACTGATACCTTGACAATCTCAACTCAAACAATCACTAGGTTGTTTGGGGAGTGGCCTAAAAAGATAAAAAGTCACCACTAAAAATAAACTCTCTACTTTTCTCCGCATCTTTTCAACTAAAATAGCCAATTTCCAAACGCCTAGAGGTCGTTTTCGCGACTACTTACTACCTATTCACCCACATAACTTCATAAACACTGTAATTCTCAAATTGTTCAAACACTAAAAACTCTATGGCATAAACTGCAGTCAAAGTCTAAACAATCAAAACATTAACAAACAGTCGAGAATTAAATTATGGGGGAATTGCAAATCAGTGGTAAGAAATGAAAGTAATGGCAAAAACATGGGGGTCTATACTTTTCTTCCACTGATTTACAATGCCCCTTAAATTAATGTTTCAATAACTTCAAATTTCAATTGAAATCTTTAAATTTAAACCCAAAACATAAAAAGTGTAAAAAACCAAGAGACCCTTTGTTTCAATTGGGTTGTAATTGAAAACCCAATTCAAGATACCCCGAGAGGGAGAGAGAGAGAGAGAGAGAGAGACCTGTTGGAGGCGCTTTTGAAGCTGTAATCTGTAAGATCGGATTCTGCGCTCCTCGTACCCAGATAGAACCCTAACGTAGAACATTGCTTTCCTTCCAAACTCCAGTAGCTTATTCATTGTGTAAAAGTACCCAAATCAATCAAAATCTATCAATTTCTCAATCGACGGGGATGAACACAAGACAACAACGCATTTGAAGAGTCTTCGACTGTAATCTTGAAGCTCTTTCGCCGGCAAATCCACTCTTGGGTACTGACTAATACGCCGGGTCGGGTCGCTGTTTCTCTCTTTCTTTCTTCCTTTCTTTTTAAATTAAAAAAATTTGCAAATCCAACTAGTAGAGCCTCTCCAATGTTGAATAAAAAAAATTATTAAATTTGATTAAAATTTTGATAAAATGTTTGATTTGATACTGTTTATTATAACGTTCAATTAGAATTTTTATGAGATTTTTTTATATCTTTGATTATTTGAAAGGACATTCGGCCAAATATTAAAATTATCTAGGTATGAACAAAAAAAAATTATCAAAGTTGGACATTCGGGAGCATGTTTGGCTCAATAATAACGATTTAAATTTGATGAAAGATCAAACCTCTCTCCATTTGATGAAATATTTGTTTTTCCCTGCATTTGATATCACTTTGATGATAAGGTTAGAGCTCACCTTTAAAGATTTTTTTTATCAAATTTAAATTTGATGAAAGATTTATGTAAGAGTCGGTGATAACCTAATATAATTTGTGTACTAACTAAAATTTTAATGGTAAAGACATGATAGATAAAATTGTTTGATAAAAAAAATAAATTATAATTTTAAATACTAATTTCTTTTATTTTTACTCACCCCATCTGAACACATATCTAATTACCAGGCAAAGGAAAAGTCTTAAAAAAATTGGTTGAAAAAATCATTGGAGGTAGCTAACATTAACAACTGGCGGTAGGGGTATAAAAACAGCAATGGTAGAGGGCCCAAATTTTGTGGCTCAAATGTGGCTCAAATGGCCAAAACGACGTCGTTTTGAGTACAAAACAACATCAAAATGGCCAAAACGACGTCGTTTTGGCCATTTGAGCCACATTTGAGCCACAGAATTAGGGCCCCCAAACATTTTTCGTATAAAAATGGCTCTCGGCCCATGGATGGCCCGAAGCTTGCTCGTTACCCGAGATAGGCTGGGCCCATTTAGGCCGGAACCCCTGGAGTAGGGCCTGGGCCATTGTTTTGAAGCCCAGTTCAGTCCATAGGCCCAGCCCGTTTGGCCTAGCCCATCGGCCCGCTTAAGGCCCACTTAGGGCCCGGCCCCAAGCCTAGCCCGCTCGATCCGTCCAAGACTCAGTGTATTTTTTAATTGAAAGTAATAAAATTTTGGTAAAAAAAAAAATTAAAAACAAAAAAAAATGGTTAGGCCGGCTCTAGGCTTGGACCTGGGCCTGGGCTTAATTTTTTACCCCATGGGCTGGCTCGGCCCGGCCTGAATTTTGGCTGGAGCCCGCGAGGCCCGACATGGGTCGAGCCAGATTTACATCCCTAACTGGCGGTGACTACTATTAGTGGTGACAAGCATATATAGGTATATTAAGAGATAAATAAGTGATATTGGACAAGTAAATGTATAAATATATCCTTTGATATATAGGTGATATCAGACAGATAGAAGCAATAGTAGATAGATAACAAATAAGTAAAAGTAATATGATCTTTCAAAATACTAGGAATGCTCGTTATTTGGTTTTGGACGCTTCGATTTGTGATTTGAATCTGCTTGTATATGTGTGATTTGGGACAAATTGAACCTGTAACGCCTTCAAAATAAAGAAGATAATCTAACCCATGAGATTCATAAACATAATAGAAAATTTTATACTATCATTCATCAGAGTTATATTACAAAAGGGGTATTACATGCATTATACATTCATAAATGTTCATCCTGAATCTATAACATGTAATAATAGATTAACAATAACAAAATAAATGCCCTGCGGGCTTACATCTTTCCAAGTCATCATTTGGTTACAACAAAAAGGAAGAGTCCTAAGCTTTATACATGTAAAACCCTCGACTTGAATAAACATTTAAACATATCATAACAAAAATAAAGCCTTTAGTCCCTAGTCCTCCCTAGCTACGTCCTTGGAGGAGGCATGTCACCTGTACTAGAAAATAGTTTTCCAAGTAGGGTTAGCCGAAGCCCAGAAGAGATAAATTAACACAATATATGAGATTTAACTAAGATATAAATGTCAAGTATAATTTTATTCAATGTTCATGACCAACGTATATTCTTTCCAAGACCATTCAACGTAGATTCTCACATCTCAATCCATTTCCATCCATCCATTTTAATTCAATTTATGAGTCAAGTTCATTGTCATATACACACACCAAATGAAATTACAATCCATTGGTTTACACTTTAACAACATCTATTATTTAAAACACTTCAACATGCCATTTTATGGAATTCACATTCGAGGGAATTGGCATCCATAATTATAAGATTTCGAGACTTTCACCCTAGACACTCCGGCCAACTTAATTTTTAAATAGAGTACATCCCCTATCTCCTCCTAAACAATGGAGTACATCCCCTATCTCCTCCCAAAGAAAGATACATATACAATGTATTAAAAGTATCATCATATACAAGAACTATCCACGACACATTTTCAATGTCATGATCATACCATCATATTCAATGAGGTAAATTAAAAGATAGGTTTTAATTCACCTAATCCATATGCAGTTTCTACAACAATCATAGCTATCCTCCACCGATAGTTCAAAACAAATATTTCTAAATAGATAATTTATCAAATTTTTCATAGGTGAGTGATTTATCAAATCCAACTACACCATTCATTCATATAACCTCCCAATTGCATATTTCCCATATCAATTTCAATATTTATACAAAATAATTATTGAGCACAAATTAGGGCAATTTTTTCCATTTTTCAAATATTAACCTCAAGTTCAAATTTCATCATTTCAACCCATATAACCTCACATTCAATACCCCATATATATGTTCATGGAGCCCAATATAAAAACCCATCTTTCAATTTTGGATCCAAACCCTAACTTCACCAAAACCTTCCTAAATCCCACCATTTATATATAACAACAAATACCTAGGTTAAAAATCATAACAAGGTGTAGAATATCCCTATCTCAAGTGTAGAAGCTCAAAGGAGATGATGAAGAACTTAAAAAATGCTCCAAATTCAATTTTGTTCGGATTAAGAGAAAGCCCACAAGATGCTCTAACTCTTTAACAAAGGGACTAGAGTTGAGAGGTGCTTGGATCTTGAAGTATTTGTAGAGAGATAGAGAGAGAAAACTTTCGAGAGAGAGAATGTCGTATTAGGGTTTTGAGTGAAAAAAGATACAAAAATGCTCTGATGCGAACTGATATACGCGATCTTCGCTCGAGCGAAGGAGTGATCGCTCTAGCAACCAGACACAACAAATGACCTCGCTCGAGCGCAAGAAGTGTCGCTCGAGCGTAGAATGCATACTTTCAGGTATTTCACAGACGCACACCTTTGGTCGAGTGCAAGAAGCCTCGCTCGAGCGAAGAACTTCATCTTTCCAGAAATGCTACGTTTGGGAAGGAAACCTAAGAACCCTCAAAACTCGCTTGAGCGCAAGAAACCTCGCTCGAACGAAGAAACAAATTACACAAGGCTCGCTCAAGTGCAAGAAGTCTCGCTCGAGCGAATAAGCCAAATCCTAGGCAGCAACAATCTAGACCAACTAGCAACCAACCTGTTCCAAACATGCCCAACATATCCCAAAACTCAAATTTAAAGAATTAAAGGAGGAAAACAAGACATGGATGCAATACTAAGCCACGAAACTCGAGTTCGAAATACAACAAAGGTCGGGTTAAAATCGGGATTGCTATAACCCACGACCGCCTGCAGTGCAGGTTGCGATTTGTGCGGATAGGATTCGCGGATATGCAAGCAATTTGCGGATTGGACTTTTTTATTTAAAAATTTATTTTGGGACCATTTTTTGTCCCGTTTTGTAAATATTTATTTTGGACTCTTTCCCTCCCATTTTTTAAAATGCTCAACGTTAATAATTAATAAATTAAATTTATAAAATTAAAAACACAACAAAATCAATTCCTAACACAAGCAAATCATTCAAAATCCTAAATTTTTCAATAAAATCATAAACTAACACAAGCACATCTTTCAAAATCTTAAACTAAATCATCAAAATAATTCACTATCCAATAATACAATTAAAGTAAAATTATTCAAAATCCTAAACTTACCTAAAAGTAATTCTTTATTAACTTTTACATTTATCCAAAATGTAATAATAAAATAATAATAAATTGTTATTAAATTTCGTCCAATTCAAACCCATTAAATAAAATAAAAACATTTGCAAACTTGCAAACTCCATCATGAAGGTTTGGTTTATTGGGCAAAAATATATAGGATATGATGAATGAAATTAACGGTCTAGTTTTTTTTATTATTATTATTTAAAAAAAGTCTAAATGTAGGTAGGTTCTTGTAGGTGCAGATAAAACCCGTAACTAGCAATAATATTATATTCCAAACCCAAACCGTATCCGCCTACATTGTGTTTGTGAAACTGCTCATTTATATGCTGATCGGTTAGGATTGGACGAGTTATGCGGTTCAGATAACCCTATACCCCCTACAAAATACTATTACCTCAAAATTTTTAAATTAAATTTATTATTAAAGTCCCGTATAATATTCAACTCTATCATGTATTATTAGGTTAAGTCCTATTTGTGATCATTCTTATGATTCTAAAAACTTAAAATTTGAAGATATTACATCAAATTTTTAAAATTAAATTTATGACTTGAGTTTCTTAAAATTTTCAAGTCTATCACATATTATTTTAGTAAATCTTGTTCCAAACACTAAAATTCCATTAAAAAAATGAATTCTCTCCAATATGGCCGGATGATCAAATATCCACGCCAAAGAATTGCAACACATCATGGCTTATATTGCAGTTTGTCCTAAAATGTAGATGTTAAATCATGATAACATCCCTCCTTTTCTTCCCTATGACGGCCGCCTCACTAACCCCACTTCCCGTTTGAAACCTCCACCGCCTCGTTAGCGTCCCCTCCTCACCCACAACATTAGATGGGTCGTAGTTTGATGGATTTGTTGTCACCTACCTCGATCTTGTTGGAGATTGTCCAAGCCTACGATGAGAAAATCTGCCAGCATTTCATGTTATGCACCGCGATTATGATTTTAATTAAAAAATAATTAAAAAAATTATGTAGAAAAATCGAATGTTTTTTTCATTTTTTTTTTATAAAAATAACATTTAAATTTTTGAGTAATGTTAGAGATTTAAAATTTTCAATCAAATGTCTCACATGAATGCGAGATCCATAACATGTGGGTTCTATATGGGTTTCATACACATGTGAGTCATTTGGTAGTACTTTTGACATCTCTAACATTTTTGTTAATTTTTTCCCCCTCATATTTTAATCAAATTAAAAATTAAAAAGCCACTTTCCAAATCAACCCCAAATGGGCAAAAGTTGGAGTTTTTTTTGGCTATTTTAACCACAAAAAATAAAATAGGCTTTTTAATCCAATAAGACAAAATATCACATCCAATACATAATCGTTACATTCTTTCTCTCACAAAAAAATCCAAAAAGCCAAAAAAACCTAAAGTTCTTCCCAAACCAAGCTTTTTAGCCCCAGGCTAAAATAACCAAAAAACCTAAAAAACTAAAAAACTAACCCACTTTCCAAACAAAATACACCACCTGAAATTTTCTAATTGTCCTTTATGATTCTAAAAATTATATTTTTCGGTTGATCCGCCCAGCCCTATTTTTCTAGTATTTGGAAAGGTTGTTCTAACCCATACGATCGGGGTGAACTAACATTTTTAACTCGAAATATTAATAGACTATGCTTGAGATTTATACTTTCAATCCTGCCTGGCCCGCTAATTAATTAATTATTTAGTTATAATACATTAATATATATATATATATATATATATATATTTGGAATCTACACTTTATCTTTGTTGATTTTATTAAAACTCATATTTGTGGTGATGCATGATTGAATTTATTTAAAAAATTCTTCAATTTATATACAAAATATTTCAATTTATAATGATGTAAATATATTTATTTAAGAAACATAATGTCTAATTGAATTTAATTATAAAATGCTTTAATTTTTATTAACATATAATTCAATGGGTGAGTTTAAAATTTATAACTATTTTTTAATCCGGGCTTGGACAGATATAAAGATCCACTGTTAGGACTAGACAGAATTTGGACATATATAAAATTTCTTATTAAGTAGTATTAGCCTGACATTTGGACAGACAAATTTTTTTATTAAATAGTATTAGCCTGATATTTGTCCACTCCTTGCTCATTTCAAATTTCTAACTGTATAACAAAAGGCCTAATCAATCATTAAAAATTAAGGGCAAATTACATATACACCCCTCCAGGTTTGACAAAATTACAGATACCCCTGAGGTTTGAGAAATTACGAATTCCCCCTGAATGTTATATTTGCATAAGAAATTAGGGGTAATTTGTTATGAAATATAAACCTCAGGGGGTAAATTGTTATGAAAATACAAACCTCAGGGGGCGGGATGTAATTTCCGAAACCTCAGGGGGGTATCTGTAATTTAACCAAACCTGGAGGGGTGTATATGTAATTTGCCCTTAAATTAATTAATAATTCTTATAACAATCATGCTACGTAGCTCGAATCCTTCCTTCCCTAAATCCCCCGAATTCAAAACGATGTCGTTTCGTAGTTTTGATTTTTTTTTTTTTTTTTGATTTTTTCAATAACGCAGAAGAAGAAGAAGATGAGAGTAGCAGAGAGAGAGAATCAGAGAGAGAAAACCAGACAGGGAGAGAGAGAACCACCTAACAACCATTTAGATAAAAAATAAAAAAAATAAAAAAAAATCAACCATTCATCTTCAGATCCAGAACATCTTCATCATCAACAACAACATCACCATCATCATCATCAACACATTGATCTGAAGAAAAAAAAAAGGTTAATTTGAAAAAAAACACAATGATCGATCAAAAAAAAAAAATTTGGCTGAAAAATCGGAGGCAGAGGCGGGCAACGATGGCGATCGACGACGACCCCCTCTCTCTGTCTCCATTCCCTCTTCCCTCTCTCTTTCTCTCTCGCTTCCTCTTCTTCTCTCTGTGTTGTTTTGAGCAGTCAGACGATTCGGAGAAAAAAAATTCGGATGAAAAATCAATTATCATCTTATAATTCTATTTGTCGTATAAAAAAGTTTAAAAATTATTTTTTACTTAATTTTATTAAATGACAAATTTTAATAAAAAAATGTTTACAACTTTAAAATAACAAGTAATAACTAGATTTGGAATTTACTCTAAATGGACCAAACGAACCATCAGGTTGAAGGCCGAACAACTAACTACTGAGAAGCCAATATTTCTTGAACTTCGTTTAATTTGTATCATAGTTTTCTTGCCACAATAGCACGTATGTTTCCAACCAAACGCAAAAACCAATTTTTAATTTTTAACCTATTTTAAATTTCATCATCCCTTTATTTTTTTAATATCTTTTAAATAAAAAAAATTAAAAAAAAAACCAAAAAACTAACTTTCCAAAACAATCCAAAATGTTCAAAGCATGGATTTTATTTTGTCATCAGACTTCAACGCATTGAGATCACATTAGAGATGAAAATGAATTTAAAACATGTCATGTTTACCACAGGAAATCCAACTATATGTACTGAGCACAACCCAGAACAAACGCCCATTACACAACCATTAACTTCCAAATATTAACACCATTTCAGTTTTAAGAAAAAGCCCCAAGTTCATATAGACAACTGAAAAAGATCCATCAGATCCATGGTTAGACAATCTTTCCTTTGTTGCCCGGCTTCTTGGTCAAATTTAATTTCTTCTCTTCTTCTTCTTCTCACTCTTCTCGGAGTTCTTCAACTGCACAACAAAAATATGCAAGTCACTATTGCATTCGTTCAAAAAATGCGTCGTAAACTTGTAATGGCTAACAGCATTTTGGTTGTCCAAATGCAAATCTATTAACTCACCATAATTATAAGAATTCGTACAAAAACAGCAACAAAGTCAGTGAAGAGGGTCAAGGCATGCTTTACGTAGTCTAGATCACCATAGTGTGCCTTCTCGATTATATCTTGCGTATCCACTACGATGTAGCCCACAAACACCAAAAGCCCAAAATACAACTGCAACAGTCATATTAAGCAAAAATCAGAACCCTACTAACCAATTTCTAACAATTAGGACAAAGGCAACAAGGCAACTAGAAACATACCTCAAACTTGAAGAGAGCTGCAGTTCCCCCAAAGACAGAGGAGGCAAAGTGCAACCAGAAAAGGATGGAGAGCCCAGAGGAAAGAAGACCTCCAAGGTAAAGGTACTCTCTACGCCTAGCCAACATGGCTGCCATTGAGAAACAACCGAAAGCCACAGCACACCCCACAAAAGCACTGACCAGAATGCTACAATACAGTAGAAGATTTGTGTCAAGGTAGTGTTTCAGAAAATGACAACCATCAAGCAACCAAAAAAGGAAATTACTAGTCTCAAAGCAAGGGAAATAGAAATATAAAGAATGTAAATGCAACAAATCCATTGACTTAACCGAAAACAACAAAAAAAGGGATACTTAAGGTATGCTGTTATTGTACTAATAAATGAAAAAGAGCTGTATCCTCCTCACAAGGTCATGAAGGAGATGGACAAAAAGTTAGCATTCTAGTGACAGCAGATTGCACAACTATAAACCAAATAACAACAAATTTCATGTGAATAATATTTCCATTGGCCGATCACGAATCACGACAAATAGGCAATTTCATTAATACAAATACCAGAATGAGACTTTAAAAACTAATTTTGACAGTAAATTCTAGTATTCACGCTTCCTTTGTTTCAATCTGGTTAGAAATTTGCCCATTTATTTGGCTCTTTATTTTCTCAAGTTGGGTACAACATAACAAAAACAGAAATTCAGAAAATTACAAAACCCACTACAAATTTTTAAAAGTTCAAAAACCCACAAAAATAAGATTTTAGGCCTACAAAGGCAGAAAAGTTACTCTCATTGACACATGAGCTATAACTATGCAAACAACAGCTAAACAGTATGAAATACTAAAAAAATACACAACCCACGAAACCAAAAGAAAGAAACACAATTACAAACAATTACCACTAAAGAAGTAAAAGAGTAGATAGAACGAACATTTACCTTGGATCAATTTCAATAGCCAATTCGATCAGAGGACCAATTGAAGCCCCTTCAAAGAGTGCAGATGCCATCAAGAGTGAAACCCTCTTTTGCTGCTTACCAAGAAATAAAAATTAAAATCATGCATGCAAAACAAATAAATGACAGCAAAAAACCTCTTTTGCTGCATACCAAGAAAAGATAAAAATTAAAATCACGTTTGCAAAACAAATAAATGACAACAAATAGTGCAAAAAAACACAAAAGAAAGCGATGCCTACCTCTTCATGTGGAGGGGTTGAGAGTAGCCAAACAATGCTTCCCAAGCAACCTAAGGTCGTGAGGAGGCCTCCAATATTCCAGAGGATATGCAGATAAGCTCCAACAGCCGAAGCAATCAGAGCACAACATAGTGAGAGATAAACCTGCATAAATCAACAACTTATTTAAGTAAATATATAGATAAAAAGAATATTGAAATTAGACGAATAAAGATGATCACATCTATTCTATCTCTCAATCAGGACTTAAAACTCTAGGTGAAAAAGATGGACACAGCCACTTAGCTAACAAAGGCAAGTTTTTTTTTTTTTTTTTTTTTAATTTTCACAGAATCATTAACTGCATACATAGAAAGGTGAGAGTCATCAATTTCACATCCTCCTCTGTTTCCTTCGTTTTCCAGTGAACCAGATTCAAATTCTGGCAAAATAAATCCAACTGACACAATAAAGAAGATCATCTCGGAACAATACGATACAATACAATAGACAAACCAATTCAATTGCATAATTTAAATTTCCGAAACATTATCGATCAGAAACCCTAATATTACTCGATTCCCGCTTTGTTGCTCGAAAATGGCACGAATCGAAAAGAAAGCATATTTCAAAACATCAAAATTCCTGAGATCATGAACCGAAACCCTAACGTTCCACTCAATCGTCGAGAACACAACAAATTTGACTCGGTCAACGCAATTTTTTCCGTTGTCACAAACATATCAACAAAAATTAAACAAGAATGATGTTCTCTCTTCTGTTTTCCTTCATTTTCTCACAAACCAAACGCGGGGAGAGAGAGAGAGAGAGAGAACAAAACCTGTTTGAGATGAGTTTGGACGATCGGAGAGATCTGACGTAAGTTCTTGAGAGAATCGTAAGTCCAGCTGTTGCGAGAGGCCGATTGAGATTCGAAGAACGACGAGAACGCATCCATTTTCTCGAGAGATTCCTTTCTTTGTTTTCTTTTTCTAGGGAAACTTGAGAGAATGAGAGATAAATTACAGGAAAACACAGAATTACATTCTATTGACCTTGGGATATATATTATAGAGAGAGAGAAGGGGTTTCTGGTGAGCTTCCGCGAAGTTGCCAGATATTTGTAATTCCCAAAATATCCTCAAGTATTTGAGCCCCAAAACCCACCCCAAACTTGACTTGACCCGATAAATACATGTATCTATTCCTGATTTTTGGGGTTTACATTTTTTATTTTTGTATTTAGTTATTTTTTTTTAATTTAAAAAAAAAAAGTTTTTAAATTCTACCCGACAAGACAAATTGAATATTAAAATTTTCAAAAAGAATAAAAATAAACCCAAAATAGTGAATTTTTTTGGCTTATTAATTTTTTTATTTTTTTAAAATTATTGTTTAGATTCATCTATATAAGACGGATTGAGAAAAAAAATTGATCTAATTTAAAAAAAAAAAAATCACTAACAATAAAAAATAAATCGAAAAAAGAGGTGACGTATTTTTAATTTTCCAAATAGCCTAATATATACACTATTATATGAAGTAAAAGTTGAAAGTGTGTTGATGTCACGAAATTTCCTTAAAATTTTGTAATAAAAACCAAACTTCTTCATATTCATAGTTTTGACAAATTTAAAATCATGTGATCACAAATTTTTAAATTTCTTAGCACCTATCTAATTGTCTCAAAAGTGTACATTGATTGTGACTCCAAAATTTTATAAGTTTACTTTTACTTAAAATTTTAAATTATTAATTAATTTTTAAATATGGGATTGCTTAATATAAACTTGGTTGATTTAAATATCAATTCAACACCTCCACAAAATTCATATTTACTCCTTTATGAATTAAAATATTTTGATTTTATTAATTATAAATGAAACATAATCATAAGAGCCTATACATGATTAATTCATTCTTTATGTAGATTCTCAAATTACTTAAGACTTAATTCATTCTCCTCTCTCTCCACCTTTACACAAAAAAAAAAAAAAAAAGAAAAAAAAGAAGAAGAAGATAATATTATAAACAAAATTTAGGACGGGAATTTCTTATAAAATAATAAATTCCTTTATGATGATTTCGTTTTAAATTATCACTCATAATTATATATCATTGTCACTTTGTCCTAATGAGTTTCATGTGTAATAATTAAATTTGCTAATTATTTTTAGAATAAATTACATTCACCTCTTTTGAAATTTAGAAAAAAAATCAATTAGTCACACACTTTTGATACAATTACACTAGTCACCCTTTAAATTTTAATTCACATAATAGTTTGGTAATTTTTTTGCAATAATTTGTGAATCTCATAAATGGGAAAATAATTCATTTATTTTCAATTAAAATGTGTGTTTATCTTATTTATTTGACTGTCTACCATTATTTGCATTAGATTCAATTGCTTTAGTCATACTTAAAAAGTGGTTACTACAATTATATTAAAAGTATGAAACTAACAATATTTTTTTCAAAATGTCAAACAATTTTGATTGTTTAAATACTGAGCAATGCTAGAAATTCTAAATAAATTATCAAATATTTTACTCAATACTCACATGAATATAGAATTAACATTACATTAATTTAAATGAGTTCCACACCCATATAAATATTTGATAATTCATTCAGGCGTGTCTAGTATTTTTTTATAATATTATTTATACTTAGAACTATTTAAATATTTGGATGGGTAAATTTTGGCCGGAGCATAACCCGCTTTGGACGGGTCGATCCGTCCACGGTGTGAGTCTGGGAATACCGGGGGTATTTATGTAAAATCAAGTGGTGATTCTAGAAACGTCTGGGGCTTCGAAGAGAAATCAAATTAAAAGATACATATGTTTTAATTGACTACTTTTTCATTGGCTTCTTCATGCTTAAGAAAAAAAATATATATATTTAAAATTCTAAAAATTTTATTAAATGTTTCATATATATTTATGAGACTCCTATTATATAAATTTTATGTAGACCTTACATTATGTGAGATATTTAATAAAAAAATTGATAAAAATTATAGATTTCTAAGCATTATTCGGAAGATATTTGGAACTCCAGAGGACCTCCACGATTCCTATTGATATATTGATCATTGATGTATTTAAATTTTTTTTAAAATTATATTTGATAATAACATAAGTTGTTTAAATTATTTTAGAAATTATGAGATGGTGTTTTATGAGCATCTCTATCATTACTAATATTAAGCAAAAATGTCACCTACGAATGCTGTGCTGCGTTTACCCGTAGTCGCCACGTTGTACAACCAATCAAATCTTGCCACGTCACATTAAAAAACATAATAATAAATTACACAATTTAAAAAATATATAATTAATCTCATAATTTTTGACATAATTAAATTAATTTTTTTAATATGATTGAAATCACTAAATTTAATACAAATTATAAATAGACACTAAAATAAATAAATTATAATTTAAATATATAACAATATTTATTTTTTGATACATAATTAATAAATTATTGATGAAAAATTATCTAGTTATTATGTCAATTAATATTTAAATTATCTAGTTATTATGTCAATTAATATTTAAAGAAGTTAGTGTAATTATATTTAAAATGTACAATTACTTGAATTTTTTTAAAATTCAAAAAAAGGTCAGTGTAATTTACATTAAAAAAAATGACAAAATGCACTGGCGTAATTCTAAAGCTTGAAGAAATTAAATTGCATTTCACAATTTCAACATTTCACCCCATTTTATTACAAGGATGTTAATTTTTTTCAAAGAGTACCATTATTTTATTTTTATTTTATTTTATTTTTCTTATACTAATAAGTTTTAAAAAAAATTATAAAAAAGGATAGATTTAACTGATGAAATAAATAAATTATTTATTCTTAACAATTGTTTTAGGAAGATTAATTTTTTTAATTGATTTTCATTTGATAAATAAAAACGCAAGGACCAAAAAGTAATTTAACATTCAAATTAACATTGTTAATATTTATTTATTATAAAAAGAAAAGTAAATTTAATTACGTGAAAAGTTTAAACTCGTTATATTTTTCATACTTAATGGTAAATTAGTGTAATTTACTAAGAAAAAATTCATTTATTATTTTTGAATTTAATAATATTATGATAATTATACATTTTTTCCTCACCTAACATCATTATATGACACGATATAAGTTGATAAATAAAATATGACAATAAAATGTGATTTTCATAATATTATTATTTCTAGTATAGAAAAAAAAGATTGACTGTCACACAAAAAATTGCCATATTAATAGGAATATTTTAAGATCAATTTATCTTTTCTCAAAAAATTCATACCCCTCAATAAAATAAGAAAGAAAAAAAAAAGGAAAAGGCATCCTTGATCTCTATTTATTGAAAATGACGAGGTCTCTAATAATTAATCATTTATAATTGGGTCTAGCTCGTCTCATGTTGAATCAAGATTGGAACCGTCTAGTCCGATCTATGGATCTATTTTTGGATCTCGTTTTGATAATTCGAGTCGTTCAATCCGTAAAACTCGAGTACTATATCCCTATAAAAAATCACGTTGATCGGATTTCGATAACTATTTGATCGGATCATATTTGTATTAAAAAAATAAACGATTGACAAAATTCTGATCTGATCAAATAGCTATCGTTATCCGATCATCGTGATTTTTTTTATGGATATAGTGCTTGATAAATTCTACATATTGAACGGTTCGGATTATCAAAACGAGACCCAAAAATAAATCCATTAGCTGAACTAGACAATTCAATATTAATCTCAACCTGAGATAAGTTAGACTCTATGTAATTCACTAACGCTATTTTAAATTTTAGATTTTCAATCAGAAAAAACAGAATATTTTTAGAATTATCTATTTATGTTTTTGTTCATAATGCATTTATTCTCAAATGGCCCACCCATGTGGTCTGTCTACGTAACGACTTACCTTAGAATTTCTAATCCAAGCAAAGAGTGCGTCATCGCATAGCTTTTATTTCGAATTTTTTGTATATATTATTTATAAAAATAAAAAAATTTAAAAAAGTTAATCAATGAAATAATTATAATTTATTTAATTTATATTTGTCACTAAAGAAAGTGATGGATTATTTTTAAAAACATGTTTTTGTCATTTTTATAGAAACAAATACAATACATTGAATAGGTATCATATCGATTTAATTTTTTTGTATAAATGATATACGAGGAGTCCGATAAAATAAATTGTTCAAATTATTAAAATAAAACTCGTGATGAATTTCACATATTCCGACAATACTCACAGGGCTGCAAACGAGCTAAGCCAAGCCGAGTTTTGTAGAGCTCGAACTCAACTTGTTTACTTATCGAGCTCATTTATTAAGTTCGAGCTCGGCTCGATAAGAAATTAGGTTCAAGCTAAGCTCAACTCGTTAACATTAATAGAACTCGAACTCGGCTCGATTAATTTTTTTTAATATTATTTATATTATTTAAATAAAAAATATTATTTATTATATAGATAATGTATTTATATTTTTATTTATATATATTTTTATATTATTTAATATATAAATAATATATTTATTGTATAATTTAAATAAAGATAAACGAACCGAACTTATACGAGTTTGTCTCGTTTACACTAAATGAGCCTAATATTCGAACTCGAGCTTAATGAGCCGAGTCGAGCCCTTAACGAGCTGAGTCGAACTTGTTCATGAACAGCTCGATACATTTGCAGCCCACAGATTAGAGCCCAGTCCTTTATTTTATTTTATTTCATTTTATTTTTTGCATTTATGTGTTTTTAATTCATTCAAAACTTTTTACCACAGTAATACTAAAAACAAATAAAAAATTTACAAAAACAAGCAGAAAATGTAAGACAAAAAAAAATGTGAGAAGATAGTAATAATATGAGTCTTACTAATAATAATAATAAATATCCTTAAAAACAAATAAAAAATTTACAAAAACAAGCAGAAAATGTAAGACAAAAAAAAATGTGAGAAGATAGTAATAATATGAGTCTTACTAATAATAATAATAAATATCCTTAAGACACAAGTAAAAGACAAAATATTTATAAAATATAATGCATTTTTTTATTAATTTTAATATATTTTTATTGAAATTAATATATATTTTAAATATTTTTATATATTTTTAAGCCACTTTTATATATTTTTCAATATTAACGATGAATAAAGATCACTTGTCAAGATTTGCCTAATAACATTACGAGGGGCATATACTGTTATAAATATATGCTAAGGTAGCTTCATTGCGTGCGACTACGGCTAATGTCTAGTTGACGTTATATTTTATCCTTTGATTGTAGGTCACCTTTTGAACAAGTCTAGTCTAGGTAAGCTACCCCATTAAACATTCTAATGACCATCAATGAGTCTCCATCTATACTATATATATAAACAAATGTAGTGGAGTATGAGAATTCTCCAAACTCTTAATACTAAATTCTTATGGATTCTCTCTCCTACGTGTCACTTCTCAAGTCTCCCCTCTCACTTTTCCTAATTTTTAATCATTTGTCAATTATCTAAATCTTAAAAGCTAAAAGGATTATATATATTTAAATAAAATGATAAATATTTAAATATGAACAACAAAGAGGTAGAGATAAAAATATAAAATAAAAAAAAATAAAAAAATAACTATTCAAATTTCAACTACAAAATAATATAAAGAGTCAAATAAAAGATAAAAAAAATAACTAAATAAAAAATATTACGAGTCAATTAATTATAAAAATAAAAAGTTAACTATTTATATATGAACAATTAAAAAAGTTAAATAAAAAATATTACGAGTCAAATGATTTTTAAAATAAAAAGATAATTATGTATATATGAATAACAAATAAATATAGATGAAAAAATATACAAAAATAAAAATATAACTATTTAATGAAAATTCAAATAAAAGATAACAAAATATTTAAATAAAAAAAAGAATAAGATTGGGATATAAATATCCCAAAAAGATGATAATTTTTTTAACGATTTATATTTATCTTTTGTTAGTTTATTATAGAATTTTTATATATTCCAACTTAATCTTTTTAAAGTTTATCTTTAAGTGGAACTTAATATTTTATCTTTTAAAATCATCAATTACTTATCCATACAAATTTTAAACATGATAGAATTCCATATATATCTTTTGTTTAAGCATAATTTTTTTAATATAAAAACAAGTTCCTGCAAAAGAAACCATGAATAGAAAATTGGGAGGAAAACAATCAACATTGAACCATTTCTGATCCCTTTTCGGTGCCTAAAAATCTTAAATATTTGCTTTACATTTGAAATGTGTACTTGCACAAGTTTTTGCATTTGTAAGAAAGTGAGTTAATATAAATGAATATTATTATTTTTTTTTAAAAAAAAATTGGTTACAATCTGTATTTTTCCTTATTTCTTTCTTTTTGTTAATAATGTGTCATTTAATTGAGATTTTATTCTTTTTTTATATTTATAAAAGCATTGCAATTATTAATTTATAACTCTCCCACATATTGATTATTTGTGTTTAATTTTTTTTTTTTTTGGTGTAGATGTTAGATTGAAAATGAAGAATACGTCAAAATTTATTGGATATGGGTTATACTTTAAATGTATTTATCAGTTGATTTTTTATTGTTAATTATCCTATTGAAATAATTCATGATTAAATTTATTTTTAGTAACTCATTTCCTTTGAGAACTAAACCACAAATTTCTTCTTTGTTTAAATTATTTATTTATTTATTTAGATTCTGAGTTTGAGCAAATGGAAGATATCTCATATTTAAAATGTTAATTTTTTTTTGAATAATTTAAATATTTATATTCTTTATGTTTGTCAATTCAAGTATAATGCATTTTCAAACATTTTTTTTAAAATTTTTTTATAATTATTCCAAACCTATTTGTGTTTAATGAATCAATATAACGAAAAAACAAATAGCATGTAAAAAATTTTAACTACTAACTAAATATAGTGGGAATTAAAATTAATTTTATTTTAATTTATTATATTATATGAGATGATTAATGTAATATCTACTATTGATTAAGCAAAATTAGTGTTACTTAAATTTAATATATTAGTCATTTTGATTAATTATAATATGCCTTTATTACTCTATTTTTGGTTGTCTGAAGTAATTCTTAGATAAATTAGATATTATATATGTGATGATTTACTAATGTATGATAGTTTTTTAAAATTTTCAATAATGTGAAATATTAAATATTTTTAATGATGTGAAGTAAGATTTATATACACAAACCAAATAAAAATGTTAAGAAATATAAACAAATAGTAAATTTTTTTTAATAATTATTGACTTTCTAAAAACCTGTGCATCGCACGGGTGACTACTAGTATAGATATAAAAAAATGTATAATTTAAAATACAAAAATGCTTTAGAGCTCTAATAATTCTAATGGGAATGTGGGACCCACTCTAATGTAATGTTTGTGCCTTGTTTTGTTTTTTTTTAATTTTTTTATTATTTGGACACATCACTGGAGCTCAAATTAGAGCTCTAGATTTAGAGCTCTCTAGCATCTTCCTTTAAAATATATATATATACATATATATATATATATATGTAAAAATATATAGAATTTTGTAACAAGTATATTGGAATTCTAAGGTTGTTTGATAACCATTCTATTTTCAGTTTTCAATTTATATTTATAAAAATTTTAAAAATTGTCATAAAAATTTATTTGATAATTTTTTTGATTTATAAATGGTTGTCTCAGTTTATAAATTTGAAAAAAAAACATAAACTCAAAAACTGTTTTTACGTTTCCAGTTTTCAATTTTTTTCTCAATTAAATTTTTTTTCAATTATTTTTTTGCCAATTAAATTTTTTTTTTCAATTATTTTTTCTTTTAATTATAATGTATGTGATCCCATTATCATAAATAAAAAAATAAATATAAATATTTTAGGCTTGAACAAACATATTGTTTAGTTTATATTTTTAAACATTTTGTTCAAACTAAATGCATTTGAAATTTATGCTTTTTTAAAAATAAACAAAAACTAATTTATAAAAATTCTTATAAATATAAATAAAAAACGTAAATGTTACCCAACGCTGGCTAATTATTTTGACAATGCACGACCCATCCTAATAAATCTATAGTACGCAATCCCCTCATATGCACTCAGTTATGATTTTAAACAAAATCTGTTTTGCGTAAACTCTCATATGTAATCACTCAGCTACGGTTTATTGTAACAATGTGCTCAAAGTTACAACCCAACTATATTGAGTTGTGTATGAGAGGGTCTGGAGATGTCGCCAGAAAATTCCAAGGCCGTCAAAAAAGTTGTTGGAATCTTTGAATGTTTGTAGAAAAATTCAAATGTCGTCAAAAACTTTGAATCTGTTAGAAATTATGAAAGACTTAAATTTTTCAATGGCTGCAACTAGAAACACAATAGCAAAGAGATAATGGAGATAAGAGATTGAATGAAAAAGAAGGCAAAGTAGTTAGAAAAAATAATAACAAGACTCTCCCATGAATCTCTTACTTTAGATAATGAAAAAAGGAAATTAGTGCTCTCCCAATAATTATCTCTCCAAAAATCAACCCTTTGTAAAGTTATGAGTGAGTTTTATTTA